>NC_132847.1:68105181-68417784 GCF_048164855.1 Canis lupus baileyi
TGAGAATCAGTGCAACAGGCCCCTCCCCCAGAAGACCAGCACGAGCAAGTGGCTTGCACCCAGTTTACTGATCATAGAGGGCTACAAAGCTTCAGCTCTTGGGGAAAACAGTATATAGCATTCATGGTTTTTTTCTTTTTTTTTTTTTTATTCTTTAGTCTTTTCCAGTATTATTTTTTCAGTTTTTTTTCTATTCTTTTTTAATTCATTTTTTATATGCATTATATATATATTTCTTTTCATTGTATTTTTTTGTATGTGTGTGTGTGTGTGTGTATATGTTTTCTTTCTCTCTTATATCGGGATCTAGTTTCTTTTAACAAGCAGACCAAAACACACCTAGGATCTAGTGTTTTGTTTCTTGTTTTGTTTTTGTTTTTTTTTCTGGTGTACTTTTTTTTTTTTTTCCTGTTGTTATTGTTTTTTCTCTTTCTTTTCTTTTCTGGACAAAAATGATAAAATGGAGAAATTCACCCCAAAAGAAAGGACAGGAGGTAGTACTCACTGCTAGGGATTTAATCAATATGGATATAAGTAAGATGTCTGAACTAGAATTTAAAACAACGATTATAAAGATACTAGTGGGCTTGGAAAAAGCATAGAAGACACTAGAGAATCCCTTACTATAGAAATAAAAGAACTAAAGTCTAGTCAGGCTGCAATGAAAAATGCTATTACTGAGATGCAGTCCCAAATGGAGGCTATAAAAAGGATGAATGAAGCAGAAGAGAAAGTGAGTGATATAGAAGGTAAAATGATGGAAAATAAGGAAGCTAAAAAGAAAGACAACTACTGGATCATGAAGGGAGACTTAGAGAACTCACCGATTCTGTAAAGCAAAGCAATATCTGGATAATAGGGTCTCAGAATTTGAAGAGTGGAAGAGAAGGGCAAAGGTTTATTTGAACAAATTATAGCAGAGACTTCCCTAATCTGGGTAAGGAAACACACTTAAGTCCAGGAGGCACAGAGAACCTCCCCCCCCCCCAAGTCAATAAAAATAGGTCAACACCTCAACATAAAATAGTAAGTTTGCAAATTTCAAAGATAAAGAGAAAATTCTGAAAGTACCTCAGGACAAGAGGTTGTTACCCTGCAAGGATAGAAACATAAGGCTGGCAGCAGACCTGTCCACAGAGACATGGCAGGCCAGAAAGGACTGGCATGATCTGTTCAACAGGCTAAATGGGAAAAATGTGCAGCCAAGAATACTTTATCCAGCAAGGCTGTCATTCAGAATAGGAGAGATAAAGAGTTTCCAAGACAAAAACTTAAAGGAATTTGTGAACACTAAACCAGCCCCACAAGAAATATTAAAGGGGATCTTTTAAGTGAAGAGAGACCCCGAAAGTAACAAAGACCAGAAAGGAATGGAGACAGTATACAGGAACATCAACTTTACGGGGAATACAATGGCACTAAATTCATATCTTTCAATATTTATCTTGAAGGTAAATAGACTAAATGCTCCAATCAAAAGACATAGGGTATCAGAAGGGATTAAAAAACAAGACCCATTGATAAGCTGTTTACAAGAGACACATTTTATACCCTAAAGACACCTCCAGATTGAAAAAAAGTGAAGAAGTGAAGAACCATTTATCATGCCAGTGGACATCAAAAGAAAGCTGGAGTAATCATCATTATCTCAGACAAACTAGATTTTAAACCAAAGACTATAATGAGAGATGAAGAAGGGCACTGTATTAAAATAAAGGGGTCTACCAGACAAGAAGATTAACAGTTGTACATATGTATGCCCCTAACTTGGGAGCAGCCAAATATATAAACCAGTTAATAGCAAAATTAAAGGAACTTGTTGATAATAACAGGGTTTTGAATGACACACTGGACCAGATATATTCAGAATATCCCATCCTAAAGCAACAGAATACACATTCCTTTTAAGTACATATGGAACATTTTCTAGAATAGATCACATACTGGGCCATACATCAGGTCTCAACTAGTACAAAAAGATAGAGATTATACCATGCATATTTTCAGACCACAATGCTTTAAAACTAGAAGTCAACCACAAGAAAAAAATTTGAAAGGACTACAAATACATGGAGGTTAAGGAGCATCCTACTTAATGAATGGGTCAACCAGGAAATTAAGGAATTTAAAAAATACATGGAAGCAGATTAAAGTGAAAACACTTTCAGAAAACAGTTTAGAACCTTTGAGATGCAGCAAAAGTGGTCCAAGAAGGAAATATATAACAGTAAAGGCCTTTCTTAAGAAACAAGAAAAGTCTCAAATACACCACCTGAAAAAGGAGCTGAAAAAAGAACAGTAAATAGGGCAGTGGGTGGCTCAATCAGCTAAGCAGCTGATTCTTGATCTCAGCTTAGGTCATGATCTGGGTCCTGGGGTCAAACATCAGGCTTACCACTCAGGGATGAATCTGCTACTCTCCCCCTTCTTCTTTCTATGCCCCTCCCCCTGCTCACACGGTTGTTCTCTTTCTGTCTAAAATAAAAAACCTTAAAGGAAAAAGAACAGCAAATAAAGCCTAAATCCAACAGAAGAGAAATAATAAAGATTAGAGCAGAAATCAATAGAAATAGAAACCAAAAGAACAGTAGAACAGATCAACAAAACTAGGACCTGGTTCTCTGAAAGAATAAGATTGATAAACCGCTAGCCAGACTTACCAAAAAGAAAAGAAAAAGGGCCCAAATAAATAAAATCATAAATGAAAGAGGAGATATCATAACCAACACCTAAGAAATACAATTATCAGAGAATATTATGAGCAAGTTGGCATATAGTATGCTAACAAAGTAGGCAATCTGGAAAAAATGGATGCATTCCTAAGAAACATAAAAACTATCAAAACCGAATCAGGAAGAAATAGAAAATCTGAACATACCCATAACCAGCAAAGAAATTGAAGTAGTAATCAGAAATCTCCCAACAAGTAAGAGTCCAGGGCTGGATGGTCTTCCAGCAGAATTCTATCAAACATTTAAAGAAAAATTTAATAGCTGTTCTTCTGAAACTCTTTCAAAAAATAGAAATGGAATGAAAACCTCCAAACTCATTCTGTGAGGCCAGCATTATTTTAATCCCAAAACAACACAAGGACCCCACTGAAAAGGAGAATAACAGACCAATATCCCTGGTGAACATGGATGCAAAAATTCTCACCCTGGTATCAGCTAATAGGATCCAATAGTACATTATTATTATTATTATTTTCCAACAGTACATTAAAAGGATTATTTGGGATGCCTGGGTGGCTCAGTGTTTGAGTGTCTACCTGCAGCTCAGGTCATGATCCCAGGGTCCTGGGATTGAGTCCCATATCAAGCTTCTCCCAGGCAGCCTGTTTCTCCCTCTGCCTATCTCACTGCCTCTCTCTAAGTCTCTCTTATGAATAAATAAATAAAATCTTTAAGAAAAAAAAGGATTATTCAATATGACCAGGTGGGATTTATTCCTGAAGTGCAATGGTAGTTCAATGTTCACAAATCAATCAGTGTGATAACACCACATCACTAAAATAAAGAACAAGAACTGTATGATCTTCTCAATAGATGCAGAAGAAGCATTTGACAAAATACAGCATCCTTTCTTGTTAAAAACTCTCCACTGTGTAGGGATAGAGGGAACATATCTCAGTATCATAAAATCCGTATACAAAAAACTAACAGCAAATATCATCCTTAACAGAGAAAAACTGAGAGCTTCTCCCATAAGGTCACAGGAACATGACAAGGATGTCCGCTCTCGCCACTGGTGTTCAACATTGTACTGGAAATCTGTTTTTTTTGTACAGAAAACAAAAAGAAATAAAAGGCATCCAAATCAGCAAAGAGGAAGTCAAACAGTCACTCTTCATAGATGACATGGTATTCTATGTGGAAAACCCAAGACTCCACCCAAAAATTACTAGAACTCATACAGGAATTCATCAACATTGCAGGATATAAAATCAATGTACAGAAATCAGTTGCATTTCTATACACTGAGGCAGAAAAAAAAGAGAAATCAAGGAATCAGTCCCATTTACAATTGTACCAAAACGCATAAGATACCTAGGGATTAGCCTAACCAAAGAGGCAAAGGATCTATACTCAGAAAACTATAGAATACTCATGAAAGAGGGATCCCTGGGTGGCTCAGTGGTTTAGTGCCTGCCTTCAGCCCAGGGCGTGATCCTGGAGTCCCGGGATTGAGTCCCACATCAGGCTCCCTGCCTGGAGCCTGCTTCTTCTCCCTCTGCCTGTGTATCTGCCTCTCTCTCTCTCTGTGTCTCTCATGAATAAATGGATAAAGTCTTTAAAAAAAAATACTCATGAAAGAAATTGAAGAGAACACAGAGAAATGGAAAACCTTTCCACACTCATGGATTGGAAAGACAAATATTGTTAAAATGTCTATGCTACCTAGATCAGTCTATACATTCAGTGCAATCCCTATCAAAACACCATCAACATTTTTCACAACTGGAACAAACAATCCTAAAATTTGTAGGGAACCAGAAAAGACCCCAAATAGCCAAAGTAATACTGAAAAAGAAAAGAAAAGCAGGAGGCATCACATTCTGGACTTCAAGGTGTATTACAAAGCTGTAATCATCAAGACAGTATGGTACTGGCATAAAAACAGATACATAGATCAATAGCATAGAGAACCCTCAGCTCTATGGTCAACTAATCTTTGACAAAGCAGGAAAAAATATCCAATGGAAAAAAGTTTAACAAATGGTTTTGGGACAAATGGACCATTTTCTTAACACAAAAATAGACTCGAAATGGATGAAAGACCTAAATATGAGATAGGAATCCATTAGAATCCTAGAGGAGAATGCAGGCAGTGACCTCTTTGACCTTGGCCACAGCAGCTTATTACTAGACACATCTCCAAAGGCAAGAGAAACAAAAGGAAAATGAACTATTGAGACTTTATCAAGATAAAAAGCTTTTGTACAGCAAAGGAATTTGTCAACAGAACTAAAAGGCAACCTATGGAATGGGAGAAGATACTTGCAAATGTCTTATCCGATAAAGGGCTAGGATCCAAAATCTATAAAGAACTTGTCAAACTCAACACCCCAAAAAAACAAAAAAATCCAGTCAAGAAATGGGCAGAAGAGATGAGCAGACATTTTTCCAAAGGAAACATACAAATGGACTATAGACACATGAAAAACATGCTCAACATCACTCAGCATCTGAGAAATACAAATCAAAACCACAATGAGATACCACCTCATACCAGTCAGCATGGCTAAAATTAACAACTCAGGAAACAACAGATGTTGGTGAGGATGCAGACAAAGGGGTACAACCCTCATGCTATTGGTGGAAATGCAAACTGGTCTAACCACTTTGGAAAACAGTACATAGGTTCTTCAAAAAGTTCAATATAGAGCTACGTTACAGCCCAGCCATTGCACTACTAGGTATTTATCCAAAGGATACAGTGATTTGAAGGGGCACCTGCACCTCAATGTTTATAGCAGCAATTGTCCACAATAGCCAAAATATGGAAAAAGCCCAGATGTTCATCAACAAATGAATGGATAAAGAAAACGTATGTGTACACACACATACAAACACACATACACACACAATGGAATATTACTTAACCATCAAAAAGAATGAAATCTTGCCATTCGCAGTGATGGAACTCGAGGGTATTGTGCTAAGTGAAATAAGTCCGAGAAAGACAAATATGTGATTTCACTTGTATGTAGAATTAGAAAAACAAAACAGAGGAACATAGGGGAAGGGAAGGAAAAATAAAATAATATAAAAACAGAGAGGGAGGCAAACCATAAGAGACTCTTAAGTATAGGAAACAAACCCTCTAGGGTTGCTAAAGGAGAGGTGGGTGGGGGGGATGAGGTAATTGGATGATGGGCATTAAGGAAGGCACTAGATATAATGAGCACTGGGTGTTATATGCAACTGATGAATCACTAAATTCTACCCCTGAAACTAATAATACAGTATATGCTAACTAAATTGAATTTAAATAAAGAATTTAAAAAAGAAAATGAACAAAATATTATTACGTTTTCATATATTATTGATTCCTGGCTTTTAACATCCTAAAACCGTTGGTTTCTACTATCTGTGTAACTAAAAATTTTTAATGTAAAAGTGGCTGCAATATCAAATTATTGCAACTTATGTATATTGAGATCAAACAATTCATTATTTCTTTCAAGGGCAAGAACAGAATATATTTTTGCCTCTGGGGAGGGGGGAGAATGATCATTTTCATAAGAGAAGGAAGGATTCAGTGCTTTCTTTGCTTGTGGGTTTCCTCTTGTTCACTTTTGATCTAGATATTGGTGGTTATGTTCCAGTCCTCCTGCATGTGCCCAAGAGGATTGGGAATGGAATGGACACCAGCAGAAGCACCATTTTTTCCTGTAGAGATTAGAAACAAGGAGCTTATTGCCCTGCTTGTCGAGGCTCAGGACAGAGAGGAGGAAGAAACAAGTATAAAGGTTTTGGTTTTGGAAAGAAGTTGGAATCTCCTGACCCTGGGACCTTAAGATCCACAAAATTGCTGAAAGAAAAAGTACTACCTTATTGAAAGGTAAGACATTAAACTGTTTTAAGGTTTAAGCCGTTTTAGCCACAGTAGCATGTTTTCATAAGCCATGAAATCAAACAGTCATTTCTGCTAAACCAAAGGTTTTGTAAAATAATCACCCATCCAGCGTTCCTGATGAGATTAGAGACCCGTAGGGCACAAGGGATGTTTATATCGAGGGAGAACCGTTACAAAATTTTACTCATTTTTAAAATGACATTTACTGAATGCCAGGCACTGTGGTAGGCCTTGGATATACAGAGATTAATATGTCAGTTACCCTACCTACTTCCAGAAGTTCTCATTCAAGGAAATGAAAAAACATGATTACAATGTGATAAGTGCTATAATAAATAGGTACATGTGTAATAAGAGTGGTCTAACTCTGGAGCAGTAATATTTGTATCCTAAAGGATGAATTGTGGGTTTGGAAGAAAGGGATGGGTATTTGAGGTAGAGAAAATTAATTATATGTTCAGACATAGGTATGAAAGAGTGTGCTGTACCAGAAGAACACACCAAATTGCAAAAATTACTATCTGATGTTTGCTATGGGGCAAAAGAGGGGCAAGTAATGAGGTGTTGCTAGTTAAGAGTGGACTAGTTATGAAGGTCTTGTTTCATGCCAAAGAAATTTTAACTTTCTGTATTAGCCATGGGGAAGCATTGAAGATGAAGAAAAAATTCTGGGAGTACCTGAGTTCAAGATGGGTAGAAGAAAAAATAAGTATAATGGTTTTCAAATAAGTATATACCTGTAGCTCTCAATTGGGTCCAGTTCTCTGGTCTTTTCTTTTTTGCTAATATTCCTAGTATCCTTGTGTTCTTACTAGGTTAATTCTTAACTTTGTATGTTACCAGAGAGTAAGATTTTGATTTAGACTGTTGAGAACTAACTCTCCAATTTGTGCCAACCCTGAACACCTTCCAAAGAGTATTATGCATGCCTCAACTTAAAATAATTTTCTTCATTCTATAGAGAAAGCTGTATACCCGAGTAAAGATTAAATGCTATAACAGGAGGTGGCCATACTTTCTTGTCTTTCTTTTCTTTTCTTTTCTTTTCTTTTCTTTTCTTTTCTTTCTTTTCTTTTCTTTTCTTTTCTTTTCTTTTCTTTTCTTTTCTTTTCTTTTCTTTCCTCTCTCTCTCTCTCTCTTTCTTTCTTTCTTTCTTGATTTTTTATTTATTCATAGAGACACAGAGAGAGAATGAGAGGCAGAGACACAGGCAGAGGGAGAAGCAGGCTCCATGCAGAGAGCCTGACGTGGGACTTGATCCATGGTCTCCAGGATCACGCCCTGAGCTGCCGGCGGCGCTAAACCGCTGCGCCACCGGGGCTGCCCACTTTCTTGTCTTTAATCATGACAGGAACATAAATTTATTGTGACCCCAAGGAAAAGAAAACCACCCTAAGAGAAGTCAGACTTGATCCTGAAACCTTCTGTGAGAATTATTTAGTTTGAGGACTCCTTAGAGGACCCTGGTTGCAGTAGAGAGGCCAGACACAAGGTACAGATTTTGGAGTGGCTGGTTGCTGGAACATTAGTTGACCATCCTGTTAGAGGAGCTTAAGACTCAATGAAGTAAGTCACACGTGTAGGAACCAGTGAGAAGATGGTGACCCTGGTGGAAGATCTGGGTGAAATGTTTGAATAGGGATATCTGGATTCTATGGATTGTGACTTAGAGAAGAGAAAAAGAAGGAAGGATAATAGCTATTGGATCCATGACATTCACGTAGCAGATTTCAATGACACTCAAAATCTTGCTGTATACTTTAACCAGGAGTACAGTCAGGCTGGCACAGGGCTCTGTATAGATAATGATGCTGGAGGTTTTAGGAATCTGATCTCAGTATGGCAGTTAGCTTCAAAATTACCTGTAATCTAGTTGGAGCAAGGAGAAGAATCATATTTGAAGAAATACATTTCAAAGGGCATCTGCCAAGATTGGGAGGCCAAATTAAAAGTCAAAGATTTCAGGCCAAAGGCAGAACATTTCTATAAAATTAGTCCAGGGCAGCCGGTGGCTCAGTGGTTTAGCGCTGCCTTAGGTCCAGGGCGTGATCCTGGAGATCCAGGATCGAGTCCCACGTCAGGCTCCCTGCATCCCTGCATGGAGCCTGCTTCTCCCTCTGCCTGTGTCTCTGCCTCTCTCTCTGTGTGTGTCTCTCATGAATAAATAAATAAAATCTTAAAAAAATAAAATAAAATTAGTCCAAAAGGCAAAAACTGGAGGGGGAATAGAAAAAAAACTTAAAAGATGTCTTGAAGTACCCAAAATGAGATACAGCAAAAGATGGAGCTTTAGTCTTCAAGTCTTCAGAACTCTGTATGACCTATAAAGTTTTACCATCTTTAGGTTAGAGCTCTAAAATATGATAATGGCTTATAGAAAGAATAAGGGATTGGCAATTGAGGTGTGTGGCAATTGCCCCAAGAAAATTTTTTTTGACAGAAAAAGACATTCAGGGAGTAAATTTGAAAATGATGAGAGCCTGAACTCGGCCCTCCTTTATAACAGTTCTCATAGTGGCCCTCCATATAGTGCTATGGAATAGACTTTAAATATATTTACATCTAATTCTACTAGATACTAGTTTATCTAGTTTCAAATTCTAGTCAGAGTTTAAAAATATTTTGAATGTACTAAATCTAAGAGAATTGTCACTGAGAGTGTGCTCAGATTCAGAATTATTTTTTTTTAAGATTATTTATTTATGAGAGAGAGAGTGAGCACGCAGGGGAAGGAACAGAAAGAGAGGAACAAGCGGACTCCATGCTGAGTGCGGAGCTCCATATTAGGTCCCTGAGGGCTCCATATTAGGTCCCTGAGATCATGACTTGAGCCAAAACCAGGAGTCAGGTGCTTAACTGACTGCGCCACCCCACAAATTCAGATTTCTTAATAGAAAATATATGATTTAATGGGTACAGAGGAAATTTTGTCATTAACAAACCTATTTTAAATCTAAGAAACTGCATATTGGAGGACTCCAGGGGTCTCCTTGTGCAGTAGGAAAGCACTAGCTAAGATTTTGAAATGCTTTTAGTTAAGAATTTGCAACTTTAGACTCAGAGCAGCTTTTCAAAATGCCGAGATTTTTCTTCAACATGTTTGTATGCTTAAGAAAGATGTATGTTACGTTATTTATGAACTGGGCTGTAACAGTATGTTATAATAGTTTTATAATATGTATTATATATTTGTAATGTGTTTTTGTATAATGTCATTTGATAGTCAAAACACTGTAAAATTAGAGCAGATATTATCTCGTTTTACAAATGAGGAAGAATGAGGCTCAGAGAGGCTAAAAATATCACTTGAAGTCACAGAGTTAAACTTTCATCGTTATACTGCATCAGTAGTTTTTTGAGAGGAGCATAATTCTTTTTTATAGACACAGACTGGCTTCGTCTGCTTTTTATTGTCTTAATCATTGCTTTCAACAGAAAACTTTCTGCACAAGGCTGGAAAATGATTGTGAATATCTGTAATAGAGATAAACATTTGTTCTTTCAACAATTATCGAGAGTAGGTATAACATGTTCTGAAGTTACAAGAACACAGTATCCTCATTAGCACCATAACACTGGCTAAAATGGCCTGGTTGTTATTAAAATGTTTTTCTTTTTCCAGGAGGACTAACACACTTAAGAATTTGGGGAGATTACTTTTATTATGCTTATACCTTATATTAAAGTTCTAGAAACAAATTTATGTGTGCTTTTGAAGAGTGGTGGGGAATTTTTTGATTTTGATAGTTTCTTTTATTCACATTAATCTTACATGGTTATAAAATTGTTTGACTTAAGTTATAAACTAAGGCCATTTTATGAACTATCCTATGAAATTGGGTATCTTATTTTACAGGATGAAGAAACACGAAAAGATTATGACTACATGCTGGATCACCCAGAAGAGTACTATAGCCATTACTACCACTACTACAGCAGGCGCTTAGCCCCTAAAGTGGATGTTAGAATTGTGATTTTGGTCAGTGTATGTGCTATTTCAGTGTTTCAGGTGTGTATTGATGGAGGTGTGTGTCTGTCTACATGTGTGTGCTTAAGTGCACATTGCCTAGTGCTGGTCACTAAAACTGAATTAGAAGTACCTTTTTATAAAATTTTACCTGTAGTTGAGACTAATTTTTTTAGAGTAGAAAAATATTCAACCAACTTCATTAATAATGAATCTTAGTGGGAAATCCAAGAAATTGATGATAAATGTCATTATATAATAAGAAAACCCAACAACAGATATTTTTCTCATTGCTCCTATTAGAGTATTTCTCTTCTAACCTGATATTATCATTACTTTTGCAGGACTTTTCAATGATTTCCCATTAAATTTGGGGAAAACCTGAACTTTTTTTTTAAGATTTTATTTATTCATTAATGAGACACACACACACACACACACACACACACACACAGAGCGTGGCAGAGACACAGAGAGAGAGAGAGCGTGGCAGAGACACAGGCAAGGGAGAAGCAGGCTCCATGCAGGGAGCCCGATGTGGGACTCGATCCCGGGTCTCTAGGATCACACCCTGGGCTGACGGCAGCGCTAAACCGCTGAGCCACCGGGGCGGCCCTCATGTCTTTTTTTAGAGGAAAAGAACATGTCAAGTGACTAGAATGAAGCAATTTGCTAGAATGAAAAGTGCTTCTTCAGTTTAATTCCCAGAAATGACATTTACTTTATAAGGCCAAAAAAATTATTATTGAAAAGTAAGGTTGTGGACTTTAAAGGAATCTGCTTTTGCAGAAGTATTTTCCTTTCAAAGGGGAAAGCAAGGATAATTTTACCTTTCTATTTTATTTTATTTTATTTTATTTTATTTTATTTTAAATTTTATTTTATTTATTTATGATAGCCACACAGTGAGAGAGAGAATGAGAGAGGCAGAGACATAGGCAGAGGGAGAAGCAGGCTCCATGCACCAGGAGCCTGACGTGGGATTCGATCCTGGGTCTCCAGGATCGCGCCCTGGGCCAAAGGCAGGCACTAAACTGCTGAGCCACCCAGGGATCCCTACCTTTCTGTTTTAGATAATGTAATACCCTGGTAACATTCTCTCCCCTAGTTGTAATAGATTGCTACTATAATATTTCATAATATTATTGTGTAACTGCAATATTCATTCAGTAAAATAGCAAATGAAATGTGTGGAAATGTAAGGAATAGGACTTTTTTCTGACAACTAGCAAAACTGTATATTTGTGAAATAAGTTATGTGTTTTCTAGTCAAATAAGAGTCAAATATATTGGAATCTTTTACTTCAGAAGATGATTGAGCATTACTGTGATATATTGAGACTGTTTAAGAAAGAGATGGAATGAATATAATTGCCTGAGTCTGTATCTTGTGATTTTTTTTTTTTTAAGATTTTATTTATTTATTCATGAAAGACACAGAGAGAGAGAGAGAGAGGCAGAGACACAGGCAGAGGGAGAAGCAGGCCCCATGCAGGGAGCCTGATGTGGGACTCAATCCCGGGTCTCCAGGATCAGGCCCTGGGCCAAAGGCAGCGCTAAATGGCTGAGCCACCCAGGCTGCCCGATTTTTCTTTTTTCTTTTTTTTTTTTTTTAAGATTTTATTTATTTATTCATGAGAGACACACAGAGAGAGGCAGAGACACACACAGGCAGAGGGAGAAGCAGGCCCCATGCAGGGAGCCCTTTGTGGGACCCGATCCTGGGACTCCAAGATCACACCTGGGCTGAAGGCAGGCGCTAAACTGTTGAGCCACCCAGGGATCCCCAGATTTTTCTTTTTTTAAACAAGTTTCTCACTGGCTAGTTTTGCCATTTAGCTCTTCCCCCAGAATGTAGATCACAGTCTCACAGTCTTAAAAAAAAAAGAGAGAGGAAGAGATTTCTTAATAGTGATCTAGGGAAAGCCAAATGGTAGCTGTGAATTCACAGGTATGGTATGATTCCATTTATCCCCTAATCTTGGGTATCTCCTGTCTGAATTAATGGCTTTCTGAAGCAGCTCAGAGCTTACCTGATTTATCCATCCAGCCTTAGGTCCCATGTACATGTGGGCATTGTTTAATTTTATCTTTTATTTACAGAGAATTATTGAGGTACCTATTTTATTTATTTATTTTTTTAAGTAAGCTCTATGCTGAATATGGCACTTAAATTCATGACCCAAGATCAAGAGTTGCATGCTCTACTAACTGAGCCAGCCAGGTACCCCTGAGGTCCCTATTTTTAATCAGCATGATTTTGGGTGCGGTGGGGGGATGCTGTTCATCAAGATGCATTTTGATAGTAAAAATGATCTATTTTTCTTTGTTAAATATTTCAGTTTTTCAGCTGGTGGAACAGCTATGACAAGGCAATCAGCTACCTAGCCACAGTGCCCAAATACCGCATCCAAGCCATGGAGATTGCCAAGCAGCAGGGGTTACTCAGAAAAGCCAAAGAGAAGGGCAGAAACAAAAAGTCCAAAGAGGAAATTCGTGACGAGGAGGAGAACATCATAAAAAACATTATAAAAAGTAAAATAGATATAAAAGGAGGCTATCAGAAACCCCAGATATGTGATCTTCTCCTATTTCAAATTCTCTTAGCACCTTTTCACCTGTGCTCATATATAGTCTGGTATTGCCGGTGGATTTATAATTTTAACATCAAAGGCAAAGAATATGGGGAAGAAGAAAGACTATATATCATACGTAAATCCATGAAGATGTCGAAGTCTCAGTTTGATAGTCTAGAAGACCATCAAAAAGAAACTTTTCTTAAACGAGAGCTCTGGATAAAGGAGAATTATGAGGTGAGTAATTACTGGGATTTTTGTGTCATTTTACCCAAGAAGTTAAAATTTGGTGTATGAGAAGGGATCAGATCACAGAAGTGCACTCCAGTTTCTGAAATCCAAGATTTAAGTAATGAATAAAGATACTATTTTTAATGAAAGTGTGACTGTATTTGGTAGTGGGACAGTGGGTTTTTAACCTGCAATTTTTCTTAAAAGATAAACTTCAAATACGTTGACTCATGTTGAAAATCTTAAGATTGGTCTAATTTGTTGTGTTAAACTGCAGTGGGATAGTATGTATGTTTGCAGGGGTGTCAACAACTTTCTGTTAATTGCTTTAAGTAAAATTTGTTCTTCTCCAAATTTTCTTTCAGTCATGTAAACTTAGCTACAGAGATTAAAAAAACAAAAACAAAACAGGGAGGGAATAAGACATGGAAATTTTGTTGAAATAAGTTCATTTCAAAATATATGAGGATAGAATCTTCTGTATAATAACATATGTATGAAAAGTTACTTTTTTTTAATGTCTCTAAACTTTGGGCAATTTAATAAATGTTATATTCTATAATTGTCAGCTACACTAGTTACCTTGAGGTGATCAGCTGCTTAGCTAACTTAAAGGAACTATTAATCTCATCATAATAGTATTATTTCAGGTTTGAGGTAAAATTAATAGGCTAATATATTAAATATAAGAATAAAATACAGTGATGGGGTCGGTAGAGCATGTGACTCTCGGCTGGCTCAGTCGGTAGAGCATGTGACTCTTGATCTTGCGGGTCATGAGTTTGAGCCCCACGTCCGGGTAGAGTTTATTTTAAAGAAACAAAACAAAAAATATAGCACAGTAAAATCTTAAGGAATCTTAATATATTTATTTTTTTAGTTTCATAGACATTCCTTTTTATATATGGTGGTATATATAGGTTTATATATTTAGGATACCTAAATAGATTTTACTGAAAGTAGAGTTCCAGTCTGAATTATATTTAAGTAACTTACTATGAATTGCAAGAATATTTTTACAAGTAGATATAGTTAGCCTGCTTGTAAATAACATAAAAATTTAAGGTAACATACTATTTTGCTTCTAAATTACTTGAAAAGTTTTCTTTTTAAAGTAGGGTAAGCAGCCCAGCTCACAAAACTGTATCTTTCATGGGCTAACCTGGGCTGAATTGTCTGTTATTATATGAGGTGATCTTTGTCGTTACTTCCTAAAATTTGGAAGTAAGGTCATTTCTGCCTAAAACTTGATGAAACTGGTTATGAAAACTTGTCAATTTAGCTTCACCTGAAATTTTAAGATGTTACAGAGAGAATTTTCTTTGTCCTTCACCTACATTGTTTAACTCTCTTCAGGAACCTTGATGAAATATTTTGAAAAACCTATAATTATCTTTGAATTTGGAGACAGATTATATATAAGGTCATTTTGTTCCTTGGTTAGGATCAACAAATACTGCAAGTCATCAGTTAAATTTTCAGAGTACCATATTAAAGAAATGAAGTGTGATTCTTTAAGATTGGACATTAGTTGTAGAGAGAGAGAATGTTAAAACCCTTGAAACTTAGCTGATATATGATTTCAGTGAGGAAAAGAATGTATTCCCAAGTATAGAAATCAGTGACAAAAATTAACTAAATTCTTGTACATGATTTTTTGGTTTTTGTTTTTTTAATTTAACACCAAGTGTTAAAGTGCTTAACTGCTTAGTATCCTTAGATGTATGGTCTTCAGAGGACAAACCACTACATTCATAGGAAACTTTTACTAAAGTTATATTTGAAAAATGTAAATATGCCATAAAGGTAATAACAAATATTTCCTTTTGGGTGATAAAGTCATTTAATGTGATTTATACTTACAGGTTTATAAACAGGAACAAGAGGAAGAACTAAAGAAAAAATTGGCAAATGATCCCAGATGGAAGAGATACAGGAGATGGATGAAGAACGAAGGGCCTGGACGGTTAACATTTGTGGATGATTGAGGATTGCGGAATGCTACTATGCCAAACTTTAATTGTGATATTTTCATAACTGAATTATTTTAGAAATATATCAACTGCTTCTCAGCAGGACTTAAAATTCCTCAAATATTTGATTAAACAAAATAATGTAGAAATTTAAACTTTCCCTTAAAACTTTATACATAAGACATTTATGATTGTTCAATTTTTATAATCTATTTGTGGATTTTGTTAAATGATCTGACATGAAGATTTATTCATTGCCATTTAAAATTTTTATATGTTTAGTTAAAAGATTTGACATGAAAATTTATTAGATACCATTTAAAATTTTTACGTGTTAAGTGTTTATTCTTTATAAGTGTTTCCTTATTCTTTGTTATAGTACTACATTTTTCTGCTTCCATGGCCTCTAATATTTTCACAAAACATAAAAAATTATAACAGCATTTAATTACATTGTGTCTTCAGACACAAGCTTCTTTAGCAAAATGATTTCAATTGTCATGTCATCTTCATTACAGTCATTCTAGGATTGAAATATGTTCAAAATATCTCTCTAGGAGAGTCTGCTGCCAGGATGTGTTTATACTATTTTTTCCCCTTGTGATATTCTTAATAAGATCAGAAACTCTCCAGGAGAGTGAATCTACCTTCATGTCCTTGTAGGATGATCTTGATTACAGTCATTATAGGACTAAAATTGTATTCTCAAACATTTTTCCAGAAGAGACCTTGCAAAAAGGTCTTTTCTACCACAGTATGGCTTTCCCCACCCCGTTCAGTTAAAAAAAAAGAAAAAAAGAAATGACGGAGCAGAAATAGTGTACTGAAAAGTTGTTCATGTATTATGAAGTCCTTGAGCCATGAAAATTCCAACGTACATGAAGGTATTTACATGCATTTAAACCAGAAAGAGGAGGTGCATGGCTGTGTGCTGTTCTTTCAAACAGTGAAATATATGTTTTATACATGTGGAAGTGAAAGTAATTCACACATAATTTCAAGCAAGTCTGATACTGCATCAAAGTATCAATCCACAATCATGGTAGTCAATCAGTATTCCTGTTAAAGGATTTATCTCGTTGCTTCATATTAATAAAATGGTTGCAATATATCATAAGTTTGTTGGTATGACATTTTAAATCAAGGATTAACATAATTGTTTTTGTATTACACACTTTTAAAAGATTAGTGTAGATAATAGATATGCAGAGTCTTTTTCTAGCTAAAACAAATGAGTTCTTTCAGGAGCTCAGCCCAAATATGTGATATATACAAAGAGGCTTGAGGAAAGTTTTGTCCTTGTGAGTCATTTAGTCTGTGAGTGAAGGCCTCAGTTGCCTCATTAGATAGAAAACTGGGGAAGGACTTTAACTAGATTATCAGTAGGACCCCTCTGCTGTTCTAAAATTCTGAAATAGTTATATTTTTCTTTTTTTTTCTTTTTTTTTTTTAAATATTTTTTAAATATTTTATTTATTTATTTAGGATAGTCACAGAGAGAGAGAGAGAGAGGCAGAGACACAGGCAGAGGGAGAAGCAGGCTCGATGCACCGGGAGCCCGACGTGGGATTCGATCCGGGGTCTCCAGGATCGCGCCCTGGGCCAAAGGCAGGCGCCAAACTGCTGCGCCACCCAGGGATCCCTAGTTACACTTTTCTAAGGCACTTGCCCATCTGTTAAAATTTCAAACTTTTGGTATTCTAGGTTTTTTTTTAATCTAGTAATATGGAATAATAAAAGGACTGGGGTATGTTAGCATTCATGAAGATTGGCTGATAAAAACAAAGTAAAAGTAAAGTTGGATATTATTTTGCATATCTGCTAGATTGTTGTATATTTTCCTGGCTGTATAGAAACCTCATTTCTGGAATCACCCCCAGCAGCCTGCTCACTTGGTAAATGTTTGGTCATTCTTTTAGAATCAGGGTCATTGCATGGGTCAAGATAAATGGACTCTCCTTAACTGAATGACTATGATTCTTCTCTTTCCTTCCCTCAACAAAATATGCTTCAAAATCCTAGAATGAAGGAAGAGCAATTAGTTGTTACAAGTGTAATCTTTATTGTCTCCATACTCTGCCCATCCCCCACCAAAAAACCCAAAAGTTTCTCAATTTTAGAACCATCTGGAGAAGAATCTTGGCCAGAGGATCCGACAACCTCACTAGTTAGACATTTTTTCTTGTGCTTTTTTTTAAAAGGCTATCCTATCACCATTTCCTTTTGCTTGACATCTAAATGGTTTATGGTTTATGGTGCATAGCTGTTCATTGCTATCATCACTCCATATAATTATGTGCTAAAATTACTCTTAGGATCATATTCATGTCAAATGTCTTCAGAACAGATTCCACTACTAACCCTTTCCTCAGTCTTATTTCTTTACAAATTCTCCAAGTTCTACAAATCAGGTTGGTGTTTCATAGCACGTCTATTAGGTAGGAACCATGCGGATAATCTTTAAAACTACAATTAGTAGACAGGATTTAAATGTTAGGTGAAAAAATAGTTGAGATTAGAGAATTAAATATTTTAGTACTATTGAATTTGTTTAGAAAATCCTAGTTCGTTTTCTTTGAGGGTTTGTTTGTTTGTTTGTTTTTGTGGACTTTGACCAGGGCAATAAACTTTGACGCCAAACCTTGGAGATACTTTGAGTGAAGGCCATTGCTAAGCTAAGCTAACATTCAGCTAGTATTATGAATCAGTCTGCTGGCCCCAAACTGAAAGTTTTGTGGACAGTAAAGAGAAATGGCTTTTATTAGGCGTTATAAATATAAGTTACTTAAATATAAGTAGCTACTTTAAGACATTAAGTCAGACATGACCTCTGTTGAGTTCTAATTGTGCATTTGAGGGAGATAAATAGAACGGTAGGAAGATGGCGGAAGAGTAGGGGTCCTCGACTCCTCCGGTCCCACAAACTGACCCAGATAACTTTCAGAACATCATGGACACCTACGAATTTGACCTGAGATGTAAAGAGAGAACAGCTGGAATGTTACCGAGAGAGAAGCGTTCGCTTCTAACCAGGTAGGAAGGTGGAGAAAACAAGTGGGGGAGGGGAACTGCCACCAGCCGGGCGAAAGCGGAGCCAGGAAAGCCTCCCGGGCAGGAAAGCCGGGCCCTGGACAAGCGGGAACCTTAAAAATCCAAGCCGGAGTGTTCCCTGACGGGAAGCGCTTGGCAGGGAAATCGGGCAGAACCACAGGAGGGGCCGAGGAGCCTCAAGGTTCCCGCAGACACTGGGAGAGGAGCAGCGCCCCGGAGAAGGCTCGCGGCAAACCGCAGTCCCGCCTCCCGCCTCCCGCCTCCCGCCTCGGTGAAGGGCGGGAGCGCCGCCGCCCTCGGGGCATCTGGGAGAAGCCAGCGCCCAGGGCCGGGCGACAGGTGCAGGCGGCCGCCCTCCGTTCCCTCCGTTCCCTCCGGGAGAGGGGGTCCCCGGGAGCGCAGGCCCAGCGGTGCAGGGCCCCCATCCGGGGACACTGAGACGGACAAAACTGGCTGTCCTCCGCTCCCCCTGCGGCGGGCACAGGCGGGGAGGCACACGGCGGGGAGCCCCGGGCTGTGCGGATCAGCGCACCCCAGCCCACCCCCAGGGGCATCCGGGCCTGCGGACTGGGAGACTACTCCCTCTCGGGAGCCCGACTCCAGAGCTGGAAATCTGACCATTTTTTTCCCCTCTTCTTTTCATCTTGGACCTGGCAGAGGTGGGGCCACTAGGGAGCAAAGGCCTCACCCGATCAACAGCTCGAGCTGAGCCCCGCACCTGGCAAGGGGCGCGGCATCTCCGCCCAGGTACAGACACCTGAGAATCAGTGCAGCAGGCCCCCCCCCACCCCAACTGCTGGAAGAACAGGGGAAAAGCAAGTTTACTGAACAAGCAGCACTGGAAAGCTCCAGGATTGAGGGAAAATATGTAGAGCTAGAGGCCTTTTTTTTTTTTTTTCATTTCTTTCTTTTTTTCATTATGACTTGTTTTTATATAAAAATTTCCAATGTTTTCTTTTTTCCCGCCTTAACTACACTTTTACCAACTCATTTTTAAACTTTTTCCTTTTTGACTTTCATATTTCTGCAATTACATGTCTTAGATATATTTTTCACTTCTGGATTTCCTTCAATGTACTCAATTTAACTTTGGTAGATACATGAAATATGGGTTTTTGTTTTTTGTCTCATCTTGTTTTACAACGGTGAAAGTACCTTCTAACACACGAAGGTTGGTTCATTCTGTGAGACTATATTCTCTCTTCCCTCCCATTCTGCCCCCCTTTTATCTTGTTTATGTTTTTTTGTGGTTGATGTTGGGTCTTTATATAAGTATTGCTGGTTTATATAAATCTGGGATTGAGCATCTTCTAACATACAGAACAAAATATACTCAGAACTGAGAGGATCCCCCTCTATCAGGGAGACTATATTCTCTCTCCACCACCACTTCCACACTATCAGGATCCCCCTCCTTTTTCTTTCTTCTTGTTTTTGGTTTTTTATTTTTACTATTTTGTTTTAAAATTTGTTTTTCACTTTAGTGGTCCTTTTGTTTTCTTTTGTTCTGTTCTTTTTCTTTTATTTTCTAGTCTCCGATCTCTTCAGAATCATCTATGGTGTATTTTACTTAGGTCGTGGTTGATATTTTTGACTCAGCTCACTCATACAGCCACTGTGCACGGACAAAATGACTAGAAGGAAGAATTCACCACAAAAGAAAGAACCGGAAGCAATACACTGCCAGAATTACTGAATGTGGATTTAAACACGATGTCAGAAATTCAACTCAGAAATACAATTATAAAGTTCCTAGTGGCTCTGGAAGAAAGTATAGAGGACTCTAGAGGCTCTGTTACTGCAGAATTGAGATCTAATCAGGCCAAAATTAAAAATACTTTAACTGAGATGCAATCCAAACTGGATGCTCTAACTGCTAGGGTTAATGAGGTGGAAGAGAGAGTGAGTGACATAGAAGACAAGTTGGTGGAAAGGAAGGAAGCTGAGGAAAAAAAGAAAAAAGCCCACAAGGAAATGTTTAGGGAAATAAATAATAGCTTGAGAAGGAAGAATATATGTCTAATTGGGATTCCAGAAGAGGCTGAGAGAGGACCACGAAGTATATTTGAACAAATCATAGCGGAAAACTTCCCTCATCTGGGGAAGGAAACAGGCATTCAGATCCAAGAGATACAGAGAGGACCCCCCACCCCCTAAAAAAAAGGCCAATGAGGGAGATAAATATTGGTACTGACACACACGAGTGTATGGATGAAACATGATTAATCTTATTTGAAAAACATGATACTCTTCACATTTAAGTATGGGTTAAGGCCAAATCTAGAACCTAATAATGAAATCAAATTTGCTAAACAATAAGCAATTCCAGAGTGCATCAGTTTGCACTCCCACCAGCAGTGTAAGAGAGTCCCTCTTTCTCTGTATCCTCACCAACATCTGTTGTTTCCAGAGTTGTTAATTTTAGCCATTCTGACAGGTGTCAGGTGGTATCTCATTGTGGTTTGGATCTGTATTATAAGTTCTTATTTTAACCATGAAAAAATGTAACAAATTTCTAAGATAATATATTGGTAATCTGTACCTTTTAGCTGAGGTAAGGAGGAAAGGATTCTTTGTCCATGGGCCTCACCTACTTTTAGAGCTCTAGAAATAACTACATCTGTGGGAACAGACTGTACTCAAGATGAGCAGTGACATCTCTTGGAAGCTAAAATGAAAGTTCTTTTCCCTACTCCTACTTTGTGAGGTACTCTGTAAGTCACTTTCCTCAGTAGCTATTAGTTTCCTCATCTCTAAAACTGGGATGGACTACATTATATAAAGGTCTCCTCACTCTGAAGTTCCATGATGCAAAAACTTGATGAGAAGACATTTTGGTAAAGTATAAAGCAAAACACAGATGGTCAGTGGCACCAGGCTTGCTTGTCCATGGATCACTGTGGAAGGCTCTATGCAGAACCTTGCTGTTTCTTTCCAAGCCAGATGACTCCTCTCCAAGAGTAGCACAATCAGTTATACAGAGGTGGGCAGAAGTGGTGGGTGTATACAGCATGAAAGAGGAGATGGGAGACACCTCCAAGCATTTTCTGCTACTTATGGCCGACACACAAGTACATTATGTGTCTCCTCAGAGCCCCAAAGTGGCCTCTTCTAATTAGAGATAATCTCCGTTTCAGCTACCATTGTGCTGAGCAGAGGTCTCCCATATCAACATCTTGCCACTTAACATCTCCAACAGCTTAGAGGCACATAGCATTATAGCTGAAGACCTGGTTTCTCCTAAGCCAAACTCATCTTTGTCCTTTACTCCTCCCTTCAAACCTAGGCCTGTTTCCTAACATCTGTTACAGGTACCAGTTCTAGCCAGGTCTCTGCTCAGATCCTTTTGTCCCACCCCCCACCCCCTTCCTTTACATTTTATTTATTTTAAGATTTTATTTATTTATTCATCAGAGACAGAGTGAGTGAGAGAGGCAGAGACACAGGCAGAAGGAGAAGCAGACTCCACGCAAGGAGCCCAACGTGGGACTCGATCCCGGGACTCTGGGATCATACCGTGAGCCCAAGGCAGACGTTCAACTGCTGAGCCACACAGGCATCCCTTCCTTTACATTTTATAACCACCATGGAGTATGCCTGACTTAGTCCTTTGGATTTGTTCTCCATCCCATTTTCACAGTCCAATCTAGGGCCTCATTCAGCCACCCTCTCCACCAAGAAGACAAAAAGCTATCACTGAAGTCATTTTGTTTCCTCACTTTCAGTTCGTTTCGTATCCTCATCCCAGATTAATATTCCTAAAATGTGTTACCATGTGGCTACGCCATTACTTGCCACAAACTTTTCCTTTTCTTTTGAGGTTTTCTGTAACTTTTTGAGTCTTAACAACTTTGTATCTTTATTGCTCACTAGAGCCTTCTCCATCCATCCATTCATCCATCCATCCACTCCTGTGTGCATGGCCTGCTCTCTCCTCGTTGGAATGCTTTCGCCCTTCCTCTGTGCCATGTGCAGGACTCATATTTTCAAAATCTCAGATCTGCCATTTTTGAGGAGCTTTCCACAGCCCTTCCAGTCTGTACCGTTGCTTGGAGTTCTCTGCCACGCCTTTTTGACATGTGACCATTCTATTCTGTCTTCTCAGCAATCTAGTAATGTTTCCAACATGTATTTTCATCCTTTGACTAGGATATGATTGAAGTTCTTTGTGGTGAGGGAACTTGTTACTAGTGAGGGCTTTAACATTTGCAAATCTGCTCTTGTCATAAGAAAAACTTTAACACACCAAAGACTGAACACATAGCTCACAAAATAAAAAGGAAATGTTCAGTGTCAAGATACTTAAAAGATCTGAGATGCGATATTTCATCTATTAGGTTGATAAAGAACCCAATCTAGAATGGTGAGGGTGCAGAGAAATAAGTAGTCTTTTGGTAGGACTAGCAATTGCTACCACCTTCTGGAGGATAAAGTAGGGAAAAGTTCAAGAAATTTTATCTTTTTAGTGCATCAATTCCACTTTTAGGAATGCATGCATGCACCCACCCACCCACCCCCGCCCCAAGCTCAGACATGCACAAAGCTGTATGTTAAGGTGATCCTCCTAGTGTTAAGTAAGAGGGCAGCAGGTAGATTATGATCCGGTTGTACAATGGAGTATCATGCAGTCATTAAAAGTAACAGATGTAGGGTATATCTTTTCTGACTGCTCCTGGCCCCCTTCTGGTTTCAGCACCCCGGTTTCCCTTTGGGGAACCACTCTTCCCCTACCCTCCTCAGTCCATGTAGTTTGCATGTCTTAGCTTGGTTCCTCAGAGATAAAGACTGTAAGATAGAGATTTTCATGCAGAAAGTTTACTGGGGAGTGTCAAAATCAACACCTGTGGGAGAGTCTAGGGAGTGTGGATTGTGCAGAAGGACCTGAACTGTGAAATAGCTGCCATAAAGGCCTCAGATGATCCCAGCAAAGAACTGTGGAGCTGGGACCATCTTTCAGTGTTGTTCCAACCTGAGGCAAAGGGTTTGGGGTTCAGGTCTTACATATCCCACATCAATCTGGATAGGTGCTGACACTGGGAGGGATGGCTATCAGCTAAGGGCAGTTCCCAGAGAGGGACTTAGTTGAGACATCAGTTGTGGCTACTCCCATCAGCCGGGGGAATGAGTGCCTCAGTCCCAAAAAGGGGAAGCTGGTGTTGCATCCCTTCTCCTGCTGTCCAGGCACACCTAACCTGGACATTCCAATTCTACATACTCTATATACCGCTTGCTTTCAAATAATGATGGGTTCAAGGTGGGCACAGGACTGAATAAGGTTGGTGAGATCCAGTATGGGAGTTTTTGTTGGGACAATGAGAAAGGAAAGAAATACTAGGCTGGGACAGTGAAAGCATGGAATGAACATTCTTTCATAGCACCTCTTAGAGTCTATTTACCACTGAAGAAAATGAGGTCAACCTAGAAAAAGCAGAGCCAAAAGAGAGCCCTGAAGCTATTATTTGGGCAATGAAATCCATTACTCTAAAGTTCCTGGGCTTTTCAGTTATATAAGCCAATATGTTACCTTTTTGCATTACTCAAAACGAGTTCTGACAAATACAGTTGACCCTTGAACAACATGGGGGTTAGGGACACTGACCTCATGCAGTAAAAAATCCACATACTGACTCCCTCAAAACTTAACTACTAATAGTCTACCGTTGGCTGGAAGCATTACCAATAACAGTTGACTGACACTTATCTTGTATGCTGTATGTAATATCTACTGTATTCTTCCAATAAAGCTAGAGAATAGAAAATATTAAGAATATCAAAAGGAAGGGGCTCCTCAGTAGCTCAGTCAGTTGAGCTACTGATTCTTGGTTTTGGCTCTCATCATGATCTCAGGGTGCTGGGATCCAGCCCGGAGTCCAGCCCGGAGATGCGGGGACTCCATGTTCCATAGGGAGTCTGCTTCTCTCCTTCGCCTTCTCCCTCTGCCCCTCCACTCTCTCTCTCAAATCAATCAATCTTAAAAAAAAAGAAAAGAAAATCATAAGAGAAAATATTTTCAGTACTGTACTGAAAAAAAAAAAAAAACAACCCACATAAGTGGACCCACACAGTTCAAACCTGTGTTGCTCAAGGATCTACTACCTACAATGGTGACCAATACTAAAGGCAATATTTATGATACATAAGTGAAAAAAATTAACACAAAACATACATTTTACATACAGTAATAATGATGCCAGCTTTGTAAAACGAATGCACCCAATTAAAACAAATAATGCAGGGGCGCCTGTGTGGCTCAGTCGGTTGAGGCTCAGATACTTGGTTTCCACTGAGGTCATGATCTCAGGGATCCGGGATCCAACCTCTGTCCCAGGGAAGAGAATCTCCCCTTTGCCCCTCACCCTGCTCTGCCTCTTTCTACAGTAAAATAAATACAATCTTTTTTTTTTTTAATAACTTTTATTTATTTATTCATGAAAGACACAGAAAGACGTAGAGACACAGGCTCCATGCGGGGAGCCCGATGCGGGGACTCGATCCCGGGACCCGGGGTCAGGACCTGAGCCAAATGCAGACAGACGCTCAACCGCTGGGCCACCCAGACGCCCCCAAATAAATCTTTAAAAAAAAAAAAAAAAAGAATGCAGCATCACAGAAACAATGGTTAGAGTTAAACGGTGAGGTGGGAGGGGGCGGGGGAGGCTGAATGGAAGTTTCTTCTCTTGCCTGCGCCTTGGGCCCTGCTTACCTTACCTGCCGACTCACCTGGCGACCCCAGGAAGCAGCAACAGGGGACTCACAGCCCCGCCACGGATTCCCGGGGCTCCTGCCGTCCGTCCTTCCTCTCCCCAGACCCTGGCGAGGCACCCGAGCCCTCAGGAGCTCACGGCGACGCCTTCGCCCCCGGCTCGGGCCACACGGCGTCACGGTTCGGATCCCTCAGGAGGGCGTCTCCGCCCGCCCGGCCCCGGAGCCCCGGAGCCCCGGAGCCCCGGAGCCCCGGCCCCGCAGGTGGCGCCCGCTCCTCCTCAAGCCCCGCGGCGCTGAGGAGACGCGCGGCCCGCGTCCAGGCGCAGGGGCGGGCATCTCCGCGCTCGGGGAGCAGACACTTCCGGGCCCGGCCACTCGGGGCCCCGCGCGGTGGCTCACCTGCGGCTCGGGTGGCGCGAGGGGCGGCCGCGGTGGGGGCGGGGCGGGATTGGGGGCGGGGCGGGCGCAGAGGCGGGCGCAGAGGCCTCCCCGCCCCCGGGGCGGCGCTCCGGCTCCCGGCCTCGCGGCTCCCGCACGTCGCTCCGCCGCCCTCGGAGCCCTGCGCCGCCGCCATGTCTTCCGGCGCCAGCGTGAACGCCCTGCAGCGCCTGGTGGAGCAGCTCAAGCTGGAGGCCGGCGTGGAGAGGATCAAGGTGAGGCGGCCGGCGGCGCCCGGTCCTCGGGGCGCGGTGAGACGTGGGAGGCGAGGCCGGCTGCCCCGCGCCGCCGCTGGGTCTCTCGGTGGGCGGCGCTCGCCGGCCGGCCTCGGCGGGGACGCGGGCCCGTGTGGAGGAGGCCGGGCCCGGCGGGGCGGGGGAGGGCGAGACCCCCGGAGCGCGGCCCGGGCCGAGCGCCTGGGGGCGTGTCCGGGCCGGGGTGGGGGCGGGGCGGGGCGCACGCGCAGACCGGGGCCGCGGGGCCGCTGAGGATGCGCTGAGGATGCGCTGGGGGCGCGCGGCGGCGACGAGCACTCGCCTTGGCGAAGGGTCGGGGGCGCGAGCGGGACGGAGACGGGGCGCAGGGCGAGGAGGGAGCGCGGTGTGGGGGACGTGGGGGACGCGGGCCCCGCCGCCACACCCGGTGTCTGGCCGCGCGGCTGCAGGCTCAGGGAACAAGGCTGAGGGGGTCAGTGGGAGGGAAAAGTGTTGACGAAAGGACCAGAGTGTGGCCGCCGGGAGCAACCGAAAGATGGCTGAGGCGAGGAGAAGCGGGCGAAGGCGGGGGAGGAGCGGCTTTCGTTACGTGGGGCTTAGTCAGTGTCCGACGTGCAGTCGCTTGACTGAAAAGCGTGTTGTGTAGTGTGTTGAGCAGCTAGGGTAGCGTTCTGTGTAGACGGATGTTCGTGGTGTTCCAGGGCCTCCACGGCGCCTTCTCCCGCCGTTGGCGCCCGTCTAGGTGCTGAGACTACGGCGATGACGGTGGCGAAGGCCACCGGTAAGTAAAGTAACTTCACCCTCAGTGAGGATCGTAAGACAAGGGAGGGAGCGTCCGTGGGACGCAGAAGGGGTTCCAGTAAGGTATGTGGAAGTAGGAGCAGAATCTGGGCTGTGATAGGGTACGTAGGCTTTTTTATTTATTTTTATTTTTTAATTTAATTTTATTTTTATTTTTTTTTTAGAAAGCGAAAAGCCTTATTTCGAGGTTGAGGGAAAGGAACAAACTAGTTTTAGGTTGAGGGGGAACAAATAGAGGAGAATTGAAGGTAGAGGAGACACTGCATGGGGACGTGGGATTGGAGGGGCACCTTCTGAGATAGGAAGAAAGGAGAGCAGAAGGTGTGTGAAGATAGGTGTTTCGGGACGTATGGACTTAAGGACTT
Source organism: Canis lupus baileyi (assembly GCF_048164855.1). Taxonomy (NCBI): domain Eukaryota; kingdom Metazoa; phylum Chordata; class Mammalia; order Carnivora; family Canidae; genus Canis; species Canis lupus. The sequence continues at coordinate 68,132,083 of NC_132847.1, forward strand.
GTATGACGACAGTTTTCTTTGTGACAAAGAAGGCCAAGTTTTCTTTTTATTTATTTATTTTTTAAGATTTTATTTATTTATTCATGAGAGAGAGAGGGAGGCAGAGACAGGCAGAGGAAGAAGCAGGCTCCATGCAGGGAGCCAGATGCAGGACTCCATCCCTGGACTCCAGGATCACACCCTTAGCCAAAGCCAGATGCTCAACCACTGAGCCACCCGGGTGTCCCAGAAGGCCAGGTTTTCTTCTAGGGCAGAGGAAAGTCCCAAGAGTGAGGGTGGAGGACAGTGCTGTTGGGAATGGGAGAGGAGCCCCTAATCCATAGACACCTGTGACTCGGAAGACCCAGCTACTTTGAGATTGGAGACTGATTGTCCTACTTGTGGATTTTTTTTTTCTTCTCCAGTAGCATTTGGCCACCCAGAAATCTGAGTGTCCAAGGTGAATGGTGGTTGATCCAAGTAGTGGGTGAGCAGAGGAAATACAGGAGAAAGATGGAAGGAGGGGGCAAAGGGCAAGGCAATTGAGGGGTTAGCCAGAAGGGCTAAAACACTGGCTGGATAGAGAAGGAACTGCATCAGCCTCCTGGTGATAAGACGCGGCAAAAGGGGAGGAGGTGTTCTCCCAGAGGTCAAAGAACGGACATAGTGTGATAAGAAGCAGCGTTCGGAATGGGTGGGAGAGATTGTGATCAGAAAGTAGGAAGTTGAAGCGAAAAATTTCAGATGTGGAGCAGTTACAGGTGTTGGCTGTAACTGTTGCAATGGAGAAAGCTATTGGAGGAAAGAGGTCAGGGAACTGAAACTAGGGTTGTTGAAACTGTTTGGGATGATGTTGGCATCTGAGGGGGAAAGGAGAGCTGTGGGCCAGATGCCTGCCTACCCTGTGGAGTAGCTAGGCAAGATAGTTTCTACATTTAAGAATAAATTATGGGTGATGCGACAGACCCAGAGAATTCAAGTAAACTGCCCAAGGTCACACAGATAATACCTTGTTCTAACCGTAGTATGGTTTCAAGTGTTTGGTAGGCTTCTCTCAGGCAGCACCTTAGGGTGTCACGACTTTTCAGGGTCTAGTTTGCCTCATTTTGGGGCTCAGTGATGAATGGATGCTCTCAGCAGACTTGCTGACCAGTAAATACGCCAGGACACTGGTTTCCTAGCATTTAGTGAAGAGCATCCCTTCCCAGGGATTGTAGTGCTTGATATCCTTCCAAGGGCCCCTTCTCTGTTTTGGAGAAGTCTCTGCGAAGTTGCTGGGTGAGCATGGACTCAAACCAAGGCAATGGCAAATGTTCTATGTGTTTGGGCTTGTACACTACTCCACCCCTGGCCCCCAAAGTCTTTTTCCTGTAAAAGTGCTAGAGAAATGCTGACCACTTTTATTCTTCTCTTATTTTCTCAGCATATCCATTCAGCTTTTTTTTTTAAGTTTTTTTTTTTTTAAGATTTTATTTATTTATTCATGAGACACACACACACACACACACACACACACACACACAGAGACAGAAAGAGAGAGACAGGCAGAGGGAGAAGCAGGCTCCATGCAAGGAGCCCGATGTGGGACTCGATCCTGGATCTCCAGGATCACACCCCAGGCTGCAGGCGGCGCTAAACCGCTGCGCCACCGGGGCTGCCCCAGCTTAACTTTTTGACCATGTTCTTTAGGGTAGGGTCTAGTTAGTCCCATTTTTCCAGGGGCCCTAGAAGATAGTCTCCTTCTATCCATCATGTGTGGAATTCATCTGTTCCTCTGATGGAGAAATAGTAAGCATTAGTATAGTTGGTTCTAAAATTCCTTGTGAATTACTGTTGAATATAACCAGTAATTCCAATTATAATTAATATGAAAATGTCAGAACTACTTTTGAGGGAAAAGAAAGCTTAACCATTAGCTTGATAATATTATGTTTTTATATTTATATAATAAATACTGTTCTTACATGAATGAATAAATGAATGAATGAAACCAAAATCCCTAAAGCATTCTAGAAACTAGGTGGTAAACATAACGAGTTCACTTTGCAGTTATTTAGAAGCTTGGAAAAGTAACACAAACTAGTAGTAATACTTGAACAGCAATTGGAACCATTTTTGTACAATAGGAGTGAGATTTTATACAAAACACCTTCTCAGTGCACATAAAATGGAATGTGAGGAAAGCCTCGATGTATATAAAAAGGCATCAAATGGAGGCTAAGAAGAAAGGTAGAATAATATTTATCAGCGCTGCCTACTAAACTTTTCCAGAACTTTGTGATTTAAAGCAGCATTTGCTAACTTGCAATTCTTAGGTCAACAATTTGAGCTGAGCTCGCCTGTTTGATCAGTTCTCCTGATCTTTGCTGGGCTCTTCCATGCATCTGCAGTCAGATGGAGGGTGGGTTGGTAGCTGAATGATCTAGGATGGCTTCACTTACACGTCTGGAGGTTAGTAGGCAGGTAGTGGGAGCTGGATCACTGATTCTTCTCCACAAGACCTCCAGTAGGCTAGCCTGGGCTCATTGGGTGGTGGTCTTACAGTTCTAACCACAGCAAGAGAGGCAGCTGCAAAGGCTCTTGAGGCCTGGGCCTTAGAACTTGCCCATTATTTCTGCCACATTTTCCTGGTCAAAGCAAGTCACAAGGCCAACCCAGATTCAAGGGGTGGGTAAAGACTCTACTTCTTGGTGAGAGGAGCTGCAAAATATTGTGACTGTTTCTGCAGTCTGCCACAGATGTATTGCTGTTATGTCAGCACTATTCCAAGTGTTTTACATGCATGTAACTCATTTGATTGTCTCATCAACTCACCGAGTCAGGTACTATTGCAAAATACGTTTCACAGATGAGAAAACAAAAACTGAGAAATTAAGCTAACTTTACCCAAGATCATACAGGTAATGATGGAGCTGAACCTGAGTCTAGGCATCCTGGTTCCAGAAGCTGCACTCTTAACCAATAAGATATCCTGCCTTAAAAGCTTGGTAGAGAAAACTTGTCGCTTGTTTTGGGCAGATTGGTAAGGCTCCAGCCTCGTAAACATTAAAACAGTTTGTTCACATGGCAAACCTGACTGTATCAATGCACACTTTTTAAGTGAAAATGTGTAAAGGAAGCACTAGAATGTGCTATTTCTTTAGCAATTCAGTCTCAAGACCAGGATTCTAAATGGATCAAAGATACAGCTTTATTTTTCCTTTATTTAAGAAGCAACTAAATAAAAATATACCCTGAATCATGGAAATTGTAACATTTTTTCTTTGACTTCAGTTATTAGAACTTTCAGCAAAAAAGAGACTTTTGGCAATCACAAGATGTGGGACCTTTATCAGGCTGTAGCATCATTTTTCAGAGTATCAGATGGCTGCTGGGTGGCTCTGGCTGTGCGCAGCAGGTCAAGCTGTTGTCCCTTTGTTTCAGGTCTCGCAGGCAGCTGCAGAGCTTCAACAGTACTGCATGCAGAATGCCTGCAAGGATGCCCTGCTGGTAGGTGTTCCAGCTGGAAGCAACCCCTTCCGGGAGCCCAGATCCTGTGCTTTATTCTAAAGGCGGGTGAGTAATGATACACCATGCTAAACTGGGGCCATGCCATTATCACAGGTCTTCCCAAGGGGTTGGGCAACTGGGTTTTGAATATCTACTATTGTTCGGGAAATTAAGAAACAGCAAAATGTATCTGAAGAAACAGCAGAACGCATGCCTGTGGAATACATCTCATTGAGAGAATCTCAATCCTCTTGGGCACTAACTCATAAGATGTTAATATCCTTATGTACTTGAGCTCTTTAAATGAGTTGGCTAATAGTTATTTCATGACCTTAATCCCACCGTCTTCTGTCCTAACACCATCCCAGAGTTGTGATCTGCTGCTTGGCGCTATCAGCACGCTTGCTGTTCTTGGGACTACGGACTCTCCAGAGGACAGTTGTTCCTACCACCAGCTGTGATTTCTTTTCTTGGAGGCTTTCAGACTATATCTGTTTTAATAGATGAAGAAATGTAGCTATTAGGGGATAACGTGGATAATTAAAAGAGGTTTAAAAATTGATTACTGAAATGAAAATACCTTTTTAGCGGTATATTAAAAATTTCATGAGTCCTAATGTGTTTGATCCACATTCTCACTTTTTTCCTTTTCTGGGAAGAAATCAGGGCATAGATTACTGGAATCTTTTTCATAGATTTGCAAAAGAAAATTATTCATATTAGAAGGAAGTAATCATGCTGTCAGGTATTGTACCTTTTAATGGAAAATGTCTACATCTATGGTATTAAAATAATAGTCTTACGCTGGCATAGCATTTTCCTTTTTATGAAGCAGTTTAATGGGTACTCATTCAGTGATGTAGCTTGGATGTTTTTTATATTGTTACTTTCTACTTTGAGAACACTAAAGTGACCTGAAATGATGACTAATTTTATGTATAAATCTTACTAATGTGAAAATCTACCTAATTCTCTTTGCAGTAAGGAAGGAGCTCACTGAGGAATGCTTTCAGGCGCAAAGTGATGAATAACTAACTGCCTCCAAGTCTCAAGAAAACACTTTTCTCCAGCCAAACAACTTTTACATATTTCAGACCTTTCCTTACCTATTTCAGATCCTTCAGATCCTTTTCTTTCCCAGAATTTCAGCCAAAATTCTATAGAAATTGGTGAGTTTCTACTCAGATAAGGAAACGGAGTGAGGGGAAGACTTTAGATAATAATGGCCAGACTTTTGGTAAAATGCTTTTATATTTAAGACAAAAATGTTACCACCAAATACACCTCTTTCATAAGTGAATTACTGGTGTTTCTATACCTGGAATATTATGTTTGTTTTATTTACTGGATGTTTACATTTTGGGAAGGCAAACATTTTTGTTTGTTAAAAAATTATTTGTAATTTGTTGTTCCTAAGATTTTTATACCATAACAAAACTTGTTCTTTTCTCATGAATTTGCAGTTTCTAAATAAGACAAGCAAGTATAAAACTGGGGGAGAACAGACTTTATTAATTAAATTATGTCTTGATTTTTCTAAACGAGAGGACTATTTGTAACACTAAATATGGGAGCTATTTCTTAACAAACTTGTTTGGAAAGATTCATGTTATGTTGTGTATTAGATTGCTCCATCTTGTGTATGAAGCAGATTTGGTCTTTGTCTTAAGTTCCTCTACTTTATAGTTGTGGATGTACTTTGTTAAAAAAAACCAACAACACACACACAGAAACCTACATTTCATGTCTTTAAAAAATGTTTAAATGTTATCTTCGGAACATTGCAAATGATTAAAAACAAAATAATGTGAAAATACTACGGCCTAACTGAATTCTTAATGTCACAAGTATTTTACTTTGGTAATGTGCCTTTGATTTAATTTGGGATACTTTTAAAAGGATACTTTATTTGTGTTTGTAATAATCTTGGATGAGCTTGGAAATAAAATTTCTGCTTGATTCATCATTTTCTTTTTTTTTTTAAAGATTTTATTTATTTATTCATGAGAGACACACAGAGAGGGGCAGAGAAATACTTAGAGGGAGAAACAGGCTCCCTGCAGGGAGCCTGATGTGGGACTCAATCCCAGGACCCCGGGATCATGCCCTGAGCCGAAGGCAGACGCTCAACCACTGAGCCACCCAAGCATTCCAATTCATCATTTTCTAGGGAGCAACATTTTGTATCTGATTTTGTTGTAAGGCTTCATGAATTTTTGTTTCCTTGTGAAATTGAGTGTTGGAAGTGGGAAATGAAATTTTTGCTTATGAGTCCTCGTAGAACTTTGAAAAAAAAATATAATTTGCAGAAACAGCTCAATTTCTGGTGACATCTGCACTTTGAAATAGTTATGTATAAACCCATAAATAAATGAATATATCTTTTAGCATAATTAGTGTTACTATTTAGAAAAAATAAGCCATCATAGGGAAACTCCCTTAACTTCTGGCCACTAAACTTCCAAGTCTAAGGGATCTGAATCTCTTCCATTCAGTCAGAATTCAGGTGTCTCTTTTCTGCTATTTGTTCTCTGGATCTTTTTTATCTTCTCTGAAATTACACTATCAATTTTCCTTCCTCCTTTATCTTCAACTATTGGATCCCTTCTGTCAACATTGAAACATGTTCCATTCTCCATTTTGACCATAATAAGCATTTTTAAAAATCTCCATTAAAAAACACATTTTCACTTATACAAGTCCTAGAGATCTACTCCACAGCATAGTGGCCGTGGTTAGCATATTGTATTATATACTGAAAAATTTACTAAGAAGGTAGATTTTATGTTAGGTGTTCTTACCACAGAGAATAATAAGAGGATGGAAGGAAGATTTTGAACATGATGGATAAGTTTATGGCATAGATTGTTATAATGGTTTCAGAGGAATATTCTTCAAACTCATTAAGTTGTATACATTATTATGTACAGACTTGTATATAAAAAATCTTTTCTTGATTCTAATTTCTTCTTTGGCAAAAACTTGGTAAGACAGTACACAAAACTATAGATGTCTCACTTAAAATAGATATGTGTCCTAAATATAAACAAATTCACTAGTATATCAAGAGAACATACAACATGACCAAGCTAGTCTGATAAAAGGAAATCTGCCAGTGTAATTCATTACATGGATGGTTTAAAGAGAATCTATGCCAAGTCATTGACAAAATTGAACCGTTCTGAATAAGAACTAAGTGGCTAAGTGAAATTGGAAGAGAACGATAATTATCAAAAGCAACAGATTTCATACTACGTGGTGAAATGTGGACGCATTCAGCATGTTAGGAACAAAACAGGCATACTTTTTATCACTATTGTTCAGCATTGCTTCCTTTTTTTTTTAAATTTTTATTTATTTATGATAGTCACAAAGAGAGAGAGAGGCAGAGACATAGGCAGAGGGAGAAGCAGGCTCCATGCACCGGGAGCCCGACGTGGGATTCGATCCCAGGTCTCCAGGATCGCGCCCTGGGCCAAAGGCAGGCGCTAAACCGCTGTGCCACCCAGGGATCCCTGCTTCCTTTTTTTTAAAAAAAGATTTATTTTATTTATTTATTTATTTATTTATTTATTTATTTATTTATTTATTTATTTATTTTATATTGAATGTGAGCTGGGGGAGGGGAAGAAGGAGAGAAGCAAAAAAAAAAAAAACAAAAAAACAAAAAAAGAGAAGCAGACTCCCTGCTGAGTGCAGAACCTGACAAGGTGCTCAATCCCAGGACCCTGAGATCATGACCTGAACAGAAATCAAGTCAGATGTTTAGCCAACTGCACCACCCAGGCGCCCCAATACAGCATTGCTTTGGAGGTGCTAACTAATGCAGTAAGATGAAAAAAAATGAAAGGGGGCAAACATTTTAGAAGCAATGTCTATTTATAGATTATATAATTGTACACTTTGAAAACTGATGAAAAGAAATACTCAAAGTTGTAATAGATTTTGAGGGGCTCACTGGATACAAAGTATGTAGAAAAATGCTGGCAAGAGCTAATTAAAAATGGAAATGGAAATTATATGCCATTTTTACTTTAGTGACAATTAAAAAATTCTTAAGATATGTTTAGGTGCCCCTCCCCCCAAAAATAGTTTTTAAAACTCTGTGTGTGTGTGTATAAAACATGCAAGAGTGAAACATGCCTTACTGGATATTAAAACTTACTTTGAATATGGGGCACCTGGGTGGCTTAGTCAGTTAATGTCTGACTCTCGGTTTCAGTTTAGGCTGATCTCAGGGTCATAAGATCGAGCTCCATGGGCTCCATGCCCAGCACAGAGTCTCCTTGAGATTCCCTATCCCTCTCTTTCTGCCCCTCCCTGCCCTTCACATGCACTCTCTCTAAAATAAATAAATAAAATCTTAAAAAAAAAAACCACCTTACTTTGAAGATGCTGAATCAAAACTATGATTTAAAAAAAAATTAACAAAATTATTGTGATCTAGGAATAGACAAATGATTGGATCATAACAGTTCAGAAATAGACTTAACTTTTCCTATTCAGTAGGAAAATACAGTTTACTAACAAACGGTGCTGGCATTACTGGCCATCCATTTGAAAGGAAGTAAATTGGGCTTGAATTATGTAAAAAAAAAAAAAAAAAAAAAAAAATAGCATGGGTTGAAGAAAGGTAATACAAAAGCATTAGAAGAAAAACTAGGGGAACAGTTGTATAACTAAGTTAAAAAAATTAAAAGGTCTTCCTAAGCAAGGCAGGAAATCCAGAAATCAAAAAAGAAAAGATGTGTATACTGGACTATATAAAATCTAATTTAAATAATTCTATTTAAGTATTGTTAAAAACTTGTATGATTATGGGCAGCCCGGGTGGTTCAGCGGTTTAGTGCTGCCTTCAGCCCAGGGTGTGATCCTGGAGTCCCAGGATCCAGTCCCACATCTGGCTATCTGCATGGAGCCTGTTTCTCCCTCTGCCTGTATCTCCCTCTGCCTCTCTCTCTCTCTCTCTCTCTGTGTGTCTCTCATGAATAAATAAAATCTTTAAAAAAAACCAACAACCTTGTATGATTAAATCATAAACTAGATAAAAAGACAGGAAAATGTACTTTTTCAGTTCTCATTTTGGATTGCTCTTTGCATTCCCCACCTCCTCTAACCCAGGCTGCTCTATTTATTAAAATTATTGGATCCCTTGTTTCAGGGCAGGCTTATTATGTCGGGGAGCATAACCAAGCTATTAGTGTCGGAGGCAAGGAGTGGGACTCCTGGTGTTGATTCCCATTTGTGCCCTGAGTCTCAGTGGCAAGGGAAGGAGAATCTATGTCGATCCACAGTTGGAAGAGACTGCTGATGTTCTGGTGAGGCCTACAAACTTAGGGCTGGACCTAGAAACTTAGAGTAAGATCTCTAAAAAGGCCTCAAAGTGAGCAGCACTATCACCAACAATGGATCTAAAGGCAAGTAACTCTTTTTTTGTTTGTTTTTGTTTAAGATTTCATTTATTTGAGGGCGATCCCTGGGTGTCTCAGCAGTTTAGCACCTGCCTTCGGCCCAGGACATGATCCAGAAGTCCCGGGATCGAGTCCCACATCAGGCTCCCTGCATGGAGCCTGCTTCTCTCTCTGCCTCTCTCTCTCTCATGAATAAATAAATAAAATCTAAAAAAAACAAAAAAAAGATTTCATTTATTTGACAGAGGGCTAGCAAGAGCGCAAGCAGGTGGGAGGGGCAAAAGAAGAAGGAGAAGCAGACTCCCCACTGAGCAGGGTGCCCCATGCTGGACTCAATTCCAGGGCTCTGGGATCATGAGCTGAAGGAAGACACTAATCACCCAGGAGCCCCTACAAGTAACTCTTTGGAACATGAAAAACTTCACAGGGAAATGCTCTCGGGGGGTGGGGGGAGTGGGGGGAGGGGGGGAAGGTTGCATTGCAAGAGGCAACCTGAGAAGTTGGGGCTGTTTCAAACAATTCCTTGTGATTGGGTTGTGATGGGGTGTTTGGGAGAGGATCTTGGAGGCTAGATCCACCCTTTTGGACCCCTTTAACAAGGGCCCAACTAGGCCCTTCGGACTTCTATGGATCAACCAACCTCATGAGACAATGACTCCATGGGAGTGCTCTGTTAAAGCAGAACTCTTACTATACTCTTACTATAATCCACTGTTCCCAGACTCCTAACATAAGACTTGCTTCCCAATACCTCTGACAGAGACTGTTCCAGTTTCAGGCAGAATGTGTCCTTAAACAGCAGGTGCCATTGAGAGGACTCAGATACTTCTACTCCATTTGGTGAGGAAGCAGGGCCATGAGTGTTGATAGCCTAGCCTCAAGGCTTGCTGCAGTCTATGGTCTATGAAGAAACTCCTCTCCTCTGGAAGCTGATTAAAGGCAGGATAAAGGAGATCTGCAAGCTGAGAAGCCTTAGCCTTACCTTAGTTTAGAAGCAAGCCTGCCACAACTTTAAGAGACTAGAACAGAAATTGCAATTAGATTTCCAGAAATAGTTTCTCTTTAAAGTCTCCACCCCCAGGCAGCCCCGGTGGCTCAGCGGTTTAGCGCCGCCTGCAACCCAGGGCATGATCCTGGAGTCGTGGGATCGAGTCCCACGTCAGGCTCTCTGCATGGAGCCTGCTTCTCCCTCTGCCTGTGCCTCTGCCTCTCTCTCTCTCTCTGCATCTCTATGAATAAATAAAGTCTTAAAAAAATATATATATATATAAAAGTCTCCACCCCCTACATAATCAAGCAAAACCAAACATTCTATAAATAAAAGTATAATAGCAAGAAGACAGTAGGAGGAGGAAGGTAAGAGGTGGTGTTGAGCCCTTTTCAAAAAGGAGGACACGATTAACAGTATCAAACACCGAAGAGATGTCAATTAAGGTGATATCTGAGTGTCTCTAGGATCTAAGAAGGAAGAGGTCAATTTTGGTAGTAATAGGGTGATAATTTCAGAAGCCAGGAAAAAGAGTGTGCTTGTGATCTTTAAACATTTTTGGTGGTGTACCACCTATAATAATGTCAAAAACCCATTACCTACATTGTAGAGATGACATTATAAAAGTTTTGTTAATAACCAAATAGTTGCAAAGAATATAACTTTATTAAAAATTATGACATTTTAAAATAAAATTATTACATCTTTTTAAAAAATGTACTCAATGGAATATAAATACCATAGTAATAGAAACCTACAATCAGCCATTAAAAAAATATACAAACTATCCTCTAAAAATGTTGTACCAAGAGTATAGGAAACTGTTCTTTCTCCAATATGCGGACATTAAATACAATTAATTTTTAAAAATTTTGCCCATCTGATAGGTGATTTGTTTTCCTTTGCATTTGTCTGATAAGTAATGAAGGTACAGATAAATGTTTATTGGCTATTTTTGTTTCTTCAGTGTAATATCTATTCATATATTTTGTTCATTCTTCTATTAAGTTATCTTTTTCCTATCAATTTGTAGGATTCTTTGTATATTTGGAATATAAATCTTTTTTTATTACATAGGTTGCAAATATTTTTAGTGACTTGTTTTAAATTTTTATTTAGGAAGGCAACACTTTATTTTTTTAAGCATTTATTTGTTTATTTATGTAAGTAGTCTGTACACCCAATGTGGGGCTCCAGCTAATAATGTTCCAAAGATCAAGAGTTGCACAGTCCTCTGACTGAGCCAGTCAGGTGCACCCCTGGAGGGAACACTTTAAACAGGAAGTTCTCCAACTTTGCCTAGATTTTAACTTTCTTAGTAATGGAGGGTTGACTCTGGTGATCTTCACTTCTTGACTTAAAGGGTCAGACTGAGATGGAGGCTCATTTCTAAAAAGGCTTGCTGGAGGGAAGGTGGGAAGCAGTGAGCTCTTCAGAAGACAACTAGACAATATATATTGCTATTGCTCTAAATGTATATATCATATCAACTGCTCTAAAAAAAGGTTTACAATGTTCAGGTGAATCTGGAAGATATTTGGATCTTATGACATTTATGCCAATTTGAATATTTTACTTACAAAGATGCAACCTATAGGACAGAATGTAGATTCTGAAAATTTAATATAAAAACACTGAGAACATCTAACAACTGCATTTTCTTTAATGAATGAGCAAATCTAAATCATTTTGTTACTAGATTTTCATCAAAAACAAAGAAATGTGGCACAGGACACTATCCTTTCTTTCAAAAAAACCTCAGACGAGTTTGTCCATCAGCTCTACCAGGGACTTTTTCATACACTAGCCGCCGTTTTTTGAATTGTGGTAGTTGTGAGCACATGAAATCTGTCAAAAGGAGAAAAAGGAAAACCATTTTATTCCTGATGATAAAAAAGTGTAGCTATTTTTTCCAGCTATTCTGGTGCATCCTATTTCTTCATCTATCTACAAAGCGTTAAAATTTCCAAACTGAGATGACGATAATAATTACATTTTTAGCATAAATGCACCTGTACCTAATGGCCCAATACTAATTAATGTCATCTACACATATTTGCATGCTCATGCTTTGCACAAATAATTAAATCTCCCTGAATTTAAGACTCTTTAAGTTTTCCCTCATTAAACCTGTTCCTTATCTCCTATCTGTAAAGTTGTGGAATTTATCCTGAGCTCTGATATTTGATAGGTGGTAATGGATGGACTCACTTTCTATGACTGTATTATCTATGACACATTAGCCTGAAATGTCCTAGATTTGAATTCTTTTAGAGGTTGGTTAATTAAATCAGTAAAAAAGGAGGATAAAATATTTTAAATTGTTTTAGTAATTATTCCTGGGAATATAATCTCATAATTATAAAAGCTGGATGCCATTATAAACAAATTTAAAAATCAGTGCAGTAGGTAATTTCATCATAGAGATCACAAATACACATCTATAAGACAAATGGAAAATTATTTTGAGATTATGCCAATAATCTTTGGAATAAACTGTCTAGGGCTGCATTAATATGAATTTTAAAATTCTTGTATCTTAAGCAATGTATTTGAAGGTAATAAAGTGCTACAGGGAAACCACAGTAAAAAAGTAGAAAATTTCCATAGTGATAATGAATCTAGTATCAAAGATTCAAGTGAACTATTTGAATAAAATTATTTATTTATTTATTTATAAATATTTATTAATGAGAGGCACAGACTGAGACAGAGACACAGAGACAGGTTTGGCACCTGCCTTTGCCCCAGGGCGTGATCCTGGAGTCCTGGGATTGAGTCCCACATTGAGCTCTCTGCATGGAGCTTCCTTCTCCCTCTGCCTGTGTCTCTGCTCTGTCTCTCTTTCTCTGTGTCTCTCATAAATAAATACATTAATTAAATATTTAAAAAAATATTTATAACTAAGTTAATGATTAAATGTAAGTAGACATTTGAGTAATCCATCTATATCCCCAAAAGCTTAAATATTAAAATTTATTAGAAATAATTTCTGAGAACTTCTCATTGAGAAAATGGGAGGATTATCTTATATATTGGGATGTTCTGCTCAAGAACATACAGCAATTCATATGCTTGATTTGGTTCATGCTGGAGAAAAAAATGGAATTTTCATTCAGTTCATTTATGAAGCTGTGATAAACTTCATGACAAAATGTGACAAAGCACAAATAAAGGATACAATAGATTAATTGCATTATGAAAATAGATATCAAAATCATAAATAAATATTAGTTACCATATTCAACAGCATACTAAAAGAATCACTCTTCAAAAGCCAATTATTACAGAATGATAAGGATGATTTAAATATTAGTAAACCTGTTAATATAACCTTGACATTAATGAGTCAATGGAGAAAACATGTTTAATTTTCCCAACAGGTTGCAAAAAAAGTTTGGGTAAAATTCAGCATCTATTTTTTTTTAAAGATCTTATTTATTTATTCATGAGAGACACACAGAGAGAGGCAGAGACACAGGCAGAGGGAGAAGGAGGCTTCATTCAGGAAGCCCGATGTGGGACTCAATCCCAGAAGCCTGAGATCACACCCTGAACCAAAGGCAGATGCTCAGCTGAGCCACCCAGGCATCCCTTCAGTGTTTATTCCTCACAAAAGTTCCTACAAAACTAGGGATAGAATACTTCCCATTAAAATTATGAACAAAACAAATTGTGACTATTAAATTAAACAGGACAAATACAAGTTTTGTGAGTTCTGGGGGGTTTATACAGTTGATCCTTGAATAATGTGGGTGTTAGGAATGCTGACTCTCTATTCAAACATCTATGTATAACATACATACATACATATATATATATATATGTATGTATGTGTGTGTGTGTGTATATATATATATATATATATATATATATATATATATATCTTTTTAAAAAATAATCTCTGTGCCCAACATGGGGCTTAAACTCCTGACCCTGAGATTAAGAGTCACATGCTCAGGCAGCCCCGGTGGCTCAGTGGTTTAGCACCACCTTTGGCCTAGGGCGGGATCCTGGAGTCTCAGAATCAAGTCCCATGTAGGGCTCCCTGCATGGAGCCTGCTTCTCCTTCTGCCTGTGTCTCTGCCTCTCTCTCTATGTCTTTTGTGAATAAATAAATAAAATCTTAAAAAAAAAAGTCACATGCTCTACTGACTGAGCTAGCCAGGCACCCCAAAAATCTATATATAACTTTTGATTTCTCCAAAACTTAACAACTAAGAGCTTACTATTGACTGGAAGCCTTACTGATAACGTAAATAGTCAGCTAACACGTATTTTGTATGTTGTATGTGCTATATACTGTATTCTTACAAGGAAGTAAGCTAGAGGAAAGAAATGCTATTAAGAAATCATAAGGAAGAGAAAATAAATTTATAGTACAATATTGTATTTAGCAAAAAAAAAATCCATGTATAAGTGGACCCATGCAGTTCAAACCTCTGTTGTTCAAGGGTCAATTGTACAGGTTGGAGGCCGTATTTTATTATTTATTTTTATTATTATTTTTTAATCCCAGTATAGTTTACAGTGTTATATTAGTTTCAGGTGTACGATATAGTGATTCAACAAATCTATATATTACTTAGTGCTCATCACTACCAGTGAATTCTCTAATCCTTTTCCCTATTTAATCCATTCCTTGACCCATCATCCTTCTGTGATCATCAATTTGTTCTCTATAGTTGAGTCTGTTTTTTGGTTTGTCTCTTTTTTTCTTTGTTCATTTGTTTTGTTTCTTAAATTCCACTTATGGGTGAGATCATATGGTATTAGGGGAAGTCTTCTTTTAACAAAACAAAGAACACGAGATTTTCTGGGCCTCTCTTAATCCTCACAAAAGGGCCTATGCATAAAAGAAGCTTTGAAGCTTAAGCTTCTCTCTTTATTTATTATTATTATTATTTTTTTTCCCTATCATGGTAAGGCCACATCTGTAGGGCCATTAGAACTTAATATTTTATTCTAGATGTTTAGGCCAATGTAATAAGAAATGATACAGAAAATAAAGGTTTAAGAGGTATATCATTACAAGAAAGGAGAAAATAAAATTGTCCTTTTAAAAATTAGTATGATTAAATGTTCAGAAACATCAATTGTAAAGAAGAGCTAACTAATAGTGATATCTACTTAGTAGGATTGTCAGAATTCAATAATCCACATAAAAGGGCTGGAAGGGCACCTGGCCCATCATAAGCTCTCAATAAATGTTAGCCTATTAAATATTCCTGCCTGATAAAGAAGCTAATTTTCTAATTCACTGACTTCTCTGTTTAGCCTTCGGCTTTAGACTTGTTCTGTTTAGTCTTCGGCTTTAGACTTGTTCTGATTTTTTTTTTAAAGATTTTATTTATTTATTCATGACAGAGAGAGAGAGAGGCAGAGACACAGGCAGAGGGAGAGGGAGAGAAGCAGGCTCCATGCAGGGTGCCCGATGTGGGACACGATCCCCGGTCTCCAGGATCACACCCCGGGGCTGAAGGCGGTGCCAAACCGCTGGGTCATCGGGCTGCCCTGTTCTGAGTTATATTTAACTTAAGTTGAACACTTAGTTCATCTAAAGCTACAAGAATTTTTTTTAAAGATTTTATTTATTTATTCATGAGAGACACACAGAGAGAGGCAGAGACCTAGGCAGAGTGAGAAGCAGGCTTCCTGCAGGGAGCCCGATGTGGGACTTGATCCCAGAACCTTGGGATGACAACCTGATCTGAAGGCAGACGCTCAACCACTGAGCCACCCAGGTGCCCCCAAAGCTACAAGAATTTGACATATTTTGTTTGCATTTATTTTCTTAGATGTCTATAATTAGAATTTTGATTTTTTGACCCCACAGCTATTGAAAATTCTTTAAGTATAGTAATGAATGCAAACAATTTTTTAAAATTTAGAAATGGTTCTTTTAAAATTACATATCTGCAAGAGGTGGCTGGCTCATGTTGGAAGGGCATGTGACTTGATCTTGGGGTCGTGAGTCTGAGCCCCACACAAGATGTAGAGACTACTAAAATAATAAAAAAAATTACATCTGTGAGTAGTTTTAATAAGATAGTGTTACCTGGTAATGATTTCTTGTCTCCTGAGTTAGATGAGGATTCAGAGTGCCTTTTCTGTCCTAAACATTTTCCAGCTCCTTGGTGGAAATAAAGACTGCTGAATTCTTTTTGATTTACATTAGGATCAGCAGCACAAAAGAAATCCAAACTAGGGACAGATGGTAATTCTTTCCAGAAAGTCTTTTTAGTCTCATCATTTGAACTTTCATATATGAGGCCTTCTAACTCATCCGATGGATATTTTTGCTGATTAGTGAATAAATTATCTTTCTGAGAGAACCATTTGTCACATGTAGTCTGATCTGCACCATACTCTAAGTTGAATGAGTGATTCTGTTGTTTCCATACATTTTTCTTAAAGTTCCAGGGAAGAGGAGATTGAGCGCCTTCTAGAGAAAAGTTAGAGGCATATGCTCCTTTTTTTATAGGCCCTTTTGCATCATGTGTTCCCTTTTCCTGATAACTTATAAAATTAGGGGCAACTCTCTTCTGAGTGTCAATTGGTGATGTTATGTTTTCACAGCTCATTTGTGTTAGATCCAAATAAAAGACATCTGACTCTGAATCATTCTGGTTTTGAAAGGAGTTACCAGTCACAGTTCTTGATTCTGTATTAATCAGGAAAGGATTATGTACTATGTTAGCATTACAACTGGAATCTTTCCAGTAACTGGCTTGACTGTAAGAAGTCATAGGTGGTAAAACGCATGGCATTTCTCTTAGTTCCATAAGTGAAGACTTAGAGTTTGAAGTACTGTTTGTATCTTCGTACACTGTCTCTCCTATGTCTGAATAGTGGTAAAATTCATTATGTTCTTGAAAGACAGAGTTTGAAGAGCCAGAAGCTGAACTCTGGGAGGTAAAGGTATTAGTCTGATTCCCATTTTCCTGAGGTGATGGACTTTGAGGTGAGTTTGTTATGGATGAAGAACTAATCTTGAATAAGGAAGTGATGCTGCAAAAATGCTAAAAATTTTTAAAAGTTAATTAATATAATACACATATAATATAAACATCAGTCAAGTAATATAAACAGATACAATATAAACATCACTCAAGTAAATATAAATAACAATGCTTATCTATATGTAAAGAAAGCAAAATATAAATAAGTAGGGTATTATAGAGCTCCATGTCATAGGAACATAACATAATTGGCTCCATTACAAAAAAAAACTTATTATAATTAGAAAATACATTTTCTAATCACTTGTAATAGAATTTTTAGTTGCAGGTTATACATGATTACCATCTGCTTGATAAAAATTTAAAATTTTAACAGTAAGGCTAAAGTTCTCTTTACTACTATAATGAAGGGCTCCAGGATTGTAAGCACATATGTATAGTGTGTGTGATCACATACTTGTAGGTGTAATAACATTTCAAAATAATCTAAAGTGATAAACTGGCTGTACTGAATTATTTATATAAGATAGCTTTAAAATGTATAATGAGAATTCAATATGAATTTAATTGAATTCAATATGAAATTGAGCCAATGAGAATTCAATATGAAATTTAGTTCAAGTAAATTATTTCTTTGTTACGTGAAGTCCAAAACAATTAAACTTGGATACCTTCATTTTGAAAACTGTTATGGTAAAAATCAGTACCCAAATGGAAAGGAAACAAACTCATATAAGGCTATGGAATTCAAGTAGCTAACCTTTAACACTTTTTCTGGAACTTCAGGTAAAAGCTCCTGAAGTTGACCCAGAGTTGCTAATAATATCCAGTGCAGTGAAGGTCCTTTATTTAACATGAGCTGAGCCACCAGTGGGTTAATAGATGGAAAATCAAGTAAATACATTTCCTCCTAGAAAAGAGTTTAAAGGAATAATCAGCCAATACTCGCTCAACCTAGCAGATTAAAATTGTTGTCATTGCACTTATTGCTCAATTTGAGATGCCTGGAAAAAAGTATGGCTAGTAGGGAAAGAAACTTTGGCAGTTAAGATTCATATGCTCTCAGAATTGAGAAAAATCTTAAAGTTCATTCATTTTAATCACTTATCCAAAAAAATTTGTTACAGTTCATCTCCTTCAAACAACAATTGTTTTACCTAATGGTAGATTCTCTAATGAGAAAATCTAGGGGACTTTTATACCTCAAGATTTCTTTAGCTCTCCCTTTGTAGGCCATGTACTACTATCATTGTTTAACATGAACCATGTTTATGATACTTTCAGGAAAGCCTTGCTGTGAAGAGGAGAGGAAGAACTTCTATCAACCAGAACTGACCTTGATGGTCTAAAATGTGTGTTTTCAGAGATATCTCATAACAGTCTAGAAATACAGCAACCATGTTTTACTATTACCATATTCCCTTTTCTTTCTGGATTGTGCTGGTTTTTTGCACCCTCTTTGATTTATTAAATGACAGACATGTGAGTAGATTAGACATGCCTTGGTAAGAGGGAAACTGCACAGACATACATACATCCCATAATTAATTATCCCCATACTTGCCAATAGTACTATGTTCTGTTTAGGCACATATAAAATCTGTGATTAAATATATACAAATATATGAATGTTTGATCAATGTATATGAATACATTAATATTTTATTTATTTGTTGTATAATTTTATTTTTTGAATAGGTAAAATAGTCACATGGTTCAAAATTCAAAAAGGTACTAAAAGGTGTGCAGTAAAAACTCTTATCCTTACCCCATTATCCCAGTTCTCCCCTCTGCAGATAACTAATGTTATTATTTCTTGGTATCCTTCCAGAGATATTTTCTTCATTTACAAACACATATAAACATTAATTTCCCCTTGTTTTACACAAGTGGTAGTATACAATCTCTATACTGCAACTTCATTTTTCATGTAATATATCTTAAGTATCATTCCATGTTAGTATATAAAAAGCTTCATTATTCTTTTTTTATGGTTTCATGATTTGAATATATTAAAAAAATAAAGGTAACAGATACTAGGTTGGTATGAGAACTTGAAAATATGCTTAAACAAAAGAAATTTCTAAAATTTAACTACTCAAACTTATATTTTACAACTCTAACTCTATTTCAGTCTTAATTATGTAACCGAATTACTGACAAATGGAATGCTAGAATTTTGCTATTCCTATACTTACTACTCTTAAATATTTAAATTTAGGAATTAGAAAAAGTTACATTTTATTTTATTTTATTTTATTTTATTTATTTTATTTTTTTTTACATTTTAAAAATATTAGGCATTGAAGTCATTAGATCACCCTATAATATGCTTGTTTTGGAAGTTTATTATAAAAGATCACATTAAAATACTTCTGTGAAGTTGAAAAATACCCATGATTCTGGAAAATTATCTAAGTAAATGCTGTATATTATGGTTACTGCTAAATATGCTCATGCAAACATTATAGGACAAAAATATGCTACCAAAAAGAGAATTCAAATACATGTATTTATATTTGCTTTGCAAATATCTAATTTACATATTGGGAGATGAACCTTTGATGGTGAGACTTCAACCCAGGATTTATCCAACCATTCTTGAGGATCTCTCTTCGAGGTCATTAAATTGTGATCAGCAATTTGTCGAATTATCAGTGCAGCCTCTTCCACTCCTGGGGCAATTATAAGCTAAAATATATTTTTTATATATTAGGTTATGGGAAACATTAAGGAAGCAAAATATATGATTCAAAAATTGTTTGTAATTAGAAGAAAAAAAGATATGATTATTTAGGGCAGTGTTCCCTAACCATATTAACCTGCTAACCCATGGACTGGGTTACCTGGGTGGCACAGTTGGTTGAGCCACTGATTCTTGGTTTTGGCTCAGTCCTGATCTCAGGGAATTGAGACTGAGCCCCCTGTCGGGATCCTCACTTAGCACAGAGTCTGCTTAGGACTCTCTCTCCATCTCCCCTTTTCCTACCCCTTTCTCTCTCTAAAATCAATCAATCAATCAATCAATCAATCTTTAAAAAAACCACAACTCTGCTAACCCATGGACCATATTTCCTTCAAATGAATCTAAAAGATGAAGAAGATAAAAACAGAACTGAAAGCAGAAGAAAAAGCCTGGCATTTCAAAAGAGCCAGAAGAGCATGGAGGAAAACACAAGTGACAGGAAGTAAGAGATATTAAGAAACATTTTTTTTTAAGAAACATTTTTTGGAGTTAAGTTTAATACATACACATACAGAACTTAGCATCAAATAAGCCAGTATTGGATTAACAATTCCCAAAATACTCTAAATCAAAACTTTTCTTCTGGGCAGCCCGGGTGGCTCAGCCGTTCAGCGCCGCCTTCAGCCCAGGGTGTGATCCTGGAGACCCGGGATCAAGTACCACGTTGGGCTCCCTGCAGGGAGCCTGCCTCTCCCTCTGCCTATGTCTCTGCCTCTCTCTTTCTCTCTCTCTCTCTGTGTATCTCATGAATAAATAAAATCTTAAAACAAAACAAAACAAAAAACAAAACTTTTCTTCTTTTTGAATATAGCATCAAATTCATCTGTAAAAATTCTTTATCTTTTAATGTCATTTTGAAAAATCTTGCACTATATTTTTAAAATTCTTATTTTTGAAAATTATTAGATTTAACTTGAAAAAGCAAAATATTAAATATTATTGACATCTAAATTGCAAATAAATTTATTAATAAATGCAGAATGGAAGTGAAGAAATTTAGTTCTAAAAATTGGAAAACTATAAGGATATCATATTATTTTTTTTAAAGATTTTATTTACTTATTCATGAGAGACATTGAGAGAGAGAGAGAGAGGCAGAGACACAGGCAGAGGGAGAAGCAGGCTCCATGCAGGGAGCCCGATGCGGGACTTGATCCCAGGACTCTAGGATCATGCCCTGAGCTGAAGGCAGGTGCTAAACCGCTAAGCTACCCAGGTATAAGGATATCTTATTAAAAGAAGGAAAGAAAATTGCTTATCCTTATAAAATAGCTAGATTTCACATAGACATTTTAATAAATTATATCTAAAATATATTTTATTTAATATTTATTTAATATTTTATTTAATATTAATATTAAGTTTAAAATATTTTAATATTTTATAAATATTAATAATTCAATATAAAATATTTTATTTTATTTAAATTTAATAAAATTAAATTTGATTTTAATACAAATCAAATATTATACTCAAATATTAAAATCTGCCGCCCCAAGATCATGACTGGAGCCAAAACCAAGAGTCAGTGGTTCAACCCAGCTGTACACTCAGGCACCCCAGTCCATGGGTTAGCAGTTTAATATGTATAGGGAACACTGCCCGAAATAATCATATCTTAGAAATATAAATGTCCTGTCCTGTAGTGAAAATTCAGGAAACAAAGATTGTACAAACCTCATAAAATAAATATGGCAATTTTTTTCTTTCATAAGATAACAAATACAAAACTGTTAGCACATATCTGGGGAGTACATGTATCCTAAAGAAGGACTTTCTTTAAATTATATTAAATATGTATAGATATTTTTTTGAGAGAACAAGCATGTGAGCAGTGTGGGGAGCGGCAAAGTGAGAGGGAGAGAGAGAAAGAATCTTAAGCAGACTCCACCCCCAGTGGAGTGGAAAGCCTGGCTGGGGCTCAACTCAGGCTCAATCTCATGACCCTGAGATCATGATCTGAGACAAAATCAAGAGTCGGTCACGTAACTGGCTGAGTCACCCAAGCACCCCAAATATGTATGGAGAGCACAGAAGTAACACTGATTTCTAATTAATTTTATTGCAGTTTTGGATGTTTTGAGAAGATTTGACACTTTTATTTAAATATAAAAAGGCACAATTTTATGGTGATGGTAATGAATATTACCTTAATTTATTAGGGCAAGGATTCTGGAGCTCATGGCTAGACTTTGGGAGATTCAGGACCCCCCTAACATTGTTTTCAAAATTTTGCATATATGTTTATCTGAATTCTGCAAAAAGAGTTCATAACAATTTATAGGACTTTTTTTGACATTAGAATAAAATATAGCATAACACTACAAGCGGTATTTTCTTTTAGTTTAAGAAAATGTACTTAAGCTTCCTAATGCTTCCTTGATGACTAGACACTTCAGATGCCTGAAAAAAATTTTTTTACATCCATACTGATGTGCTCTAAAAGGCCAAAAGCCATATTACTAAATACAGTAAAGTAAAGCAACAATATATGCTAAAATAATGAGGGGCAGCCCCGGTGGCTCGGCAGTTTAGTGCCACCATCAGTCTAGGGCGTGATCCTGGAGACCCAGGATCGAGTCCCACGTCAGGCTCCCTGCATGGAGCCTGCTTCTCCCTCTGCCTCTGTCTCTGCCTCTCTCTCTCTCTCTCTCTCTGTGTCTCTCATGAATAATTAACTAAAATCTTTAAAAATAAAATAAAATAATGAGTCTAGGGAACTCCCTTTAATGTGGTAGTGTCATCAAGTCAGAAGAATAGGAGGCTTGAGTATTGGTATATTGATAATAGAGAAAGTTGATAGTTGTTTCTCAAATTCAATGAAAAACTGACCTCCTTTAAGATTATTATGTAAAACTTGAAAAGCTTTTGGAATAGTTTGATCGAGGTGGGAAGCCGACTTTTGTTTGGAATGAATTGTGCCTCGGCAGTACTTCCTGTTCCATCCCAGAATGCCTTCCTTGGAACATGTCCTCTATGGGCCATGTCACTGTACCTGAATATAGTATCACTCACTGTATCATATAAGCCAGGGATAAAGGAGTAAAATGATTCTCTGAAGTATATTTTGCATCAAACAGCTTACCATTAGCTGAAAAGAAGCTGTTTAAGAGGTGAAACCACACTTGAATGGATAAATGAGACAAACTTACATTTGTCATTCAGTGATAACTTTTCTTTTTTTTTTCTTTTTTTTTCTTTTTTATTTTTTTTACAGTGATAACTTTTCTAAGAATTTTCTTTCAATATTTAATATGCATCATATGATCAAAATGATTGGGATTCTATTTCAAATAAATCATTTGCTAATTTTCCTAACAGATTGTGCTCTGATTTAATTCTATTCAGTAGATATTTGTTGAACATTTTCATTGTGTACAAAGCACCATGTTGGATGCTATACATTTTACAAAAAAGGGTCTGGTTCTTACCCTCCGGGGTGGATGGTATAAGAGTGAATATCTCATGCTATAATAAAGGTATAAAGTGCTTTTGGGAGACTGGGAGGAGAGATTTATCCTGAGAGGATATACCTGGGGAACATTTCTTAGAGATAGTATTTGAGCTGGGCAACAAAAGACAACTCTGAAGGCTGGCAGTAAGGGGAAGTGGGAGACAGGCTGGGATGACATGTTTGTCCATTAGCTGTTTGGTGATAGTGTGGACATATTCAGGAAATGGTGAGTAGAATTATGCTAAAGGAAGGATAACTAGGGGCCAAATCATGAAGTGTGAATCCAGCTGAGTTTGATCTCTATTTTGAATGAAGTAGGAAGCTATGGAAGATCTTTTGAGCAAGAAAATTCAATTTAACAACATATTTATGAAGAGTCTACTACATATTAGACACTGTGCTGGGTGCGAGGGACCGGGAAAACAAATACACATTTTCCTTTCCTTTAGGAGCTTACAGTTGAGGAAGTGAAATGTTCGCAGCTGTATTTCAGAAATGTAATTGGTGTCAATCTATATGATGTACCAGAGGAGAATAACTAGAAATAAAGAGATTAGTCAGGAAGTTGCTTTGAAACTCCAAGTGAGAGGCGAAGGTCTGAACTTGAGAAAAAGCAGGGAGAGTAGGATGAAGAGACATACTCTAGACACACTGCAGCTACTGATTAGATTACAGTAGTAATGTCATTAATTAAGTTTGAGGAGGATGAGAAGTTGTGTTTTGCACAAGTAGGGTTTGCGGCACCTGTGGGATAATCATGTGGAGACTTCCAGTAGAATGCTAGAATATAGGTGTAGATCTTAAGAAAAGTCAAGAAAATTTTAAGGATTATACTCAGAAATGAAAGCTAAGTTTGTGGGAATGTCTGAATTTATTAAGGAAAGGGTATAAGGTGATAACAGAAGAGGACTGAGCCTTGCATTTGGGGGAGTGTCTAAATTTCAGTGGGACATTGAAAAAAGAACCAAGAAAGGATACTGGTTAGAGATCACTACAGCAGATACAAAGAGTATGTTTCACAAGTCAACATTTTTAATCAATGCATATTTATTTATTCATATCCTGCCAAGTAATAATTAAGAGATAAAATATGACTTTAAATTCATTAAAAGCTTTTAATTTTTCTTAAATTTTATTTATTTTTGAAAGAGCACAAGCAGGGGGAGCAGCAAAGGGAGAGTGAGAAGCAGTCTCCCTACTGAGCAGCAAGCCCGACATGGGGCTCAGTCCCAGGACTCTGGGATTTTTTTTTTTTTTTGAAAATGCATAATCTTTTAATTTTTTTGAAGGTTCTGCTCTGGAAAAAATGACTCTGGGATCTTAACCTGAACCAAAGGCAGATGCTTAACTGACTGAGCCACCCAACCCCCTCATTAAAAGCTTTTAGACCAGAAGTTTAAGTGGAAAGAATATTTATTAACTTGAAAACTATTCTTTAAAGAGCTTTAAGGCATTTTTTTTAGTTTACTAATTTAATGTTTCTTTGCACTGGGCACTTGAGTTTGAGTATAGTTTTGGTTTATGAAAAATACTTATAAACAAACATTTAAGAAAAGAATACCTTTACATCCAGTTCTTCTGATTTTAGCCCATATGATACCAAAGCTGCATAAATCAGTGCTAGATGATGAAGTGTTTTTTCTGTTAGATGGTACCTAAAAAAAATTTAATACTATACTTATACTCATTCGATGTGTGATTGTACCTATTAGTTCATTTCATTTCCACATTTCAGGTTATGAGAATAATCTGGCTAAGATAATGCTGTGTGGCAGATTCAGCACTCTGTTGAGAAGATGGTTCCACCTCCATTCTTTAAGAATCCAGTTAAGGGGATCCCTGGGTGGCGCAGCGGTTTGGCGCCTGCCTTTGGCCCAGGACGCGATCCTGGAGACCCGGGATCGAATCCCACATCAGGCTCCCGGTGCATGGAGCCTGCTTCTCCCTCTGCCTGTGTCTCTGCCTCTCTCTCTCTCTCTCTGTGACTATCATAAATAAATAAAAAAAAATTAAAAAAAAGAATCCAGTTAAATCTAGGGGATACTGAGAATATATATTTGAGGGGAGAAGTTTAACTCATACCTTTAGTGGCTCCAGGGATGGCTATCTGACTGGTGCCAACTAAAATACTCTATCCCCCTGGCCAAAGTAACAGGTTCAGATATGAACAAACACATGACCAAAGTCAGGATAACTAGAATCCTCCCTGGGTCTTTTTCTTGAGCTGTTAGAAAAAACACTTTTAAAAATAATCGTTATGTAATGTGATGGAGGTGTTAGCTAACCCTACAGTGGTAATCATATTGCGATATACAAACAATCAGCATGTTGTAGACCTTAAACATACACTATCTGGTATGCCAATTATATTTCAATTAAAAGAACATTCTTTTTTCTTCTATGGTTATTAAGCAGTTCAGATGTGAGTCTTGAGCTATCACCAGATATTTCTATTATCTTTATCCACTTTAAGCACCAAAAAGGAAATTTATTGCTTTATATTACTAAGAAGTCCAGGATAAGGCATCATTGGGTTCAGGTACTGAAGCCATTTCATTGAGACAAGGGCTCTCTCAATTTCTTGGTTTTTCTTTCTTGGCCTTGCTAGTTTTTTTCTCAGGCAAACTCTTTCCATAAAAGTGGCTGAAAAGAGTGGCTTGCTGTGCCTAAATTGTACAAACAAGGTGGTTTCTGCTGAACCCTGCTTTTCTTCTTGAGAGTGTAGAATTTTGATATGTGCTAGGTAGAGGGGCCTACACGACCAATCTTTAGTGAGAGCCTTGGGCACTGAGTCTCTAGTGAGTTTTCCTGGTACACAACATTTTACAAGTGTTGTCACAACTCTTTCCTGTGGAAATTAAACACATTCTGTGTGATTCTATTAGGAGAAGACTCCTGCCATCGAAAGATGAATGGATAAAGCCATCGAAAGAAGAATGGATAAAGAAGATGTGGTTTATGTATACAATGGAATATTACTCAGCCATTAGAAACGACAAATACCCACCATTTGCTACAACGTGGATGGAACTGGAAGGTATTATGCTGAGTGAAGTAAGTCAATCGGAGAAGGACAGTGTATGTTCTCATTCATTTGGGGAATATAAATAATAGTGAAAGGGAATAAAGGGGAAAGGGAGAGACAATGAGTGGGAAATATCAGAGAGGGAGACAGAACATGAGAGACTCTTAACTCTGGGAAATGAACAAGGGGTGGTGGAAAGGGAGGTAGGCGGGGGGATAGTTTTTCTTTTCATGAAAATCTGGGTGATAAATGTGAGTCTCCTCTTTTCTTTTGCTGTACATCGATTACACCTCTGAAACATAGGCGAATAGCAATCTAAAAAACAACTTAAATTTTTTTCCAAAACAGTTTTATCTATAGGATACTTCCAAGATCTTAAAGCTTAAATGCTTTACAAGCAAGTTCCAAGCTTAAAATGCTGTACAGCCTTTACTAATACTCAAAATGAAGATTTTAGACCTAAATTATGATTTTTATTGCTCAATTTTGGAAGAAAGGAAAAACAAGGTTAAATGACTTGCTGGAGTTTAATGGAAAAAGAAACAAGAGCCAAGGTGTTTGGACTCTTACATTTTAACTTATACTTATCCTCACATAATAACAATTGTATACAAAGAACTTAGTATAGTACATAAACAAAAATGGAATCAAACAGGGAAGTCAGTAAAGAAAAAAAATCACATATGCAATGTCAAGTATGGAAAGACCTCTATACCTTCTCTAATAACTAACTAAATAATATATTTCTAAGGTTTTTATTTGTTTATTTGAGAGAGAGAGACAGCCCATGAGTGGGAGGAGGGGCAGAGGGAGAGGGACAAGGAGACTCCGAGCTGAGCAGGGAGCCTGACACAGTTCAAAGGATGGAGAGGTCACAATTAACTATATGTGTGCATGAGTTAAAGGATATTAAGGAAAGATTGAAAAGAAAAAGTGATATTTGGGGATAGGATTTGAAAAATGGGCACAATTTCACCAGATCAAATAGTTGGAGGAAGTAGGGAATATTGTAGGAAGAGAGAAATGTATCAGCAAAAGTAGTAGTGGGAAAGTAAGGACCATGTTTTGCCAACCAATAAGCAATCCTTCTGGCTAAAATGGAAGGCAGTGAAAATTAAGCCTGAAAATATAGGTTGGGATTATATCCTGAAGACTTTAAGTATTAGGGTGAATAGTATGAATGTATTCAGTAGATAATAGGGAAGTCAGTGAAGGCTTTTTATCAGAGAGAAACAGTAAGAGACTGGTTTTTGGTTTACTAATTGAATGTATGATAGATGATAGAAAGTACCATGGAGACCATCTGGAGGTGGGAAAACAGTTGGTAGTCTATTTTAGCAGTCCACATAAAATAGTAAGATCTGAACTAAAATGCTGGTAATATAAATGGAGACAGGCGATAGATAAAAAAGAGACTAGTGGTTAAATCCATAAGATTTGTTTTCTAATTTCAGTGACTAAAAGAAAGGCAGTGGTCATAAATAGCTAAATGGCAGAAGAGAGGAGATACTTTTGGAGGGGATAGAGAATATAGTGAATTCACCCTGGAACATGTTAAATTTGAGACACTATAAAATATCAGGGTGGAAAAATTTAACACAACATTAGAGATGCATGTCAGGAATTTCAAAGTGACTGCACTTGTGGATATAAATAAAATAATTATATACCAGAAAGATGATGATTGATGCTATGGCAGGGGGTAAGGTTTCTAATGGAAACAGAAGAAAGTAGAGAATTCAGATGTATCTGGAGACTGGGACAAGACAGAAGAAGAGGTAAAGACAGAGAAAGAGCAGTTAGAGAGACAGAAGATCAGAACTATGAAGTGTCATGGGACTGAAGAGCTTCCAGTAAGGAAGCACTGGCAACGGTTTCAAAACTTTAGAGCAATCGGAGAAGGACAAACATTATATGTTCTCATTCATTTGGGGAATATAAATAATAGTGAAAGGGAATAGAAGGGAAGGGAGAAGAAATGGGTAGGAAATATCAGAAAGGGAGACAGAACATAAAGACTCCTAACTCTGGGAAATGAACTAGGGGTGGTGGAAGGGGAGGAGGGGGGGTGGGGAGGACTGGGTGGGGGGCACTTGACGGGATAAGCACTGGGTGTTATTCTGTATGTTGGCAAACTGAACACCAATAAAAAATAAATTTATTATTAAAAAAAAAACTTTAGAGCAGTGGGGATCCTTGGGTGGCTCAGCGGTTTAGCGCCTGCCTTTGGCCCAGGGCGCGATCCTGGAGTCCCGGGATCGAGTCCCACGTCAGGCTACCGGCATGGAGCCTGCTTCTCCCTCCTCCTGTGTCTCTGCCTCTCTCTCTCTCTATGTCTATCATAAATAAATAAATCTTTAAAAATAAATTAATTAATTAAAAAAAAAAACTTTAGAGCAGTGAAAGATAAAAATACTTTTGGAGGTTGGAAGTGATTCTGAGAGACAGGGATCAGTACAGATGTAGGAAGAGAAGCCAGACTGCAGAGAATAAAAAAAGGAGGTGGCAGCTTCCTTTTATGTGGGTTCATAAAATTTTGAGATGAAGGAAAGGAAGGACATATAATGATACCTTGAGCCGTAGCATGGATTTTTTATAATTTTTAAGTTAACCATATCAGTGGAACAAAGTAGAACAAGATGCTATTTAGTTGGTAAATTTAATAAGCTTTTAGAGAGAAGTGATTGAAAGATGGCATCTTTTAACAGACAAGTCCAGAAACTAAAAAGTAGTAAAAGTGAAGCATTTGAAGCAGCATTTCTTAGTGAAGTAGAGGATGATTTGCATAGAATATCCAGTGGAAATATAGCATCTCCCAAATTCAGACTTGTTTTCTTATGGGCATGCCTCCCCCTTGAGGATCCGTGGGCTCAAAGCAAACTAGATGAGCAAATGGAAAATTTGCATAGCTACTTTTACTCAAAGAAGAGGACCAAATAACTTAATAAATATAAACGTGACTTTGGATGAAGAAATGCTTACTTACTCTGAGTTTAATGTTTTTTTGGTATATAAGATTATCCAACAATAGCTGTACTGGAATGATAATGCCAACAGTCTCATAATGATATTGTCTGATGCCTTCTCACAATTCAATTCTTCTAGGTCCTACCAGAAAATAGATAAAATAAAATAAAAAGATTTACTAGGTTGAACAGTTGTTATGAAATTATTGTTATCATATGTCAAGAATCTATGACATATATAAATTATAATGTGAGAAGAGGCATAGGTATGGGCTTCCATTTTGTGGAAAATTTAAAATCTCACTGGAAGTAGTTGGGGAAAAACTATAGATGTCAACCAGCGAATGATAGCTTCAGCAAGGAGGGCTCATGAATCTCTTCAACTGTAGATATAAAGAAAGCAGCCTACAGAGTGCCCCTATTTGGGCAAAATCCTTTATCGATAGGGATCTGGCTCTCCTAAGGGCAATACAAAATATGTTCAAAAACCTATGGGATAATCTGCACTGAATGCTGATTTAAGGAAGATGACATAGAAGCCATCAATGGATTTCCAGGAATCGCTCTCAAATGGTCTAGAATTATATTTTTCCTCTAATGCAATTAATTTCTGATAGAGTGAATGATTCAGGAAGTGTTTCACTCTAAGTTATATAACTATGAATTAAGATTAAAACAGTTCCCTAAATGGTATTTCCCCCTAAAAAATGTTTTTAAACTTTAAATATGTAAGACATAGTAGCTCTTAAGAACCCCTCTAACAGAGCTTTGTGTTTTCATCACATAATTCTTACACTGCTAATATTTGCTCATCAGATTAGATTTCTACTTTACCATAATATCTGCCATTAATTTATACTACATATCAAACCTGGTTTCCCCTTCTTATTTCCACTCTCCCGAATTATTTTCTTTGTAATTTGTACTTCAACCAAGCAAACATATCAGGGAAATTCAGTCAAGAATTTGTACATCTTAAATTCCAAACTATAGGGATTTTTTTTAAGAGAAATTTTCTTTTTTTAAATTTTTTTTTTATTTATTTATGATAGGCACACAGTGAGAGAGAGAGAGGCAGAGACACAGGCAGAGGGAGAAGCAGGCTCCATGCACCGGGAGCCCGATGTGGGATTCGATCCCGGGTCTCCAGGATCGCGCCCTGGGCCAAAGGCAGGCGCCAAACCGCTGCGCCACCCAGGGATCCCCCTTCTTTTTTTTTAATATCGGCTTACTTAAAGGCAGTCCCCACTTACCTTAGAGGAAATCCATGTTACTAACCATGGATTAATATACTACCCCCTCTTTTTTTTTTTTTTTTAAGATTTTACCTATTTACCAGAGAGAGAGAGAGAGAGAGAGAGAGAGAGAGAGAGAGAAAGCACAAACAGCGGGGAGGAGGCAGAAAGAAAGGCAGACTCCCCCTGAGCAGGGAGCCCCATGCAGGGCTTGATTCCAGGACCCCAAAATCACAACCTGAGCAGAAGGCAGATGCTTAAGCAACTGAGCCACCCATGCACCCCTAATATACTACCACCTTTCGAGAAACATGGTGGCTACTATTTTATTTTTAAGGTTTTCAACAAAGTAATTATTCTGTAAATATATTTTGAAATAGGTCAATATATAACATTAGAGATTCCATATATGCTTTGTCTTCTTAAAGTATGTTAAAAGTTAGAAGGCATTGAAGAAGCTTGGTAATAGTCATTTTCCATAGTGGTAATTTTGATACTTATTGTCCATTTGCAAAGTTTCGGAAGATATCACTAACGGATTATAGTTAAGCTCTCTGAGGTAAAGCTAATAATAAATTACATGGTTATACATATATTTTAATATATTTGATTTATATGATTTATATTTTTACTATACAGTTTTACCTGCAACATTACGGCAGTGTGTTCATCAATTGTCACCACCACATAACACTCTGTACCTCCAAAGAGTTTCAATGACTCACTGCAGCATCTTTCCACTAGTGTGATATTATATCTGTAAAATATCATATTTTGGGGTGATGAAATGGCCAAGAAAAAAATTTTAAGAAAAGCTGTATTGTTCTCCTGCATATGAAATTATTTGAACTACCATGCTTTTTCTTTCATACATCAATTTATTTTACTTTATAAATTTGAGGAATGAAATTATGATTTATTCAGTATATATGACTAATTAGTTGAGATGTGCATTGCCTTAGGTATTTCTTTTTTAAAAAAAGATTTATTTATTTATTCACGAGAGACCCAGAGAGTCAGAGACATAAGCAGAGGGAGAAGCAGGCTCCCTGCAGAAATCCTGATGGCAGGACTTGATCTGGGAATCCCTGAGCTGAAGGCAGAGGCTCAACCACTGAGCCACCCAGATGTCTCATTTAGAACTTAGGTATTTCATTTAGAACTTCACAGTCCTGTTTTCCATGCTGTATTTAAAGCCCTCTAAGAACACTCATTCTCAATATTATCAATGACCCAAAGATATGACCATAAAATTCACAGTAAAAAAGATACATAAAGTGCTCATATTTCCAGATAACAAAAGAAATGAAAGTAAAATATAAATATAAACAATAATAAAATATGTTTTCTCCATAAGACTGATATGTCTTACCAAAAAAGATAGTATTCAGTAATTATTATGGTGTACTACAGGGAGAGACGTGTAACTTGACATAAACTCTCTGGAAAACTATTCCTATGTGATATAATTGCATGCTTGAATCAGAGAGAAATAGTGCCACATATATAGCATAATGTTTAGCCATTTAGGATATATATACCTCTGCTAAAGTTATGAAATCAATAACTTACTTGGATTCTAGCAACTGAAGTATTTCTGGAGTATTAAGAAGTCCTTCAGATGCAAAAAACACATATGGAACCTGAATTTCCAGAAGAAAACCACCAAAACTATCCAGCAAGGTACTTCCTAAATAAGAGAAAGTTTATAAATATTTCTCTTTTTTCTCATCCTTCAGTTCTTTCTCTTTTTTTTTTTACTAACTATGAGAATAGCAATTGTATGTTCAAAGAGTAGTATAAAAATAAAACATATCCATTATAAAAAATCAGAAGTCAGAAAAAGAAAGGTCTGAAGAATAAAATAAAAACTATGTTATCCTACTACCTAAAAATAAAACAGCATTAACAGAATTTACTAAAAGTACTATATGATACATTATTAGGAAAATAGTAAATACCTCAATAGATAAATGGACAAAGAACATTAATAGGCAATTTACGAAAGAATGGCTATACAAGATCAATTCACATCTGAAAAGATACATATAATCAAATATATTATCTGTAATTAATTAACTATAACTATAAAATATTTTCTGCCTGTAATTCTGCCAAATATTTAAGGGAATAATAACACCTACTACAGTAAAGATATTGGGGAAGGGATTCTCATACTTTCTGCACAAATATTGAGATAGCATTTCTGGAAGGATATTGGCAATATATAAATGTGTGTATACCTTTGACCCAGGAATTCATTTTAATTCTTAGAACAAGTATATAAAAATAAAAAAGATACATAAGGTACTAGAAATCTTATAGTACAATAGTGTAAAATTGAAGCATTGTAAATGCTCCAAATAAGGAATTGGCTCAGTCAATTAAGTTCATCTTCAAAAGAATGGAAGAAGACTCTACATATCAACTAGGATGCTTATCTTTTATGTTTTTTTTTTTGGGGGGGGGCCCATGTTTCAATTATTTAATCAATTTAACATTTAATTCTCTATATTAAAGATTCCAAAGTAATAGTTATGGTGACTGTATTTTTTAGAATTGAATTGGAATGTCTCAGAATTCAAACTTCCCACTCAGATTAGAGGTGGACAGAAAGTAACTTATAGCAAGTATTGAAAGGGATGCACTGGGACTAGAAATGTATGGGCTTTTTAATTTAATGGATGTGAGAATTCACAACTTGAGTCACATGCAGTGTTGCTGAGAAATACAAAGAAACCAAAATGATATACAAAGTGGTTTTATTAGACTCTTTCGGAAGGGTTTGTGTGTATTTTTTTGTTGCACATTAAGTTTTCTGAATCAGTTAATATACTACAATAGAATTTTCCCCTAAAATTCAATAAAAAATACTATTGCTGAAGTATCCGGTGAAGATTAGATATAATTATAATAAATTGTCCTATTATAAGTAAAAATTAGAAGGTAAAGGGATAAAGACAAATATAGCCAGTAAAGCTTACTTTACAAATGAGGAATATGAGATAAGGGATAAAGAATCTGCCCAAGGTCACCCAGAGCACTGAGGTTCAAGCTTGAATGCAAGTCCTCTAATGCCATTGCTCATTCTCTTTCCACAGATCAGATGCAGAAAACAGACAATTTCCATTCTACCACAACCACAGAAGGATTTTAGTTTATATTCTTACTCTTTAAAACTGTGTCTGGAAGAATCACTTTGAAGGCCCTGTGAGGAATATTCAATTTCTTGCAGTGTTCGGTCCAACAGGAGTTCTCTACAAAATTGTATTCCACCACAAATGAGAAGTTAGTCCATGGGAAATCTGCTCCAATATGTTGATTATGTACAATTATGCAGGAACTTGTACTGAAGACAAAAGAAAACCAAGAAAATGGAATTATATTTGTGTCATTATTTACTTGGAAGGCCAAAGTAAATCATGACTGTTTTTGGCTATTTTATTCTTCTCTAATTTGTGCCTGCTTATCTTGGAAACGCACTGTTGTATTTTCTGTTGACTTATTCTCCAATTGTGCTAATTCCTTTTTATCTTTCTTTTTGATGGTCATACATTTTTAAAAAATGTTTAAGATTTTTAAAAAAGATTTTATTTATTTGAGAGAGAGCGAGCCAGCACAAGTGAGGGGAGGGGCAGAGGGAGAAGCAGGCTCCCCAGTGAGCATGGAGCCTAGTGAACACTTGGGGCTGGATCCCAGGATCATGACCTGAGCCAAAGGCAGACATTTAACCTACTGAGCCACCCAAGTGCCCCTTAAATTTTTAAGTAATCTCTACACTCAATGTGGGGTTCAAACTCACGACCCTGAGAAGAGTACTGTGTTCTTTTGACTGAGCCAGCCAGGTGAGCTGATGGTCATACATTTTTCTAAAAAACAAAATCTAAAAAACTGGACTACTTCACATCCTCAAATGCAAGGGATCCTAATTTTATTAACTGAGTCCTATCAATAACAGACAAGTCACCATGAGAATTCAATCTCATTTTCTTACACATGTGAGGTTTTCATCTTTGAGGATCTACACAACAGATTATCTGACAACTTTGAAATGATTTTTCTTTTTCTCAATGAACTTCATAGATGATTTAGCAACAATAAAAATCAGGGATACTTAAATATCATAAATTTATCATTTCCATCTTCAAATTCCATATAATAGCACTTATTATACTGAAAATTCTCTACTGCTTTCTCTCTAGAGCAATCTAGATAGATAATAGACATAAGTTAAATGCTTTGTGGGATTCTATTTGATTTACAACTTTTTATTATTTGGATCTCAATATTAGAAATAAAAATTTCTACATAAAATAAGGCAAAATAAAAACATTTTTAGACAAGTCAACACCAATTTTATTATTAGCATGCTCTCATCAAAAGAATTTCTAAGGGATACTTCAGAAAGAATGAGAACTCAAAAGAAAGAAGATACAAGAAACAATAAAACCCCCAAAACTGGTATAAACAAGGATAAGTCTAAATGGGCACTTCCTCTGCTACAATAACAATGATCATGATAATTTGGGAATATTAAAAAGCAATATTGAATGAAAATTTTGGACAACAATTATATAGAATATATGACCTGAGTTAAGTATTCTTTTTTTTTTTTGAGTTAAGTATTCTAATGTAAAACACTTTTCAGAAAGAGGAGAGTGACATTGATTCATCTCAGTATTTACTAAACCTTTTTTAAAAATCAAATTCCAGGAGAAATTATGCTTTTCCTGTGAAACTAGTAGCTTATTCCTCCCAGGTGAAGAAATACATATTTTTACCCATTTAAAACACCTTCAGATTCCAGAACATCTTTCCTTTTGTTTGAATGTATGACAGTCAATGTTAAACCTGTTGGGAAAAAAAGAATAATACAAAAAAATGTTTCCAGTGTTTTCCTCATATATAATTTTTAGGTGTTCATATATTTCACTACCATAAAAATGAATTAAAGATCTGTGAACAAGGTAACTGTTTAAAATACAGTTTGCTGGATTATTTTTCTGTCTGTGGGTATCAGAAAGTTTGAAGCATGGGTAATATTTCTGGTGTGTGAGTATATATGTTTTGTATGTATAAGCATGGAAATTCTGAATTTATCTAAAATAATAAAATGGATCAAAATCTTAATTTTAAAAAAAGATTTTATTTATTTATTCATGAGGGATAGAGAGAGAGAGAGAGAGAGAGAGGCAGAGACACAGGCAGAGGGAGGGAGAAGCAGGCTCCATGCAGGGAGCCTGATGTGGGACTTGATCCCGGGACTCCAGGATCACGACCTGAGCCAAAGGCAGGCGCTAAACCGCTGAGTCACCCAGGGATCCCAAAATCTTAATTTGGAAGTAGCTAAATTAAACGCTCATCAATTCTGTGCATTTAGTTTTTTAAAAAAATATTTTTATTTATTTATTCATGAGAGACACAGAGAGAGAGGCAGAGACATAGGCAGAGGGAGAAGCAGGCTCCCTACGGGGAGCCCGATGTGGGACTCGATCCCAGGACCCCAGGATCATGACCTGAGCCAAAGGCAGACGCTCAACCACTGAGCCACTCAGGTGCCCCTGTGCATTTAATTTTGCTTTGCTAAAAATCATGGCTGATTTTACCTTTTTTCTTTAGTCAAAAACGTAAGTACATAACTAAATAACTAGAGACTACATTTTGATGTCGTTTTTTCCTTTCTATTGACTGTATACGAAGTGGACCTATTGGGTGCCATCTACTTCTTAATTCACTTCTGCTTCCTAATCATAATTTAAGTTTCTTATGTTACTGATATTTTAACAAAATAAAATAAATTTCAAAAATTCTGTAGCCACACATAGTTTATTTTTGGTAGGCACTATTGGTTTAAGAATAGCTATCTAGTCAAAATAAATTTTACACTTTATTAGTGTACTTTTGTCAGTTGTTAAGTTCACAAAGGCATGATGTGATAATGAGTAATGCTTAATAATTCAATGTTTACTTGGCTTGATATGACAATAGTTTGGGTACCAATAAGAAGAGAATAAGCAGTATTTCTCTTCTTATATAAATTTATAAGGTCATATTATTATTTTAAAAAGTTTTATTTTGGGCACCTGGGTGGCTCAGTGGTTGAGCCTTTGGCTCAGGTTGTGATCTCAGGGTCCTGGGATTTAGTCCTGCATCAGGTTCCTGCAGGGAGCCTGCTTCTCCCTCTGCCTGTGTCTCTTCCTCTCTGTGTGTCTCACATGAATAAATAAATAAAATATTTTTTAAAAAGGTTTTATTTTGAAGTAATCTCTACACCAAAAGTGGGACTCAACTCACAATGCTGAGATCAAGAGTCACATGATCTACTGACTGAGCCCACCAGGCACCCCAGGGTCATACTATTTAAAACCTAATCTCTTTAGCTGTTCTGCCTTAACTGTGGTTTCAAAGCAGATTACTTGCTAAGTGCATTACGAGGATCTTGCAAGCCCAGAGATGATGAAATCACAATTCCTACTTTCTAATACTAGACAGGAAAAAAAAAAAAAAGAGACTTCACTCCTAGACACAGAGGAGAGCTGCTAGTTAGAGAGGAAAAACATTTTCTCAACTTAGAGAGTCAAATATTTTGTGTCAGTAGATCTTATTGAAATGAAATAGAGTAATGATGATATAATCCCCAAAACTAAAAGAAACAGAATGTTCAGCATGAAGCCTAGAAAACAAGTGATATATACAATAATAATTTGCCTGTGTATCTTAAGTACATCAAAGGAAAAGTTGCCCCATTAAGTGGGTTTAAGTATTCTTCTCTGTGGCGCAGAAATATTTCCTAAACCTCTTCATAAAAGTATTACACCAGTTACCAAATCCTTTTGTTTCATAATATTACATTGCTCAGCACTTTCCTAATTTAAAAAAATGTTTTCAGTTACCCTAAATCCAGACAGATGTGGCAGTGGTTCAGGCTCACAATTGTTAACTACTGCTTTTACATTTTGGTACTAGTAATAGCTTGTGAATTTGGTGGATAAGACCTCATCTTCCCAAGACTGGAAAACTGGATGAAATAATAAGATCCAAGCTTGCAAATTTGGATTCTAAATACATGATAATGTCTAGAAATAGCACCTTATAAAGTTCTGCTTGAAAGAGTCTTCCATTCTCATATTACTATAATTTAACAGTTAATTTTGCTAACTGCACTGATACGCAGACATTTCCAATATTTGTACATAGTTCAATTTAATCTTTTTCACTAGTCTCAGTCCACTAGGTAAGTAGAGAGGCATCCACTAGTTCAGTTATTCAGTTCGTTTTTATTAAGTCCCTTCTATATTCCAGGCATTTTAGGGGGTGCTGGGAATACAAATTACGGCATGGTCCTTACCCTCCAGAAGGTGATATGCTAGTGACGAAAACAAACAAGAGAATCAGTTGTTACAGCCTAAGATGGTAAGTACTGCCTTAGAAGTATGCGCATAATACACTGAGAGTACAAGCGAAAGCCTTTAAATCAAAGCTTCCTGAACAAACGTTTTAACTGATTTTTAAAGGATGTATAGAAGTTAGCTGCTAAAGAAGGGGAGAAGAGTACCATGATAGCAGGAACAGGAGGTGTAAGGGCATGGAGATAGGACACAGCATGATAAATAACTGGGTAGGGTTACAGCAAAGAAATATATTTGGAGGTGGCCAAAGATGCAATTTATGGAAGGAAGAGAAATAGTAAACAAAGGGTAACATAGGTTGAGGGTGGTATTTTATTTTTTAAGACTGAAAGACTTAAAGATTAAGGGAGAGTCATTAGAGAGGAAGGTTGGGTGAGGAGATAACTGATGGGAACACACTGATGTAGGAAGAGATGGGATCCAAAGCAGAAGTGAAAAGTTGGTTTTTGAAGGGAAGAGGTTCACCTCCTTTATAAAGAAAGGATGAAAAGATAAAAGAATAGAAAAGTGAAGGTAAGTTTGCAGATGATAAGGTTGTAAGATGAAAGGTTGTGAAGAGGTATAGAGCCCATATAAGGTCAGAGAAGGTAAGTTTGTAGTGGTACCAAACTATCTGATTTTCTTTAATAATGCTCAGGAGCTCAGGTAGAGGAACAGAGGGATTAAATGTCTTGATGGATTTAGAGCTGGGGTTTAAATGTAAGGTACAGCAGAAGGACAAGACTGATTTTTTTATATCTTTTTTTAAAGATTTTATTCATTTATGCACGAGAGAGAGAGAGAGAGGCAGAGAGACACAGGCAGAGGGAGAAGCAGGCTCCATGCAGGGGGTCTCCAGGATCATGCCCTGGGCTGAAGGCGACGCTAAACCGCTGAGCCACCGGGGCTGCCTGACAAGACTGTTTAAAGTCATGGGCACATCACCAACTCTGGAAAGAGAAAAATGTGAAACAAATAAGGAGTTGACTGATTACAGACCTCTAAGATGCTGAACATCATGGAGGAGGTCAGATGGCTGTGGACAGAGAACAATGTAATAGAATTTAAAGTTCATAAGGAGCACAGTTATGCATTATTACAAGGTCAATGGCATATCCAAGAAGTGAATATCATTTCTGCTGTGGAAGCTAATGAGACTGTAGGATCCGGGTGTTGAATGAGTTGTTCACATTAATGACACCTAGGATAATTGCAGGACTAGGAGTGAAAAGAATACCATGAAGCAGGTGCACAAATATCCATGGATGATGGGGAATGCTTGGGGGGTTACTAAATGATGGCAATACAGAGTGGTAGAGAAGGGTGTGGCAATATGGCAAAGCCTCAGAGGATAGAGGAATAATGTTTTAGTAAGGATAATGGAAAGCAAGAAATGGCCCTTTCAACCCTATGAAATAAATATATCACATATATATATGAGAGAGAATTATCAGCTTCCCTATGAAAGGGATACAGGGGAGCTGTATCATCAGGGGAAAGCTGGGTTCACTTAACACCAGAAGATAAAAAAGGAGAAGAGTTTCCATATAAGCAACAGGTTCCATGGCACAAGGTGGAAAGGGTTGGCAGAGGGGGCAACAGTAGGTAGAAGAATTGAAGAATGACACTAGAACAAGACAGACCTTGGTTCAAATCCTGATTTCCTCATTTACTACCTGTGAGATATGGCATGTTATACCCTTATGAACCCTAGTTTACTTATTTGTAAAACTGATTTATAGAGTTATTGTAAGTATACAGAATCATTTAGCAACTAGTAGACAATAAAAGGTGTCAACTTAATACACACAAAGGTACATATAATGTACACATAAGTACCTTATAATATTTATATTGCAGACTTAGTCAAGATTTATTTAAAAACTGGCTAGATCCCACTGAGTTATGTACTTTTATTTATTTATTTTTTTAAAGATTTTATTTATTTATTCATGAGAGACACAGAGAGAGAGGCAGAGACACAGGCAGAGAAAGAAGCAGGCTCTTTGCAGGGAGCCCGATGTAGGACTCGATCCCCAGACTCCAGGACCACGCCCTGGGCTGAAGGCAGGCACTAAACCGCTGAGCCACCTAGGATCCCCAGTTATGTACTTTTAAAGAATGAATTTTATAGTATGTTATTATATCTTAATTTAAAAACTTAGATCGCTACATTTTTATATGTTCCAAATATTTGCTACCAAAAGAAGTGTAATTTAAAACTCCCTACCTTCCATTTTGTTAAGAATTTTGATGAGTAAATGCTTTTCACCATCTGAGTCCATTCTTATTATAATCAGCACCTGATCAAAAATAAGAATTTCATAGATCTCTGAATAATTATTTTTTCATAGTTTTGCTACTGTGACAAAATAACAAGCTTAATTGGTTACATGAAACTATTGACAAATAAGATTACCAACTAGATATTTGTGCTGTAAAAGATGTCAGTGCTTAAACACAAAGGAATAAATTCTGGTAAGATCAAACATCAATGAGGAAAATATTTTGGAGTAAAGCATTTTTAGCATCCATGTACTCTCATATAGGTAAGTGTATACATAAATTGCCTCTATCTGCACTGTTAGTGCTAAATTCAACCCAGATAAGTTTGAATTGGTTGGAGAAAACCAATATTTGTTGCTATATTTTCCTAGTTATTATTACAGCTTTTTCTTGTGATGGTGGGGGACAACAAATGAATTTCAATTTCTTACTGATTATTTTACTTTAATGACAAGTAAGTTATCTAAGTAACCAGAGTTGGAGATAGAGACAGGAGGGGCAAAGAAAAAAAGAAGAAGAAAAAGGCCACATTTGTATCCAGATTTAGCATAAAGCATTTGAAATGTTTTTCAGCTTGAAAACATTTAAGAAAGTATTTCCTCTTAAGTCTTTATCAATGCAACCTTCATATGCTTGAGGCAGGGGTGGGCAAAAATTTCCAATGTAATCCAATGTTAAATGCTTTTTTTTTTTTTTTATGGAATCATGTAAGATGAGATTCTGGCTCAAAATCTAAAAATAAATTATTCTGGTTCTGTTATTTGGTATATGTTCATGAACATAAAGTGCCAGACAATAATTCTGAGCTTTGGAAAGCCAATCCATAGAAAACTGTATATAATAAAAATTAAAGTTTTAAAAAATTCAATATATATGAACAATGGCGCAACTCACCCTTTCTCTCAGTCTGATTCTTTTTGTTAACTTACTCAAGAAGAAAACTATCAAGGAACCAAATAGTCTAGCCTATTTCAAAATTTCAGTGTTAAATGCAAAAATTGATCTTACATCCAATTCTTATTTAAACTGATTACCGTTATCTGCTTTATTCCAGCACTTACCTTAATCTGTTGTTCACTTTGCATCCAATTTAGTATCTGACATTGTAGTTCTTGTATCTTGTAGTTGGTTTCAGGATTTTTTTCCCTAATAAACTGTATGATCTCCAATTGTCTCCAAATGTCATCCAAATAGGAGCCTAAAATGTTTCTGTAGATATCTTTTGCAGTTGACAAATATCCTGTTAAAAACAAAAGTGGAGGGGTGGGGGAGGCATGCCTTTTTGTTCTTTGAGAAATTCCATGGGAAAAACTTGAAAGAAAACAAGAGTCATAAATTTCCTTTAATCCTTTTCTGATTTTGATCAAAGATATTGACTAATGAAAACCTCAAAACTGAATGAAGCTGAAAAATATGTATCAAATGTCTCCTTTTTCAGGAACGCCTGGCTCAGTGATTGAGCATCTGCCTTCCCCTCAGGTTGTGATCCCAGGGTCCTGGGATCGAGTCCCGCATTGGACTCCCCACAGGGAGCCGGCTTCTGCTTCTGCCTGTGTCTCTGCCTCTCTCTGTGTGTGTCTCTCATGAATAAATAAATAAATAAAAATCTTTTTTAAAAAAATGTCTCCTTTTAAGTTACATAACAACATAGTCTATATATCCTCTGAATATATCCCATCGTTTCCTGCCTCCTGCCTTGGTCTACACTTATAGCAAGTCCTATGGAAATACCACTTCATTGGAATTTTCTTGGCTTTTATACTTGATTTCTTATTCATGTATATAACAATCTCATTAGTCTATAAGCTCTTGGTAAATAATCCATGATATTTATGCATAATTTATTTGTATAGCTGCTAAAACAGCAGAGCCTAAATTCAGACTCACTAAAGCAGTTTCTAAACACAGAATCCTGAGACCCATCTTTGAAAGTTCATAGTAAATCCAGACTCTCCCAGGAATTTCTCTTAAAAGCTCTTCCTGATTCTCTAACCTTCTGAAAGAGAAGCCTAATCCAGTAGCATCCCTGTTTCAATGGGCTCCCTATCATCTACAGAAAAAGATCTGAACTCTTTTGTGCAGCTTAAAAGGCTATTCATGATTTGGTTGTTATGTCTTCAGGCTTAGTTCCTACTCCTTTCTACCTTATACTTCTTCAGTTTAGCTACATAGAACCATATGCAGCATACCCACTGGGTCATTCTTCTGGGCTCTTAATGCTGCCTATAATACCCTTTCATACTTTACTTACTTGGCAAGCTCCTACTTATTTTTAAACAAATGTTCAGCTTTAAGGGTAACAGTCTCCATCCTTTATGCCATTAGTACATATCACTGCCATAATACGCATTACACAATACTGAATTTATTTCTGGGTTAAAGCCCAGAAGTGAAACTCTATACTTTAATCTTGAAACTCATTAGCTTCCTAGCTTGGGAAAGGTAGCAAACTGGAAACTGGTAGAAAAATACAGAATTCTGGAAGGCACCAAAACAGACTGCCAGATCCCCATGGACCAAATTTCTTTCTCAGCCACTATGCAGAGAAAAAGAAAATTGAACAATCTAATTCACTCTTTGATTTTTAGAGGTTTAGAGGAGTGAGAGATCTCTCCACTAAAAATGTTGGTGGTTAAAAGCTTGGTACAGAGCTTAAGTTTGTTTTCCAATAAGTATTTTACTTTCATAGTATGCCTCAAGGTAACCAAATAGCAATGCCCAACTTTGATTTAGTAAAAGTATTTCTTCGAGGAGCAAAAATAATTCAGCCCAAGTATACAGTATATAGTTCTTCATGGTCACACTTAATCCTAGCGTAGATTTTAAGAGTACTTAAAGGTGAACATACCTCAAGCAATCCTCCATAAATATTTCTCTAAAACTATTAAGTATCGAGCAGCAGAGTCACAAGACTCTCTACAGCACTGGGGGCTCAGATATTCTAGATTCTGACATTCTGCCTTACGTTATGCTTTTGGTAGAACTGATGATCTTTTATGGAAAAAGCAAAGTATAATGAAGACAGATGACTAAATAGAAGAACATGTGATACTATATCCTTATACCAGTTTCAGGTACTGTAAACTAGGGCTAGAGCCCCCAGTCCATATTTGTTTGGGGATGGAAGGAAAACAACCCAATCCAGCATCAATACCCAAGTGGTTTAACTGGAGAGGAAAGGAAAAGGACCATGTTGGGCTTTCTAAATGTAGCTGTAACTTAGTTATAATACTTTGCCAGATAATACTAATATAGTACTTGGCAAATATTAACTCCCAGTGCTGTAGAGGGAGTATAGTTGTAATTCAATGCTGCTCAGTACTTATCAAACCTTGGATTAGAGAAATACTTGTCTGGGTCAGATAAAACAAAACCTTTGGGTCATAGAGCAGAGAAAAATTATTTTCATTTTATATTTTAAATGGGTTTCAGACATTCTAAATTATAAAACAATTCTATAAGCATACCATTACTAAACAAGTCTACATAACCTTGCAATAAGGAGCCTAGAACAGTAATGTATTGAGACAAATATTTTAATGAATTTGATAGTTTAGAAAAAATTTCTAAAATCTTTAAAATTTTCCAATGTATTCAAAATATCTTGATTTTTATTCCTCTAGTAATTCATACCCTAATTCACAGGCAAAACTAAAAAAGAAATTGTACAATATCCTACTACTATTAATTTGGTTATATTAATTATATATATTCAGCTAGCAAAGATTCAAAGCCACATTCAATGAAGACCTATAATGTACATGGCAAAATATCATCTTACATTAAAAAGTAGTGCATGACAATGATTATACAATCAAATCTGCCTAAGTCCATTATGACTCTGTAATTCAGGCCTAGATTAAAGAATCTTAAACCTAGTTTTCTAAGTGATGATATTTGTTACAAATGATTTCTTTTAAAGGATACAGGCAGATTAAAAATATATATTCTATTATAATTATGCCAAAATGTATATATCATTTAATGTGGAAGTAAAAGAGGTTACATAATTTCTCATAAGGTGCCTCTTTTTCAAAAAAGTAAGTTATTTCAGATAAAATATTTTAATAGGAACAAAAGGAGAAGTAAAAATTTCTCTCACTAACCCAATGCTGTGTCCAAGCCGCACGTTAAAAGGACATCTCTAATTGTTACCAGAAGATGTAAGAGAGCAGCATGTTTAAACGTCATTTCTTTTTCATGGTTTGTACCTAAGCAAGAAGAAACATATTTAAAAACATAAGATACACATAAGAATTTTGGAACATGTATCAGAATGCTTAACAACACTAGGTAACATTCATTATCAGGTGCTTACTATGTGCCAGGCTGTTTATAAGTTGGTTATTTCACTGAATCTATAATGATAACCCTGTCAGACAAGTTTATTATGATCCTCATTTTTTGGATGAGGAAACAGTCTGAATAAGGTTAAGTAACTGTCCAAGGTCAATTTGTGAATAAATGGTGGACCTGGCATTCAAACCCAGACAGCTATCCTTAGTGTTCCTACTCTTGAGTGATTCTCAGCTATAAAACAAGAAGAAAATTAAACTTATAGCTTGCTACCTGGTGAAGACAAAGATGAGTGATTATAAAATAAAGCAATACCTTGAAATGGAGGTAGAGACACCTGGGAATATTTGACCAAAGATATGACTCAAACCAGAGATATATTTACAAGGACAGACCAACTGTCTACTTAATGTTTTCCATGTAGTTCCAGAGCTTTTTGAAGATGATAGATTGGATTTTTGCACTGTGTGCAAAAATGATATCAAGAAGATAGGAATCTAGGGCTGCTGCCCCAATTCAACCAGAAAAGCTCTAATTTTCTCCATTTTATATAATGGGAGCCCATGAAATATTTATTTGTACCAAAAGTTCTGCTAAAAACTTTGAAAACTGCTCATC
Source organism: Canis lupus baileyi (assembly GCF_048164855.1). Classification (NCBI taxonomy): domain Eukaryota; kingdom Metazoa; phylum Chordata; class Mammalia; order Carnivora; family Canidae; genus Canis; species Canis lupus. Next base: position 68,176,926 of record NC_132847.1, read on the forward strand.
AAATCAATCAATAAAGATCAAGGCAAATATGAAGTCGTCACTGGAAAACAAGAAGCAACAGGAGAATCATTTATGGGTAGTATATCCAGCCCCTATAAGGACTTGTGGAAACAAGTCAGTCATGGCCTGGAAGGGATGAGAACAGGGCAGAGAAACTAGATTTGGTACCATTTTTCTTCTTTCTTTAGAGGAACATCTCTTAAAGTGCAGGTCTGCAGCTGACAAATTCTTTCAGCTTTTGTATGTATGAAAATATCTTTATTTCACCTTTGCTCTCATAGTATACTTTTGCCTAGTATAGAAAACTAGGATTTTTTTCAGTATTTCATTTTATTTTTAAAATATTTATTTGGGAGAGAGGGAGAGGAAGGGGGTTAAAGGGAGGGGAGTTTATTCTCAAGTAGACTCCCAGCTCAATCCCAGGACCCTGAGATTATGACCTGAGCCCAAATCAAGAGTCAGTCGCTCAACCTACTGAGCCACCCAGGCACCCCTTCTTTCAGTATTTTATTTATTTTATTATTTTTTAAAGATTTTATTTATTCATAGACACAGAGAGAGAGAGAGAGAGAGAGAGAGAGGCAGAGACACAGGCAGAGGGAGAAGCAGGCTCCATGCAGGGAGCCCGATGTGGGACTTGATCCAGGGTCTCCAGGATCACGCCCTGGGCTGCAGGCAGGGCCAAACTGCTGCGCCACCGGGGCTGCCCTTCTTTCAGTATTTTAAAGATTTTACTCCACTGTCTTTTTACTTGTACTACTTCTGATAAGAAATTATGTCATCTTTATCTTTGCTTTCCTTATGCAACTTTTTTTTTTTTAATTCTCTGGCTGCTCCTACAATTTTCTGTACTACTAGTTTTGAGCAATTTGATAATGATATGCCTTGATGTAGCTTCATTATGCTTCTTGTGCTTGGGGTTCACTGAGTTTCTTGGACCTCTGGGTTTGTAGTTCTTAACTAAGTTTGGAAAGCTTCCAGTCATTATCTCTTCAAATACTTTTTCTATTTACCCCCTTTGCCTCTCCTTTGAGGACTTCAGTTACTATTATGTCAGGCTATTTGAAATTATTTCACAGCACACTGATGCTCTTTTTTTTCTTTTTAAAGATTCTTTTATCTACCTGTGTTTTATTTTGTTAATAGTTTCCATTGCTATGTCTTCAAATTTACTAATCTTTTCTTCTGCAATATTTACCCTGCCATTAATCCAGTACATTTTTTCATTTCATACATTGTATTTTCATTTCTAGAAGCCTGATTTGTGTCCTTTTTACATCTCCAACTTATTAAACATATGGAACACAGTTATAAGAAGTTTCAGTGTCCTTCCCTAATAATGCTAACATCTTTGTCAGTTTTGAGCTTGCTTTGATGGATTATTCTCATTATGGATTGTGGTTTCCTATCTCTTGTTATGCCTGGTAATCTTTGATAGGATGCCAGACGTGAATTTTACCATGTTGGGTGCCCAACAAATTATGAGTTTTTCTCACCTAGCTGATGGGAGCAGGCATTACTCCCTGCCCTGCGTGAGTGCAGAGTACTACTTACTGTAATCCTTTCAGATGGTTTGTTTCCCCAAACTCAGGTGGTTTCCTCACATACACTCTTTGATCAGTATTCTGTTCAATCCTCTGTATGAAGCTCTCCACTCTCTCATATCCTATCTTCTGAACTCTAGCTGCCTTGGTCTCCCTGGACTCTCAGTTCTGTTTCCTCAACACGGATTCTCCACTGGGCTCTGCCTAGTATCTCTCCCTGTGGTGTGGCCTGGTGACTCTTTCAATGCAGTAAGCTAGGGCAATGATAGGGCTCACCTTACTTGTTTCTCATCTCTCGGGTATCACTGTGCTTCACTGCCTCATGTCTAGGGTCTTAAAAACTGGTTTCGTGTATTTTGTCTTTGTCTTTTCTTTTTCTTTTTTTCCTGAATGGAGGGTAAACTCATCCCTGTTACTCCATCTTGACCAGAAGAAAAGTCCCAGGATTGACTTTAATTAATCTATTTTTCAACCTCCCCCCATCTTGGGAGGCAATTAGGTGGTTCAGATGTTAACAATAATAGGGTTAACTTGATTTTTGCAATAGGAATCTGTCAAGTAATATATGTCAATTAGGAGCATCACTGAGAAGCAATGCCAGATGATATTTGTTACCTTTTTCTCCTTACTTAGCTCACCCTCCAGTATTAGCTTATGGGTGTCATATTCTGAATTAAAGTTATGCCTTCATTCATGACTCATTTCTATACCTTCTATATTCAATTTTTACTCATTTGATACCATAATACATAAATTGTTATCCTTTTAAATAATTGACTTTTATTTGTCTTCACCTTGCTGAATAGCATCACGTATTACTTTTTCTTGCTCCTTTAAGAAGAACCTTGTTTGGTCAAAAATGACAGTGGCAAATGTCCAATCAGCAGCAGGGAGAGTACAGAGGCATTCAAGCTTTTTAAAGATAGGAGTAGCTGCTGCTTCTAGGAGACAGAATGCTTGGCACTGGCTATCTGTGAAAATAAAAGCATTAAAGATAGTGTTTTATAAGGATGGTATGCTCTTTTTGACAAACCAATTAAATATGTCACTTCACGGAAAACTGAACTACATCCAAATTCTTTCCTGAGTTAAAAATCATGAGTTAATGTAGAGGTTCATTTTAGGATATTTGTTCTAAGTAAACTAATTAACAATGAAACAAACAAACAAAGACCCCTCTATGGAATTAGTATAATTTTATGGTATTTATTCAGTAACTAATTTGGCATGACAAGTGTGAAGAGCCATATAAAGAGAATCACATAATTATTTTCTTTTCCCTCCGCAATCAGCTTACAACCTTAAGCTGAACGAATTTACAACAATGACAAATTGTTTCTAGTTTTCACTTAGAGTATCAATACTTTAAGATGAGCGTTACCACCTTAAGGTCATAAATAATAACTGAACCAAAACAATGAAAAGATATTAAAAGCTAGTGTCATACTTCCTTATTGATTCTAATAATGAGCATGATGTTCTTAAGCAGGCTATTCTTTAGGAGTCAAACAGTATTCTTCATAGCAGAAGCAAAAATTTTAGTCAGTATTGGAAACAATAATAGCTTTTTAAAATATCACCCTGACAGTGGGTAAGAGAACACAGGGAATAAGCTTCAGATTTTTCATTTTTCCTGATTGGGCAGAAGAGCCTGAGCAGCTGCAGTGTGCTGTTGTCTAATGAATGTAGGGAAGCAGCTGTTTAAATGAAGGAAGACATAATACTGAGTGCCCTGGAGTAGAGCAATGGAACAGGGCGGAGGCAGTGAATAGGGTGTTCCAGGTGTGGGAATATCTTGAAAGTAGGAATGGGATGAAGAAACATCTGAAACAAGTGAAGAAAATTGCATGGAAAATCAGGTATGTCTTACTCAGGAAAGTACATTCAAATTTACTTAATTTGAATGTATTTTAAAAAGCATACATCATACCTGATGCTTGAATTTCAATGACATTATCTGCTCTCCTTTCCTGATTCATTTTCTCTAGAGCTTTATGAGTACAAACAATAGGACTTGCTTCCTGAAGAGTCAAAGAAGGTTCTTCTTTATCTTGAAATTCTAATAAAAAAATATTATTTTGCATTACTCAGGAAAACTTAATGCTGCTTTACTTAAAATGCTTTCATGTAATATGGTCACAGTTGTTAAAGTTCTTCCTTGAAACATGTCAGTATTAAATTGAACAACTATTCAGGTTAATGGATGTGACACAGTGCTGAATTGCAGTAGCATAAAGAATCTTGGCATCAACAGATCACTGTTTTGATCTCAGTTCTGATCTAGGTTCAGTATCCTCATATATAAAATATAGATAAATATACCTATTTTGAATATTGTTATAAAGATTAAACATCAAATACAGTTCCTGACACCTAAAAGGCACATATAGCTCAACTGCATTTCTCTGTGGCTTTTCATATACTCTTCCTTCTGCTACTAATTCTCTCCTATGCCCCAAGTCCTCCCCGTCTCCATCCTTTATGTCTTTATTTAAGATTTTATTTACTTATTCATGAGAGACACAGAGAGAGAGGCAGAGACATAGGCAGAGGGAGAAGCAGGCTCCTCACAGGGAGCTCAATGTGGGACTCGATCCCAGGACCCTGAAGGCAGACACTCAACTACTGAGCCACCCAGGCATCCCTCCATCCTTTCTTAATTAGGACAATTCTTACCATCACCCCCCTTCAGCTCTCAGGCATTTTCTTTTTCTTCTTCTTTTTTTTTTTTTTTTTAATTTTCATGAGTTTTTTTTTTATATTTATTTATTCATAGAGATGCAGAGGGAGAGAGAGAGAGGCAGAGACACAGGCAGAGGGAGAAGCAGGCTCCATGCAGAGAGCCCGACGTGGGACTCGATCCCGGGACTCCAGGATCACGTCTCAGGCATTTTCTATAAGCCTTACTCTACTATATGGTTAGCTTCTCAGGGTGAGCAATAATATCGTATTTATCTCCAACATGTAATTTAGTGCTGGCATTCAATGTTCAAAAATGTCAGTTTCCTTTCTTCTTTCCCAAGCATTGTAGAGGATTACAAATATACATATAACTAATTAACTTATTTATAGTTACTTATGTTAATTAGATAGCAATGTTATCTATTAATAATATGATTACAAGATAATTTTGGAAATGTAATACCATTTTAACAAATTAGCTTTAAATGCATGTGAAAAATCATGGAGTAAAATATCCTAAAATAGATTGTAAGTACACTTTTAATTAACTATAAATAATTGGAATAACTAGGATTAAATAATACCAATTACTAGAATTTTTGAGGGGGCCTAATAAGTTGTACCATTCTTTCTTGCTCTTGAATTAACTATAAAATAAGGCAAGAAGTAAAATATACACCAAAATATTACCTCTGTTACTAATCAAGTCTAACTTGGAGAAAGGAGCTTAGTTTGAGAGTCAAATGGGCTTACTAACTAAACAGTGGAATTATATGTTAATACGAGACTATAATACCTAAGTATACTGTAATTCTCACACAAAAATATTTTTGTACTTAATTCTTCTGGGTAATTTATGTCAAACATATTCTAGAATACCTATTGTTTCTTTACCAGAAGTGAAATGACATGACACACACTCCCTTTGATATAGTTATAAGCAGTGAATGTAAAACAGTTACAACTAACACAGAAACTCTTTAGCAAAGTTAAAAAGAGTAGAACAACCAAATGGGCAAAGTATTCTTAAGTATACATTAAAATATAAGTCATAATACTGAGGACTGTCAGCTAAAGGAGAAAAAAGAATGGTAGAATGATCAATACAAGTTAGAAATACTATGACCCTGTATAGCCAAGTTGCAGAAAGAAAGTTTTACAAATAGTGGCTTTTTACAAGTTGAAATGCACTTTTAAATTTTTTGGAAAATATGTATCTGTATCTATATTTTAAATAGCCACATCTATCTCCATAGGCAGTATCATCATGAATGAATGCCATTTCCTTTGACTTTGAAAAAGAATATATTCTATTTGAAAGAGCTATATTTCCTTACTTTCTGTAATGAATTATACATTTAGCCCTTAAAGCTATCATATCTGTGCCAAAATATTACTAAATTACCCACCATCGTTTTCTTTATTGCCTGTGACTTCAGTCTTGGAGGTACAAGTCTTATATTTATTTCTCAGCATAATAAAGTCACTCAAAAGATCCAAATCATTCTCCCATTTTTTACCATGTTTAAAAGATGCTTTTTCAATTTTTGGAGAGGAAGATAATTCATCAGATGGTACTGCACAGTCAAGTTCCAAGTAATCTTCATTTTCTTTATTTTCGCTTATTCTGTAAACTGGTTCTAGATCATTCTTTGGGTTTTCTTCTTTTGTTGGTTGCTTAACAGATAAATTATCATCAGAAAAACACAAGTCTGATACTTCTTTTGCTGGAGATGAAATATTTTGTGAAAGTAATAAATGATCATTTGTAGATTTCTCATCAATAAGTTCAATAGGTGAGGAACAACTTTTATGTTCTAGCGATGCTGAAAACAGAAAATAAAAATATCCAAATGACTTCCAAGCATAAATGAGTGTACTACTTGGGTATTAGGATAATTTTTGTAAGTTCTTATTACTATAATTTGATCCTAAGAAGTACTTTATTTACTACTTTGAAAATCAATTTTGGGGGCACCTGGGTGGCTCAGTGGTTGAGCGTTTGCCTTTGGCTCAGGTCGTGATCGTGGGGTCCTGGGATCAAGTTCCACATGAAACTCCCTGCAGGGAGCCTGATTCTCCCTCTGCCTATGTCTCTGCCTCTTTCTGTGTCTCTCATGATTAAATAAATAAATAAGTAAAATCAATTTTGGCCTGAATAAAATAAATTTCTAAAAAGGGCAATAATTCAGCACCTCTTTTTCTTATTTCTGGAGCTAGGTTACCAGGCAAAGAATTTCAGAAAAGTCCTATTGCCAATAGGCTTGCAATTAAGTCTGAAGGTCAAAACCTTAGGTATCAAGCAATCCACGGACCAGAAGAATATATCTGCAATACATATACTTGAAAAAGGATAATATCCAAAATATACAAAGAACTCTTATAGCTTAATATTTAAAATGAAAGCCAATTTATATTGGACAGGGTATTTGAACAATACTTCATATATGTATGCTACAGCAAGGATTAATTGTGAAAGTACGCTAAATGAAAGAAGCCAATCACGAAAAAACACATATTGTATAATTCCATTTATATGAAACAACCAGGGTCAACAAATCTATACAGAGAATAAATTAGTAGTTCCACAGCTGGGAAAATGGGAAGTGACTGCTAAGGGGTATGAGATTTCTTTTAGGTGATGAGAAAAATGTTCTAGAATTACTGGCGATTACAACTCCATGGATATAGTAAAAACCACTGAATGGTTTTTATACTTTAAATGGATGAGTTGCATGGTATGTGAATTATATTTCTTTTTTTAAAAGATTTTATTTATTTATTCATAAATGTGAGCCCAATGTGGGACTTGATGCGGGGACTCCAGGATCACACCCTGGGCCAAAGGTGCTTAACCGCTGAGCCACCCATGCATACCAATGAATTATATTTCAATAAATCCATTATATATATATTTTTAAGGTTTATTTATTTATTTGAGAGAATACAAGTAGAGGGAGGGGGAGAGGGAGAGAATCTTCAGGCAGACTCCCCACTGAGCACGGAGCCTGCCCCAGGGCTCCATCTCATTACCAATGAGATCTTGACCTGAGCTAAACCAAGAGTCAGACACTTAAACAACTGAGCCACCCAGGCTCCCTTCTAATATATTTTTAAAGGAAGGTATACAAATGGCCAGTGACCATGTAAAGTGATGTTCATCATCATTAGTCATCAGGAAATACAAATTAAAACCACAGTGAGATACCACAACACACCCATAAGAATGGCTAAAATCAAAGACTGTCAATACTAATTGTTGACAAAGATATAGAGTAACTGGAACTCTCACACGTTGCTAGTATGAATACATAATGATACAATGACTTTGGTAAACAATTTAGTAGTTTCTTATGAAGTTAAATATATACCTACTGTAAGACTGAGTAATTATAGATATTCACTTAAATGATAACATATATTCACTTAAAAGAAATGATAACATATGTCCACAAAAAGATTTCTTTAATAACACTATAGAAGTTTTTTCCTAATAGTAAAAATCTGGCAATAAATCCAGGAGAGTTTCATATATCCATATGAAAAATTCCTCAGTAATAAGAAATGAACTAGTCATACACATAACATCATAAATAATCTCAAAAATGTTATGCTGAGTGGAAGAAGCCAGACACAAAAGAATTACTATATAATTCCATAAATGAAATTCTAGAAAAAGGGAAACTACTACCTAGTGGCAGAAAGTAGATCAGAGGTTACCTGGGGTCAGTAGTGAAGTTTGTAAGAAGAGAGGGATGGAAATGACTACAGAATGCAAAGGGGCTCAGGGAACTTTTCTAGTGATAGAAATATTCTATATCTTAGTTATGATGAGTAGTTTCATTGGTATGCACATTTGTCAAAATACATAAAACTGTACAGTTAGAATGGGTACATTTTATTATTATAAATTGTACCTTACAAAGTTTATTTGAGAAAAACTTAAATGTCTATAGGGCCAGATAAATAAGCTATGTAAATGAATGAAGTATATGGCCCGTGCTTAAATCATAATCTTTAGGAAGATAAATTTTGAGTTTTTTTCTTCCAAAAGTAGTCTATATTTTTTTGTTTTTGCTTTTATTAGAGATAATGGTATAAGAAACATTTTATTTTCCTCTTAACTATATTAAATGTAAGACAAAAGTGCAAGAGTAATGCTAAATGCCAACTAACACCTGGTCTCATTTATGAGTGCTGGGAACTGTGGGGAATTGGAGGTGGGTGAGCTATTACTGGCGTGTCTAAAGTGATGAGCTGCTAGTGGCTCCAACCAATTGTTGCTATATAAGAATATAGGTCTGGTATTTGGAATTTTTAAGGACAAAATACAGATCATTTATCTGTAACTCTTGAAACTGTACATACTGGTAGTTAATTAAAACATTAATATGGGTCAATAATATGTGGGCTAAGACCAGAGTGTCACCAATTTGCAACTTCTGAGATATTTTCTAGAGATATCCTGGTATGTTTAGCAGGCAAATATGACCTGTCATTACTTCCTTCTCTGATTATTTTCTTCTACTTCTCTCTGTTTGATCACCGCTATCTTGACAACTTGACAATGCGCCAGCACTAATACAGTTATTGCTATTTATTTATTTTTATTACTTTTTTGGTTGTAGTTTTTTAAACTTTAGAATTAAACTATCATAATTCTGTTGATGTAAAGGTGAATTACATGTTTTATTTTAACCTCAAAATAGTTACATATACTAGTAGAGATTTTACATAGTCTTATAGATTTAATACATTATTTTGGATATTTGAAGACCCCATAAAATCTTCCTCTCTCTTTTCGTTGTCTGTCAATCGACTTAATCTCTTTTAAAATTCTTTTTCCACCCTGAGTAACCATCTAGGCCTTAGGATAGGTGTACATTTCCTTGACATAGTCTATTTTCCTTTTTACCAAAGCCCTCTGTCTTCTGTCTTTGAAACATCTCTTGCTGATACCCATTCTTGCCCTAGTTTCTATCTCCTTGAGCAGTCTCCAACATACACATAAAATTGTATTAAAAATATATAAATATTTATATAAATATAATAAACTAAAAGTGAACTTTCCCAATTTCTTAAGATTTGAATTTACTATTGCACAAACTAATTTAAAAACAATCCATATACTTCAAAAAGGTATAATTCAGGCAAAGCATGTTATATTTATAATAGCGGCATATATAACAAAATAACTCGAAAGATAGATACTCAAAAGACATTTTTGCTGCCTTAAATTGTATAAGTAAAGAATGTTAGTTAAGTGAGTAAATACTTTGGATACAAAGATAGATTATCTATTGTTAAAGAGAAGTTACTAGATATTATTATTGAACACCCAGAGTTCACCTGTCAGATTTAAAAATAACAGTGCTGGTTTGAGTCTAGTCTGATGTAAAATAAACACTAGACTAGCAATTAATCATTTATAAAAAGAAACAAAGTCACTTTAATTGAAAATGGCTAGAAATTTAAAAACAGACTATAGAATTTTAGGACAACAAAGGATTTTAGGAGGAGCTAGCCAAACTTCCTCATTTTTTTCAAGGAAGAAAATGGGGCTTAATGGAACTCAAAGTTATAAATTCTGGCAGAGCCAGAGGTAATACTGAATGCTGGAATTTAGTTTTATTTTCCCAATCACCTAGTGGAAAGCCAACATCTAACATTTTCTCATTCTGAAAAATTCACACAAGTAATATTTACTATTATGTACTCACATTCTAATTGAAGTAGTTTTGTTGGCAAAAATATCTCCATTGTAGTATCACTAGAAGATAAATCATTACCAGACAAATATGTATTCAGAAGTTCCAAAGTTTCTGTTTCTATCAGATTTAGTCCTCCTTCTTTCCACCACTCTGTGCTTATAGGATTAACTACAAGGCTTTCTTCTTCAATAGAAAATATCTTTTTCAAATCTGTAACTGAACATTGGCTGCGGGGCTCTTCAGTTCTTGGCACTTAAAAAACAATAACAAACCAAAAACAAATAGAAACAGTTCACAGGGCAAAAGAGATGAAAAATACAATAAATAAAATTATACTGAACATTCCTTATGAAATAGCTTTTCACACATTGGGAAAAAAGTGAAATGTGAAGTTATATAACTAGCATCTTCAAGATGCTAATACTTATAAAAGTCCAGAGTATTATAGCAATAGAAGTCATTTAGGGATTTATTTCAATCTGTGGAAGTATCATGAAGTTAAAATTATTCTAGTATTTACTAGGAGATAGACCCATTATTTTGTTTGACCATTTTAGCAATTACTAAATTAATACATTTGATAGCACTTTGAAGAATTAAAGTAAGATTTCCTAAATTTGAAATTCTATTTTATTGTAATGAACCTAAACTAGAAGATATATTTGATCAGATTTTATGATGACTATCATCTTACATATTGTGGCATAGTTTTCTACCTTATTACTTCTAACCTAAATAATGACAAATCACAATATAAGGAGGAACTGAAGCAGCACAACTACTTAAATCATTATCTACATTATAAGCATCAACACAAAATTATGATGAAAAAATTTGAAATCCTAATTTTGGAACTGTGGTTTTTTTTTTTTTTAAGATTTTATTTATTTATTCATGAGAGACACACACAGACACACACACAGAGGCAGAGACACAGGCTGAGGGAGAAGCAGGCTCCCAATGAGGGACTCGATCCCAGAACCCCAGGATCATGTCTTGAGCCAAAGGCTCAACCGCTGACCCACCCAGGTGTCCTTGGAACTGTGTTTTTTATAACGACAGTAACAGTAATAAAAAATAAGAAGAATACTGACAATACATTTCTACTAATTATACCTTTCACATTTACTTTTTGTTTAGCATTCAAAAATCAATTAATCTTTACCTGTAAACAAAAATGGGTTCAAAGAGCTTCTGCAGCTTTCTAACTGCCACATCATCCAGTACTTGTGAGCTGATTCTTCAGCAGAAAGCAAATTACTGAGAATGAAGAGTTAAAGCTTAATGTATTAATAATATTGAGCCTTTTTACATACTAAAATTTTAAGAAAATTATTGTTCTAAGTATTTTTTATTTTTACATTCAAAAGCAAGTAAAAAATTTACTCTATAAATGTGTGGACTGAAGTAGCGTGTTCTATAGACCAAATTTCAAATACTTACTTTTCCTCCCCTTGGAAGGTTTGGGAATTTGTTAGCCTCTGAATTGCTCCTGTTTTGCCTATATCTCAACTCCTACCTCTACCTCCCTCAAGGGAACCTGGAGCCAGAGGAGGCTGACTTAGGAGGGTTTTAGCACTTCCTTCTATGAAGTGTGCCGGCACCAACCCTACAAGCCACGCAAAATAAAAATATAATTTATGTAAAATTACTGTGCTTTCTATATAAGACAATAGCTTTAATACAAATTTTTATGAAATTGCTGTCCCCAAGTCCGTTCTAAACAAATTCTGGAGCCACTCCTGGTTGAGGGTCATTGTGAAAAAGTTGTCCCCTCTAACTTCTTAGGAAGGTAAAAGTTTAGTGCTAAAGTTTATTTCAGGTTCTTCAATCTCAGTGGGTGTGTGAGTGATGTATGTCTGTTTGCATGTCTTAGGGTCCCAGGAAGAGAAAGGAAGAAAGACGCATGACAATTAGTGTAAATCACAGTTTATCAGTAGCTATGAAGTTATGGCGTTGGTAGGGAAAATAACACTAATCCATAAACCCTTTGATCTATGCCCCCAAACCTCTCACTCCAAGGCAAGAATTTTTAAAAAAGATTTTATTTATTTATTTGACAGAGAGAGAGAGTGAGCACAAGCAGGGGAAGCAGCAGAGGGAGAGGAAGAAGCAGGCTCCCCATGGGGCAGGGAGCCCAATGCAGAGCTCAATGTGGGGCTTGATCCCAGGACCCTGGGATCATGACCTGAGCCAAAGGTGGACACTTAACCCACTGAACCACCCAGGTGTCCCAACCCCCTGCAAAGAAAGAATTGATTGTATTCTGTTTCTTTGTTCATATGGGACATATATGGGCACGCTAATTATAAGTACTGCTAGTTAAGTTGACAGTCTCAGGTAGTAGAAAGCTAGCTAGGTTTTATGTCTAAGCTATCCAGTTTACCAACATAATCCAAAATCTATCATGAGGTGGCAAAATGTGAGATTCTAGATAATTCTTGAACTTTACACCAAGATCTCTTTGACAAGCAGACTCCTCAGATTATAGGTAATTACTTTAAAGCAAAAGGAAGGCAAGCCAAGGCCAACAGGAGACCATAAAATAAACAAATATTCTTACTTTTAATATAACTTTCTGAAGACATGTCTGAATTTGATATATTGTTTAGTCATACATAAAAATAAGTTCATAATTCAGTAATCAGCATGGAAATAAAGTCTGATGCTACACAGACTTTTCAGCTTCAGAAAGTCTAGCATAGAGTTTGACATGTGGTAAGCACTCAAAATATTTGTTAATTGGTTATATTTCCAGCAAAAATCTTGTGTAATGAAATAGAAGTAACTGGGGACATAAAATCAAGTTAAAGGTATAGTAACACTACATTTTATTTTTCCCTTCTTTTTTTTAAATTTTAACACTTTTTTCTTTGTTTTTAGGTACACAGTTGAGGTGAAAATCCATTTTTTTAAACAGGAATTTTAAGGTTTTTATATTCATTAACCGAATTGAAGTGATTTACCTCTTGCTAATGAATGTAGCATGATGAGATGACCTCTTTAAGTTGTTTCCAATGGCCCTAGAACCTATGGCTAATTTTAAAAAGCCTTTTTTGTTCTAACTTATGCAAATAATAATACATAGAAAAGACTTAAGTTTTGTAAGTTCTAATTAGTTGAGTTATAACAGTAAGTAGATATATAGCTTGTGTGATTAAAAGTTTATGATAATTAAGTAAATACTTTTAATATCCTATTGAAATTCAAGATTGTACTAATCTCTGCTAGTTTCTGTTTTTGATTATCAATCTGCCCTAATAGATGGATTAGGGTATGTGAAGTAAAAGAGCACTAAAAAAGATAGTACATGCCCTGCAAATAAACATCTGCACCTTAGCCAAGGAACTAAAAGTATTTAAACAAATTATAAGTAGTTTCTGTACTTGTTCTGTGAGATTATTTTTAGAGTTAGAATCTGATAGGGGCAGTTCTGATTCATGGTAGATTCTATATATCATAGGTTTATTCCCCAAATGACACAATCCTTTGCCAGATGAAGGTAGTTGGGGCCCTCAATACCAGACTCCTTCATTGTGTGCTGTGACACCTTCCTGAGACCATTAAATAGAAACCTGAGCAGCTAGTGATAAGTTGCTCCAGTTGCTCCCAAAAATCCAACAGAATTCTCCTCTGACAGATTAGCCAATCAGAGCTAAGAACTCAAAACTCAATACTCAGCTCCCACAGCATCCATTCTGGGAATAATTCGTCAGACACTTGTAGACTTTCCTGTAATTTTCCAGAAAATGTATTATTTTAGGACTCATTAAGTTTCAAGGTTACAGTGGGGATAAAAGGGGATGGACTGGTTATGCTCCTAGTTTTGTAACGGGCATAAGAGAAAGGAAATGCAGAGACAATTCCGGATAGCAGACTGATCTAATTTAGAAAACATTAAGATACACGATGCCACATGGTAGAAGATAGCAACAAAAGCTATCTCAGACTCCACTGGAGGGCAAATTCATATATTGAAGCTCTAATTCTCAGTACCTCAGAATGTGACTGTATTTGGAGACAAGGCCTTTAAAGAGATAATTAAGTTAAAATGGGGTGGTTAAGATAGAAGCTAATCCAATATGAATAGGAATTTAGGACATAGACATGCATGGAGGAAAGATTGTAAGAAGAGAAAGCTAGACAGGGCACCTGGGTGGTTGAGTTGGTTAAGTGGCTGATTCAGCTCAGGATATGATCTTGGGATTCAGGGGCCCAGTGTCAGCCCTCACATGATGCTCCATGCTCAGCGGGGAGTCTGCTTCTCTCTCTCCCTGTGCCCCTTCCCCTGCTCATGCTTTCTCTCTCTCAAATAAATATATAAATAAAATCTTTTTTTAAAAAAAAAAGAAGATAGAAGACAGTTACCTAAGATGAAGCCAAGGAAAGACATCTCATAATGAATCCAGTCCTGCTTAATCTTAGACTTCTATCCTCCAAACTAAATAAATTTAAATTAATTTAACATAGTCTGGGTGTTTAAGCCATTCATCTATTGTATTTGTTAAGGCAGCCTGAGCAAATAAATATACAACTACACTGTCTTTCATAGCAGTGAGTGCCAATAGTGGGAGCTCCATTGGCAGGTATCCAGTGGCAATATCCTAAGCAAATTGTTCTAGTGCCAGAATCTTTAAAATTTTTCAAGTTATTTATTTTAAATGGTAATATGTTCACGTTCAAAATACTAAAAATATGAAAGAACCTGGCTCTATCACTTACTAGCTCCCATATTGCCAGGCTACCCAGTTCCCTCCCAGACATAACCAAAGTTACTTGATTCTTGCATCTTTTTAAAGATATTCTATACATATAAAAATAAGTATATACATATATATTCATATATTCTATTTGCTTACTATAAACACTGTTTTTGTTTACATTCTTTCACAGAGGTATCTTGGAAATTGCTTTTATATGGAGGGATTTAATTAAAGACTGGTTATTTTTTTTTAAAGATTTTATTTTATTTATCCATGACAGACACAGAGAGATGCAGAGAGAGAGGCAGAGACACGAGCAGAGGGAGAAGCAGGTTCCATGCAGGGAGCCCAACGTGGGACCTGATCCTGGGTCTCCAGGATCACGCCCTGGGCTGAAGGCAGCACTAAACCGCTGAACCACCCAGGCTGCCTAAGACTGGTTATTTTGAATTGTAATTTGAGTTCTAGCTATAATCTTTACTTACATTTTACAAACAGGAGAAAATGGAAATGTCTGAAGTCTTGTACATAATGAAGTCACGGAAGAAGGTTGGTTTGTTAGATGTAGATGAGTTAATGGCATTTCTAACTCCACTAGAATACAAAAAGTTTAAAAAATAATTAATTACATAAACATTGAATAAAATTTAGTTTAGAACTCTTTGTAAGTGACTATTATATTGATCATTCTGCTACAACACAAAGTTTTATTTTACTTATTTTTTTAAAGATTTTTATTTATTTATTCATGAGAGACACAGAGAGAGAGGCAGAGACACAGGCACAGGGAGAAACAGGCCCCCTGCAGGGAGCCTGACGTGGGACTCGATCCCTGGACTCCAGGAACACACCCTGGACCAAACGCAGGTGCTTAACCGCTGAGCCACCCAGGCATCCCCAACACAAAGTTTTAATAAAAAGACATTTGGGCTACTTGAAATACAAAATAATAGTTTTAAATTTCCATCTATAAGAAATTACACATATATCACATGCTGTCTCAACAGTGATAGTAGTGATTTAAAAAATACACTGACAACTAAACTTTATTGAGTTTACTGTATGAGAGAAATTCTAAGAGTCTTATGTATAATTATGCTTTCAATTCTGACAACTTAAGTTGTCAGTACTTAGCAGACAGTACTATTTTTGTCTTCATACTAAATATTGGTGATGTTAAGTAAATAGTATTAATGGAGACTAATTCTTTGCCTTAATAAGTCTGGAGTCTGGGTGGCCCAGCACAGAATTACCTATTTATGGGGTGGGCTTCAGAAACTGAAACTCATTTTTTCATAAGCAGTCAGTGTGTTTCTAACACTTTCATAAATAAAGCAGTAAACTTCCAAATAGATGATTAATATGATTTAATTATAAATGTAACTACAGGAGCACCTGGGTGGCTCAGTCAGTTAAGTATCTGACTTGATTTTGGCTCACATCATGATCTCAGGGTTGTAATATTAGGCTCCACACTGGGCATAGAGCCTGTGTAAGATTCTCTCTCTTCCCCTACCTCTGCCTACCTCCCTCCACCCTCGCTAAAATAAATAAATAAATAAATAAATAAAATGTAACTAAATAATAGTATCATCAAAATAGCTACTCAATTTTTAAAATATTTTATTTATTTATGAGAGAGAGAGAGAAAGAGAGTACATGAGCAGAGGGAAGGGCAGAGGGAGAGGGAGAAGCAGACCAGGGAGCCCCATGCAGGGCTTGAGCCCAGGCCCCTGGGATCATGACCTAAGCCAAAGGCAGATGCTTAATCAACTGAACCACCCAGGTGCCCCTCATCAACATAGTTAAGAAGCAACACAACTTGATATTACAGTGGAACAAAAGAAGATTCAGAGTCCAAATCTGGTATGATAATAATAGTAACAATAATGATAGGATTGTTTTAAATTTTTAAAAGATTTTATTTATTTATTCATGAGACACACACACAGAGAGAGAGGCAGAGACACAGGCAGAGGGAGAAGCAGGCTCCATGCAGGGAGCCTGATGTGGGACTCAATCCTGGGTGCCCAGGATCAGGCCCTGGGCTGAAGGTGGTGCTAAACCACTGAGCCACCCGGGCTGCCCAGGATTGTTTTAATTGATTAAAAAGTTAAATTTACAAAAGCACAAAGGTCAGCAAGATTACTAATAATGAGGTAAAATATAAAATTTTATTTAATGAACTATAATAAGATTTCTGATTTAAATATTAATGCTATTTCCTCTGTTCTTCTTCCTCAGTCTTTGTAACTCTGTATCTTATGCAGTTTTGATGTTAGAAGGATAATCGGTTAATGATAGTAACAAATGCAAATGGACAGATAAGAGAAAAAATGACAACTTGGATTGCAATAATAAAATTTTAAACATGAAAACTGTCTCATAGTAGACCTTACATGTGAGTGTATTATACTTTTATATCACATATAGCTAACCGCTGATAAACTCAATGATTCATCCAAAATTTCTACCTGGTTCACTATACTCTGGTTCACAATGGCTTTGAATGGCCAAAATTTCTGTGGAGCTGCATTTTATATCCTCAATGTCACTTCCATGCTTGGCAGTAAGATCTGAAAAGAAAAGTAAGAAAGACTACTATCAGCATAAGTACTACCACATCAGGTTTTTTTGTAATGTTGTTTGTTCCTCTGTGGCAATGACACCGTTTAACTTAGTATACTATCAGAACCAACTGAAGGCTGGGAGTGGAACCCAACAGTCAGTCAGTAAAGTCACTTGTCCTTTACGTGAGCACTCATGGATTTGTGTCCTGCTAATAAGCCAATGGGCCACCCTGCAGTTTTAAGCCCTGCTAAATTTTCAAGTTCTGGTATGAATTTGATTAACTTACTCAGGTTGATTTTTCATTCCCTTGCTTTGATTTGTAGGCTGATACTTGATCTAGTCTTATCTGTAAGAATTCCTTCAAGTCTGTGGTCTAGTAATGGGAAGCATCCCTGTTCTCAATGGATATCATAAATCTCCCTTCACTCCTCCCTAATATTATATATCTTTAATGATTTCAATTGGAATTTATAAAAGAGTAGTTAAATATCTGGGCTTAAATTGTCATCAGAAAAATTCAACAATATTGACTAAGTCTAACTGGGATAAAAAAAATCTACATTTTAGGTTATGATTCTCCCAGTTACCTGATTCCATGAATCACGACCTTACTCTGAGCTTCTCCATATCTAACTAAAGTCAGCATAGAAGTTGTTAGTACTTTGTCATTGTTTATTAGAAAACAACTTTAAAAAATTAGTATAGTCATAGGTGATTTAGATTTACTTGTATAATTATATTGAAATGGTTAATTTGAGAGATGTTTTAAGTTTGCAAGTGTATAAAGAGAAAGACAATGAGAAAAGAGTCTCACCAACAATAATTCTAAGATTTACCTGCAGAACACTTTTTAAAAATCTGGGAGTTCAAAATAAATAAATAAAAATCTGGAGGTTTTTTAAACAGAAAACAGTTTAGTCAAGTACTTTTATAACAAACACTATTAAATAGTTTTTACAAGTAATGGATTTTTAAATTTATTCTCACCTCTTTTGAAAAGTTCATTTTCATCTGCATAATTTATTATTTCTGGAACTAAGTTTAATGATTCCTTCAGTTCGGAGAGTGATGGAATATCAGCTTCTTGTTTGGAGCTTGTAGATATTAAGAATTCACACTCAGACAAAATTGATGGCTGAAATAGTATAAGTAAAACAAGCTTTTAGGGAGCTTTTCCAGGTAAGTATTTCTGGACTCACAAACAGATATAATTTGTTTAATTGGTGTATCAAATTTTAGACTAAATATTTAAAAATTTTAATGTTATTAAAACATTTTTTAAAAAATAGAGGTATAGTAGCCAAAAATATACTACAAGCAATGTTCTGAATAATGTCTTTTATGGCCACTGATTATACTAGTGATGTACAGTATTCTAGATGCAGAAATATCTTCTTTTGGCCTAATAACAAATTTCTAAACTTCTGAATTAAAAATAATCACTGTAGTAGATGAGAAATAGTGAATGGAGAGAAGTTAAAAGGGTAGATGAAATGGAATGGATCTTTGCTACATGTCATTAAATACACTTCTTTTTCATTCCTACAGAACGGGATTCTATGTGCACAATTCTCAGAGCTAATAGGTGAGGGATGGGGGGACTAGAAAAGAAGCTAATAGGTAAATTAATATTTTCACCATGTATATTAACATTTTTAATTGTAAGGAAACCCTTTAAATGCCTTATGATATCTGTATCTGTATCTATATTTACATTTCTATCTATATTCTTTGAATGTCTTAAGAAAAGCCCCAAATATGAAACATTTTCAGTTGTTTCAAAAAAATGTTTAAAGTAATTTATAAATGCATTGAATCTATATGGGCCTAGTTTTCCGAGTTTGTTAAATTGTAAAAAATTCTTTGCACTCTCAACTGCTAAAATTCTTTACATAATAATATCATAGTAACAATTTTGTGTCTATCGGAACTGTATGCTAAAAAAGAAGGGATGCCTTTGAGGAATTTGATCTTTAATATGTAATGATGCTATCTTCCTTATTAACCACAGGCAGCACCTAAAATGAAGTCTCAGACCATCTTTATTCTTACTACTTCAATGAGAAACTTCTCTGACATAGTGCTGTTTTGTGTGTAACTCACAAATCAAAATCAACATTTCTAGCTCTGGTTTCCAATTTTTTAATTAGAGTATGACCACTTAATGTTCTATACCAGGTAGATTTATTAAAATCACTAAGAAATATTTTTAAATTCACTATACCTCGGCTGCACAATATCAACCAAAATACATCTGAGTAGGACCCAGGCTCCAGGATTTTATTAAAACTCTCCAAGTAATTCCAATGTGCAACCACAGTTTAGAACCACTGTCTTAAAGTAAATTTGACTCCGTTACTGGTATATTTAACCTATTACCAAGTCTTTTTTAACTTGACAATAGTAGATAGTCAATGCATATTACTGAAATTTATAAAAGTGTGCTTTACCAACTTTTATAAAAACATTACTGAAAGCAAGTATTACAGTTTCATTTAAACCTACTGTATCTTCTAGCTTTTCCTGACAAAAGTTCTCTTTATGCATGTAAAAATCTTCTTTCACAAGACTTTTCAAATCTCCTTGAAATGAGAAATGTTCCCTTAACAAAAAATAAAACATTAAATTAGTGTCTACTAAAAAAAAGCAAGGTACATACTAAATGTAGCCAACCAAATTAAATAATAATTTAACACAATGATTAAAACTGGAATTGAAAAAAAAGAGAAAAACCTGGAATTGAGATAAATGATAAATATTATTATTGATAACATCTAGACTTGTGAGCATACAAAGATATTTTCTCCCTTAAAAATATTTGCATCAGACAATTAAGTACCTGAAGAAATTAGCTTCTGTGAAGATCTGTTCTTTGAAATCTAAAATGGGGTCCTTTATCAAAAATGGTTTTAGCCTACTCAACAGAGTATGCACAGTTGGTAGCTGACTTTTATATGTCATCAAGTTATTTACAAAAAGTATTTCTTCATCAATATATAAATCTGAAAAAAAGAAATGTAAAGGAATAAGAAAAAATCTAAAAGTTACACAAAGGGATTTAGTTAGTTACTGCAATTAGCCATTTAAACATCCTTTAAATTCTTTAATTCTTTATTGTATTGTGCATATAAAGCATGCAGCATAGGATTGGCATATAGGCAAAAGCTCAGTAAATTTTAGCATTACTTAGTACACTGACTAGTAACCAAACATCCTGAAAGAGTTGTAATGGCTTTTCTTTTCAACAAAGATTAATAATTGGTGGAAAATATCTTGCAGCCATATCCTCCAAAATAACCAGGGGTAGCCTAATCAGAGTTGTAAAGAAATAAAAGCATTTGACTTTTGTGGAACCTAGTCTTTTCTCTGCATCATTTTAGCTCTTAAAGTCTTGAATTCATCCCTAGAGGTTCAGAGATGTAGGGAAAGGAGATGGTCTACAAAACCTACAAATGAGATCAATTCAGATTCTATCACTGTAATGATTTAAAAAATTGTTTCTAGTATAAAATAGAAATAAAATTTTCATTGGCAAGTTGATTATAATGAAAGTAATATGGCAAAGTACTTGACAAGTGTGATACATCATATATTAGGAAACACTAATGCTAACAGTTAATTACTGGAATAAATTTCTCCCGTCGATCTCCACCCTATTATGTTCAGGTTACTTTAGAATCTTAGCCAACTATGTCAGTGCTTTAACACTTTCTGAGCCAAAGGAAGGAATGTAAAACCTGTTCCCATTCTACTATAAGCTCCTGAGTGGAAGGAAGAAAGGGAAAATATAAGTTTAGATGAAGAGCTATTCAGAAAGCCAAACTCCCCAAAGCCAAAGCTACAAGGAAGCAGGAGCAACAATCTCTTGTTCTGGGTAGTAACCTTTCAGTTAAGTAAATTTAAAATGTCATGAGCGAGGAATAGCATGGAGTGATGACTCCCATGACCAACTACATCATTGGCATGCATGTGTCTAATAAATATGTGGTGTTAAGCAGGCAGCCAGGAAACATCCCTTTGCCTGGTGTTACCTTGAAGTGCCAAAAGAGAATTTGTTCCATAAACTAGCCTCTTAAGAGATTACTTATCTGAACCTGCCAAGTTTCTGATAATTTCATGGCCAAGAGCTTCCCATAACAAATTTGGCATAGTTCTTTTATATACCAAAGAGAGCTAGCCAATCAATTCCGTATCTAAACAGGGCTTATGTTTGACAATTACACATAGTTCATTTGTATATCCATTCTGATTACTGAAGTCGTATTAGTAGTAAAAATCCAAACAGCATTTGTTTATATCTCCAACAGGTCCTCTAGCCATTTTCTCTTTCTAGATGAGTAGGCTCATCCTACTATTTCTGCAAGTCTATGGAAAGAAACATCTACCAGTTATGAGGTCTTATTTTCCAACCATCCATTTTTGATAGAGCCACTTGAGGGCAGCAACACACTACAACCAATGTTCTTTGTAACCACACAAAAGTTCTACGAAGGGTGCTACTTCCGTATATTCTTAAGGTTATACAACACTTCCTGGAGTCCTTACTTTATTATAGCTCTTCTATACAGATATGAGGATACTGTTTTCCTCTATTGTAAAGAAGTGTTGAATTGTTACAAAGAAGCAAATATTTTGCTAGTTAACTATGAAAAGAAACAGTAGAGATCTACTTGACAGGACAGACAAGTTTATTCTTGCAGAAGATTCCTTTATCTACCTAGAAAACCCAAGATTACTAAATGAAAACAAATAAAGGAGTTCACTAGGTGCCTGATTAAAAATAAATTAGAAAATCTCCGGTTTTCAAACGTATATAACCCTCCCCCCAATTAATGGAAAATTCATTCATAATGATGACAAGTATACAAACATCAAGAAATCAACATAACAAACATGTGCAGAAAGTATATGAAAGAAACTATAAAAGTTTAATGAGGACCATTTAAAAAATTGAATAAAAGGCAAGATAAATCATTTTCCTGGTTAGTAAGACTAATGGTAAAAAAAAAAAGTAAAAAATTTCAATGACATTACAATTTCTCAAGAGATCTCTTTTGGAAATTAAAAAACTGATTTACTGAAAGTAAATCTAGAAGAATACATGAGAGTAGGAAAAAAATTTAATAACAAAAATAAGATATTAATACATGTTATTATTATATATTAAATAGTTAAAACTGTATGGTACAATAATAGACAAATTAATAGAACGTAATATCCAGAAACACTCTAATGTGGGCAAGGATTTAGCATATTTTGTAAGTGGCATATCTAATCAGTAAAGAAAGTAAAGACTATGCCATAAATGATACCAAAATCTTAAGGAAAATCTTAAAGAAAACATGAATACATATTTTTCTAATTTTAGGAAGAATTTTCTAAGTAAAAAAGCAATGAAAGAAACCTTAAAGGAAAACATTGATAGCCTGGTTAGTTTTAAATTAAATATACATTAAATATATCTTTGACATATACAGATAAAATGTAAGAAGAGAAAAATAGATAAGCAAATCATTTCACAAAATAAAAATATGCAAATGTCCAGTAAAATGAAAAATTTTTGTAGATTTTATTTATTTATTATTTAGAGAGAAAATGAGACAGTGAGTGTGTGGGTGCATATGAGCTCAAGTAGGGGGAGTGGCAGAGGGAGAGGAGTGGGAGAGAATCTTGCAGACTCCCTGTCCAGCATGGAGCCCCATGCGGGGCTTGGTCTCAGGACTCTGAGATCATGACCCTAGCGAAAATCAAGAATTGCGCTCTCAACCTACTGAGCCACCTAGGTACCCCAAACAAATAATTTTTTAAATCCAAGTAAAATATAATTCTGCCCATCACATTGATTAAAATGTATTAACACAATATCAGTAGTAAATATACCCAATGATGATAAGGCTAGTATGAATAGGATATTCTCATATCATGCTAGTGAATGTATAGTTTAAAAAATACTTATATTAAATAATTCCATTTCCATGAATTTACTCTACAGAAAGAATTGGAAATGGAAGCATACATTTATGTACATATTTGAAATTAAAAACAACATTAGTCTTCTCAAATTGGGGAATGTATGATACATAAGATTTAGAACTGCAGTCATTAAAAGAACAAAGAATGCTTTTGAAGACAAGTGCATTGTGAAATGTTCTCAAGATAATGTTAACAATTAAAAATAATATAATGCAGACACAATATGATCCCAATAGAAAAACGATTTATGTTTAGATTAAAGGTTTGGAAGTTTTTAATAAGGGACATTCTTCATATTTAGGATGTAGCTATCTTAACAGATGTAGGAAACATTAATAAAATTCAGTCCTCTTTCATGATCAAAAACTCTTAGCAAACTCAATACAGAAAGAGCTTCTTCAACCCAATAAAGTAAATTCTTCCAACATTTAACCATTGAAACTGACATAGGCATTGTAAATGATTCACCACTGAAATGATATTTACATCATTTTTAATGATGAAACTTTAAAGTATTTCCTTTACTGTCAAGAACGAGATGAGGATGGTAACATCACTGTTTCTATTAAACAATGTCCTGGAGGTCCTAGTCAGCACAATAAGACAAAAAAAAAAAAAGATAAATGTTGTAAAGGAAGACACAGATGGGCAACAAAATCACTGTCTTAGAGGTGTCTGTACTCCCACTGCAGCATTATTCCACAGCCAAGGTGTGGAAACCATATGAGTGTCTGTCCACAGATAAGTGGATAAAGAAAATGTGTTTTAAAGAAAACAATTGATAAAGAAAATATTGTTTTCTTTAAAATGTGTTTTATACACACAGATTTAAGAAAATACTGTTCAATCTTAAAAAGGAAGGAAATCCTGAAATTTGCATTATGGATGAACATGGAGGATATTTTGCTAAGTGGAATAAGCCAGGCAGAGAATAGCAAATACTGCATGATATCACTTGTATGTGGAATAAAAAAGAAAAGTAGAACTCATGAAAACAGAGTAGAATTGTGGTTGCCAAGGCCTGGGACTCGGCTGTGGGGAAATAGGAAAGGTTAGTAAAACAGTACAAACTTCTAGTTATAAGATGAATAAAGTGTGAGGATCTGATGTATAAAACAGTAACTATAGTTGATACTATGCAGTGTATAACTGAAATTTGCTAAGAAAATAGAACTTAAAAAAAAATTAAAAAACAAAACAAAACAAAAAAAATAAATAAAAAAAAAGAAAATAGAACTTAAGTGTTCTTACCAAAAAAAAAAAAAAAAAAAAAAAAAGAAAGTAAATATGTGAAGTGATGGATGTATTAATTCAATGATGGGAATCTTTTATGATGTATATATATATATATATATATATTAAATTATCACATTCTACACTTTAAATACATTTAAAAAAAGGAAAAAAACATGTGGGTAGTTGATGAAGTCAGAAGACTGCTGCTTTTTATTACAAATTTTGAGTAACTATTTGATTCTCTAAATTGTCTGCATGTACAATTTTTTTTTAATCAAAAATAGAGATGCCTGGGTGGTGCAGTCAGTTAAGGATCTGATTCTTGGTTTCAGCTTAAGTTATGATCTCAGGGTGGTGGGATTGAGCCTTGCAACAGGCTCCACGCTAAGCCCAGAATCTGCCTGATTCTCTCTGCCCCTCTCCTCTTTCTCTCTCAATCTCTCTGTTAAATAAATAAGGAAATCTTTAAAAAAATAATAAAAATAAAATTAAATTTAAAATAAAGCTACATTTGCATTTGCTTATATATTGCTAGGACATCTGAAATGATATTCATAAAATAATTACATTTATTAACAAATAATATGTGAGTGTTGTAGGAATATTAGTATATATCAACAAACCAATAAAAGAAAATTACCCACTGTTTTTGTCTTAAAGAAACGTTTTGACATTAACGTATAATTTGGTAATTAACTACATTTAAGACAAAATTTACAGTATCAGTTGAATTTCAAAACATAATGCATTCCTTTTGATTTAAACATTGAGACCAAAATATCTATAAATCTGGCAGCAATCAATATAGCTGCAAAGATAATAAACGAAATTGGCAAATCTAAATTTATAAAATGATGTCTAATGACACAGGACCCCTAAGGCAATATAGGATATGGATAATTTATATGTATTTGGAAACCCAAGCATATTTTCATTCACTGAATAGTAGTTTAGGAAGTTTCTGACTCTGGTTCATGACAGATATCATGAAGTTTACTAATAATGGTTTCTAGTTTTCCACATTAATAATAATAGCTATGTTTGATATCTGTCATGTTTTTTACAAACTATCTCATTACGTGTACAAATATACTAGTTGATCCCCACAAACATTTTTATAAGAAATTAGAATAAGTTAAAAGATATTATAGAAGAAATTTGAAAACCATACAATTTTTTTAAAGATTTTATTTATTTATTCATGTGAGACACTGAGAGAGAGGTAGAGACACAGACAGAAGGAGAAGGAGGCTCACTGCAGGGAGCCCCAAGGTGGGACTCCATCCCACAATTCTGGGATCATGCCCTGAGCCGAAGGCAGACACTCAACTGCTGAGCCACCCAGGCGTCCCCAAAACCATAAAATTTTTAATAGCTGTCTTCAAATTACACCACTTTTAAAGTGGAGATTTAGACTATGATAAAATCTTTTGACTCCAAATTCAGATTATTCCTAAAATATCATGTTCTAAAGTTTAGTCTTTATTCTTTTTGAAAGATTTTGTTAATTTGGAGAGAGAGAGAGAGACTGTGTGCATGAATGAGTGGGAGGGAGCTGGGGGAGGAGGGGAGCAAGGGAAGAGGAAGAGGAAGAGGGAGAGAAGCAAACTCCCTGTTGACCACAGAGCCAGACCTAGGGCTCCATCCCACAACCTCAAGATCAAGAGTTGGATGCTCAACCAACTGAGCTACCTGGGTGCCCCTCAAGTTTAGTCTTGAATGCAAATCTCTCACACTCTTTCATCTTTAACTAACAGGGATCTAACTAAATCATCACATACCTATTTGCCAACAGTAAAAATTTTATACACAACTTATGTATTTACAAAAAACAGCAGTAAAAGAACCGTTATTATATATATCATCTATTAATTTATTGTAGCTCACGCTATAGCATATCTTAAACTTTAAGTCTTAAAGGTAGTTCTCGCAAGTTTTACACTAGTGGAAGAATTTAGCACCCTCAAGGAAGATGAAAATTTGGAATATAGTTTGGATAAAATGTACTTTAATTATTAATTATGGTAAACTTGTGAAAACGAAGTAAATTTCCTGATCTAATACTGCAACTAATGCATCTCTACTTTGAATTATGGTTTCATATTAGATGAGACTGAAAATCTTGAGCATATTTTAGAAAATAAAATATAGCCATCATTTAATAATCTACTATTTTAATGTTATAACAGATTGCTGTCATCAGATCTGGTTATAATAATATGGTGTGAGCACAATATGATCAAATATCTGAGGCTATTTTGATGTCCAGGACACAGAAACTCCAAAAACAATCAAATTCACACACACAAAAATATTTTCCTAATGTGGCAAAGCTTAGAATTATAATTTTGCAGGTGGATACCCTTAAAAAATAGAAAAATTAAAAATCCAATAAAACAAAAACACTCATCAAAATGAAAATCTGTATGTTAGTAAGAAATGTTTTATAACAATAGAAATAACAAATGTCTCACCTTTGTTCTGTGTTTGAAGTGTTGAACATTTTTCTAAACCGCCAATAGGTGTAAAGACTTCATTATAGTCTGTATCAGTATATAAACTGGCTTCCTCTATTTCGATTGGAGAGTTTGGGTTTGAACTTGGAACAATTTCCTCAAACCCATAGTCAATCTCGGTCATCATTCCTGTAACTGTTTTTCTATGACATTATAAAATTACTGATTATATGATGTCCCATTTTAAAATATCTTTATTAACAAATAGTATATGTTCATTGTAGAAAAATTACAATATTCCAACAGATACAGAGAAAAGTTAGCCCCAACACTTGAGACAAATTAAAAAAATATGCACTTTCTCAATTAGTTTTGGATATTTTAAAACAAAAATGGATTCATGTACATAGTATTATAAAACCTGCCATTTCTGGTAAACAATAAAACATGAGTACATTTATATGTTAATCAATGTACATTCACTTCATTTTTGATGGATGAACAAGATCCCACTGTATCGCTAAGCCATAATTCACTCAAACAGTTCCCTATTGTTGGCAATTTAAATTTGTTGTAATTGCTTGCCATTATACTGCAAGGGATATCTTTGTGCCTTTGCCTGTTTTCTCAAAATATGTTTCCTAAAAACAGAAATGAAGAGGTTAAAGGTATACAGATTTTTAGACTTTGCCATGCATTGTCAAGTTTTCCTTATGTTGGATTTTCAATGTTTGCTTTTCCACATCATTATCCAACCTTTTATATTCTGTTCTTCAACCTGGGAACGTCATCTTCATGCCTGAACTAAGCTCCCTTGCTCTCTGCTTCTGGTTGGGTTCAGCTGATAGGAAGCATTGGCAGGAGATCAAAGGTGGGAAGAGAGACAAGTTGGGATATTATTGTTCCCAAATCCTTTTCTCCTGGGCCACAATTTGGAAGTGGCTGCATTCTTGTACCAACAATTACATCTCATGTCAGATAGCCCCTCTCCTACAGCTAGCCATAGTTCTTACTGAGTTGATTACTGCTCAGTCCCCTTGCTCCTTCAAGCTTAGTGTTAACAACATCCTGGTGTTGCTGATCATGGGCAATTTTTTGGCTCCCTTGACCTTGCCCATTCCTTGCCTGTTTCCTGATTCATCCAGGTATATCTGCACTTTTAAATGAATTTTCTAACAAATAAATATATTACTTGCAATTTAACTACACATTCTAGTATGCCTTTTTCCTCCTGATATCCTAGAATATTTTAGCCTCAATAATTCCCTACACAGACTGAAAGAACCAAAATCAATGCAATTCCCCAATGTAACTGGAGAAAAGTATGTTGTATCTTCAAATTACTGATAGAAAAAAATCTCTAAATTTCTCCTTTACTCTTTAACACAATATAAGGAACAAGCTCACCCAGGTCCATATTATTCATAAGACCATTGATTCCTGTGTGAATATTTATAGACTTTTAAATTGTAGCATTTAGATTGCAATTATCTTTTTTTTGTTTTAAATGCTACTAATAGGATCAGTAATTTGTAATAATCATTGATACTACATTTTTAAGAAAATCCAGTCAGTTCTCTCCTCTTAGATATAAATGTTCTATAAAGAAAAGTTATTTCCTGGATTTCCTCCTACCTCCATGTCCAATATCATCTGTTCTTTGTTCACTGACATCTCCTCCTCTGCCTACACTGTAGATACTGATATTTCACCAGCTTCTAATCTAAATGATGTTTGCTTTCTTTCCATATCATTCTATTTGGGTAAATTCATCCACTCCAATTCACTAATTCCTTAACTTAAAAGAAATATTAACTGAGTATCCACAGTGTGCTAATACCATTTTAGGCACTGAGAATGGAGTAGTAGAACTCCAAATAAAATTCTTACCCTCATGAAGCTAACCTGTTAATGGGATGAGAGACAAACAAACAAATAACATAATGTCAGGTGGTAAACACTGTTATGAATAAAATAAAATATTATGGCATCAAGTAAGAACCAGATTGTTGGTAAGAGGTCTATTAGAGGGTAGTTAGTGAATGGGCAGCTGAGGAGCTGATAATTCCACAGCTACCTGAATAATGGCAGGGAATGAGCTATACAAAGGCCTAAAGTGGAGTAATAAGGTTGGCATAGTCTAAGAAAAGCAGAAAGGTCAGGGTGACTGAAACAGAGTAAATTTAGATAGGTAGGCAGGGACTACATCATGTTGGGCATTATAATACTGGTAAGAACTTTAGATTTTATTCAATGTGCAATGGGATACTTTCAGTAGGTTATAACAGAGACAGTTCATGATCTGTGTCTAAAAAAAAAAAATTCCAGGTAAACTCTTAAAAGAAAATAGAGGAATAAATCCTCGTGACTTAGGCAAAGCCTCTTAGATATGATGCTAAAAGCTGAAGTGACAAAAGAAAAAACAGATAAATTGGAATTCATCAAAATTTTTTAAAAATTGTGCTTCAAAAAAAATTGTGCTTCAAAGGATACTAAGTGAAAAGACAATCCACAGAAGAAAATATTTGTAAATCATGTATCTAATAAGGGACTTGTATCTAGACTATATAATAAACTCTTAAAATTCAATTATAAAAAGACACATAAGCCAATTGGAAAATGGGCAAAGGATTTGAATAAACATTTTCTTGAAGAAGATAAACTAAAAGTCAATAATTACATAAAAAGATGCTAAACATCATTAGCCAGGAGGGAAATGCAAATCAAAACTATAATGACATATAATGAGCCACCCATTAGGATGGCTATAATAAAAAAGACAGAAAATAACAAGTGTTGGCAAGGATGTAAATAAATTATAACCTTCATACACTGCCTGTGGAAATGCAAGATGGTACAGCTTCTTAGAAAATAATTTGGCAATTCCTCAAACAGTTAAATACTGAGTTACCAATATGATCTAGTAATTCTACTACTAGAGAAATGAAATCATATGTATGCACAAAAACTTACCCACAAATATTTATAGCAGCATTACTCATACTACCCAAAAACTGAAAACAACCTAAATGTCCATCAACTAATGAATGGATAAATAAAATATGCTATGTCCACACAATGGAATATTATTTGGCCATTAAAAAAACCCAAAGTGGGGATCCCTGGGTGGCACAGCGGTTTAGTGCCTGCCTTTGGCCCAGGGCGCGATCCTGGAGACCCAGGATCGAATCCCACGTCGGGCTCCCAGTGCATGGAGCCTGCTTCTCCCTCTGCCTGTGTCTCTGCCTCTCTCTCTCTCTGTGTGACTATCATAAATAAATAAAAATTAAAAAAAAAACCAAAGCGTTGATACATGCTATAACACAGATGAACCTTGAAAACATTATGCTATGTGAAAGAAACCAGTCAAAAGAGATCTCACATTGTAAGCGTCATGTTGTGTTTTATAATAAGAAATATATATATGGTCTTCATCCCAATTTCTGGCAAGGAACTCCTAAAGCCCTTGGAATTTCCTAAAGGTGTATTTGGTTATGTTAATGAGGTGACTTTTGGAAAACCTCTCTGTTGCCCAGAGAACCAACCATGTGATCAGAGGGCTGGAATTTCAGCCCCATTCCTCTGACTTCCAGAGAGGAGAGAAAGGCTGGAGCCTGAATCAACTGTCAATGGCCTATGACTGAATCAATCATGTGCATGTAATGAAGCCTTCATTAGAACACAAAGGGATGGGGTTCAGAGAGCTTCTGGGTTGGTGAACATAGGGAAATGCTGAGAGAGTGGTGTGAAGACAAAGGGTATAGAAACTCCATGCCTCTTTCCCATACCTTGCCCTATGTATCTCTTCCATCTGGTTGTTCCTGAGTTATATACTTTTAAAATCATCTGGCAATTCAGTAAATAAAATATTTCTGTGAATTCTGTGAGTCTGTCTAGCAAATTGATCAAATCTAAGGAGTTATTACTGGAACCTCCAATCTATAGCAGGTGGGTCATAACCTGCTTGCAAGTGGATTCTAAAGTAGGGTGAAAGGGGAGGCAGTCTTGTAGGACTGAGACCTTAACAGATGGTATCTGATGGTATCTCTGGGTAGATAGTGTCAGAATTGGGTTAACTGTAGGATACCCAGTCGACGTCAGAGCATTGCTTGTTGTTTGGGGAAACTACACTCCCTCCCTATGCTAGAACTGGTGTATGATTTTAATTCAATTCCATTTATATGAAATGTCCAGAATAGGCAAATCTAGAGAAGCAGAAAGTAGACTGGTAGTTGCCTGTCTGGAGGAGGAGAAAAAAATGGTGAGTGGATGTTAAGAAGTATAAGATTTCTTTTTGTGTTGATGAAAATGCACTAAAATTGATTGTGGTGATAATTGCACAACTCTGTCAATAAACTAAAAACCACTGAATTGGACATTTTAAATGGGTGAATTATATGGTTATGAATCATATTTCAATAAATCTGAAACATAAACCAAACATAGAGTAAGTATAGGGTTTGAAGCCAGACAGACTAGGATTCGAGTATTTTTTGGGGGGGGGTTTGAGTTTTTAAAGAGCTCCAACTATTGATTGTGGGCAAGTTATTTAATGAGTCTCAGTTTCTCATATTTCTCATATTACTATTGGGATAGTAATATCCACCTCACATAATAGTTACAAGGTGTACAGAAAATAAATATATGTACAATTTTCTGCATTCAGTTGCATTCATCTGAATACAACAAGACAAGGAATAGGGAATATTGTTACACAGTTTTCCTCTTACTCTACTTGGCTATGTGCTCTCTCCTGGAAGCTAGGAAGTTTATTGCATGGTTCTCCCTGTTTTTGCATTTTGCCCTTGTCTCCATAGTTTGATAGCCTCAACCCCTTCTTTATCCTGTCCATCAAGCTAAAAAGGGTACTATATTTATTCTAATATGTATTTATTAGGAATTTAACATGTCTTTAAACTATGCTGGTGAAGGTTTTTTTGTTTATTTTTCCTTTGCTGGTGCCTTTTAAAAAATTAGAATAGTTATTTTCATTGGTGCTCTGTTGCAAGTTTTGCAACTTTGACTACAGCAGCTAATTTTCTTGTATGTCCTGTTATTTTTAGTGTGTAATTTTGCAGAACATAAGCTTTCTTAGGAAGAAATGGCAGTAAATGCCCATATATGTTAAAACATAGTACACCAACAAATTAACAAAAGAATTGAGGCCTTCTAATCAATATTAAGTAACAAAAATAGAAACAAGGAACGAAGAGAGGTGAGAATGAGAGGAAAAGCAAGATTTAGGAACTCTAGTTAGTGTTAATAATCAGAATGTTTATTCCTAAAATCCATTAGGTAACAAAACTGCAGTAGCAAAATTATTTCAAATTAAATTTTAACATGAGGAATCTCTGTATTTTCTGCTCAATTTTGCTGTGAACCAAAACTTCTTTAAAAATAAAGTCTATTAAAAATTAAATCTTACTGTATGAGACAAAATTTAAATTAATAATAGCTTAAACATACAAAGTGGAGTTGAGAAGTCCATGGCTAGTAAAGCAGTTTTCAGTGTGTTAGAGACTAAAACTCCTTTGTCCCATTCTTTGACTCCTACATTTAGTTCTTGTTAGTATAGTCCAAGCTGATTGCTGGAGTCAGTCATCTCTAGTCCAGTGTTGGGAAGGAGAAAAGTGAAGGAGAAAAACATGCTGTTTCCTTTAAGGACGTTCCCCAGAAATTGCATAAGCCTCTTTTGCTTAATATCCCGTTGGGAAGAATTTAGTTGCATGGCTATGCTGAGTTATAGGGAAGCTGAGAAATGTAAATGTGATCTAGGTGGTGCCACAGGTCCACCTTCTTTGCCAGGGGCTCTATCTTGGTACTGCAAAATGAAGGGAAGGTCAGATAAGATCAGGTGTCCATTCTTTCAAGACCTCCCATTTCTCCTATACATGAATCTTGTATCATGTATACAAGATACTCTACTTGGCTATGTGCTCTCTCCTGGAAGCTAGGAAGTTTATTGCATGGTTCTCCCTGATGTTTTTGCATTTTGCCCTTGTCTCCATAGTTTGATAGCCTCAACCCCTTCTTTATCCTGTCCATCAAGCTAAAAAGAGTACTATATTTATTCTAATATGTATTTATTAGGAATTTAACATGTCTTTAAACTATGCTGGTGAAGGTTTTCTTTGTTTATTTTTCCTTTGCTGGTGCCTTTTAAAAAATTAGAATATTTTCATTGCCTTCTTGAGGACTTACTGCGTATTCTTGCTCTATGCCTTCAGACATGCTGTTTCCTATGCCTAAAATATTTTCTTTCAAGCTAGTTTCTCCTTCAATGTCCAATTTGATTGAAAAGTTCAATTTCTACCTTTTTAAAAAATATTTTATTTATTTTTTTTTGAGAGAAAGAGAGGGAGAGAGAGATACAACACAACACAAATGCATAGAGAGAGAAACCAGAGGGAGGGGTAGAGGGAGAAGCAGACTCCTCACTGGGCAAGAAGCCCAGGCTCGGGGCTCAATCCCAGGACCCTGGAATCATGACCTGAGCCAAAGGCAGATGCTTAACCTTTTACTGAGCCACCCAGGGGCCCCTCAATTCCTACTTCATGATAAAGCTGATCTTTCCTGCTTATAAATGCACAGTCCTACCAATCTAATTCATGGGGTAAAGAGATCTTAGAAATCATCTTTTTTCTTGTTTATTTAGGTAGGTTCCTGGGCCAGCAGTATCAGCACATCTAGGAGCACACAGCAAGAGCAGATTCTGGGGTGCCTGGTTGGCTTAGCCAGTTAAGCATCTAACTCTTGATCTCAGCTCAGGTTATGATCTCAAGCCCTGTGTTGGGTTCCATGCTGGTCATGAAGACTACTTAATTAAAAAAAAAAAAAAGTACACAATCTCAGGCCCCAACACAGGCCAACTGAATCAGGATCTCCATTTTTAATATCATCAGGTGATTCATATGCCCATTAAAGTTTGAGGAACACTGATCCAGTATCATTATACTGATAGAGTGAAGTTAGAGAAAATTACTTGTCAAGTAGATACTACTTGATATTTCAAATCAAGACCTGAAATCCACATTTTTTAATTAATGGAGCAGAACTCTTTTCAGTATGCCTTCCTGCTTCCTCATCGCTCAGTTTAGTTACGCAATAAATACTTTGTGTTGGCCTGATGCCTTGTGATTAGACTTTATGATAGTAATCTTATCATTTAATTCTTAAATGGTTAATTTTTTATGTCTATATATTATCTTCCTAACCTGACCTTTAAATTCCTAGGTGTTGGAAATGGTATATTAGGCTTCTTTGTATTTTGAATTGGGACACATTTAAATTGGTTATTTGTTTCTTTCCAGCACAACTAAGGACAGCTTAAATTACTAAAACCTGGAAACGTGAATAATACCTAAATCCTTCTTGGGTCTCATCGACACTCTTTATACAAAGTGAAGCAACAGAGTAAATTACCTTTGCACTGAAATCTCTAATTTATATCTATATTAACAATGTAGACTGGGTTAGATATTCTTCCTTATATTATGCTGTGTTCCTATCTCTGTCATTGTATTTTCTTGTAATTATTTATTTATAAATCTCTACTCCCTATTTTCTTCTGTTCTTTGAGAGTAGAGACTGTGTCTTATTTATTTGTGTATCCTGATCCAGCATACAGGATTGTATATAATAAATATTTGGTGAATGACTGAACTAATAATAATCTTCTGACAAAGTATGTTAGCAAATAGCCTTGAAATTGCACTTATACTCAGGAAAAAAGACTGATTTTAGTATGAAGTATCCTATAGACACATTCTACAAGAAGTATAATAACATATTTGCTTTGTTTCTCTGTGTGTTTTATAACACAAATGCATAGAGAACAGTTAATATGTGATAAATGAGGGAAAAATAAAAAGGGTATAAATCACTTATATTAACCTGTTTTTTGTATTCAGATTAGGGCTTTTTCTTCAGCTGAAAGAATAAAATAAAAAAAATTAAAGAATAAAATCTGTGAGGATACAAAGGAAAGGATCTTCTCTCTTTAGATGTCTGGAGAACTTACTGTTTCCCTCCTAAATGTAAAGAGGAAATTGAGGTTAAGGACACATACTTCTCTAGAAACTCCTCCACAAAGAGACTTGCTTTCCATTGATCCAAGACTGAGGTATCTGTCATTCCCCACACTGAAACAGCTGAAACTAGAAAGAAGAATGGTAAACATTAGCTTCTAGAATTTTCTTTTGCACTTAATACCAGGAAGCCAAACATGAACCTTTTACATTATCTTTATTTGCTCACAAATGTAACTTTTCCCAAAATTATACCAGATTCCAAATATTTAAATAATCTCTCTCATTATCACAATTCACCCTTGTCAAAACTCCTTAACTATAGTCAGAACAATATTACCTGAACATATCATCCTCATTTTTACAGCCTCTCTTTTGCTTATACAGCACTACCATCTAGATAGTCCTGTTCAACAGCTCATATTATTCCTGATAAAGCTTTTATTATTAACCATTTCATCTTGTTCTGATATATTTTCCTTTAAGGGCCATAATTATCAGGAGCACTCACTCTGGTGCATAATCATACAAAGCACATTTTTAAATTTATCTATAGTTTCTCTCTCAAGTTAGACCTTTGGTTCCTTAAGAGAGAGAGATCATGTCATATATTAACATCAGAAGAAGCAACTGAGTGAAGCTAAGAGTCAAAGGATATGTATTCAACCACCGATGTTACTTCTTACTAGTTTTGTAATCTTGAACAAATCACTTAACATCTGAGTCTGTGTGTCATTGAAAAAAAAATACATTAGTTTAATGGTTATTAGTACAGGTTCTGGAGTCACCCTGACTACATTTTAATACTTGTATTGCTACTTATTAAGTGTTTGATCTTGAGTAAACCTCTTAACCCCTTTGTACCTCAGTTTCCTTATCTACAAATTAGGAATAATACTAATGGCCTTTTTCTAGTATTGCAAAGATTAAATGTGATGAGACATATAAATTGCTTAGAACAGGGCCTTGTATATTAAAAATAAATTTTGGCTCTTAATACTATTATTGTTTTTAAAAAGAGAAAAAGAAATAGGACAAAATGATAAACTCATTTTTCTTTCTGTTTATTTATTTTTCCTTCTGTAGTTTTAGCTAAGAGTTTGATGAAAGCTATTCTTTATCTTTTTTCCAATCTAATTAAGATTCATTCCATTTTTACAATATTCATTGTAAAATGAAGATATTCGTCCCTCATGTCCGTCCTTCCTTCCTTCCTCTCTCTCTCTTACAGTTTAGTTTCCATAGCCAGTCCCATAATCATGCCCTTACAAAGATACTTGATTCCCTTGCCTCTCTTTCCCTTGCACTAACTTAGGAAAACTCCGACTCTCTACTTGTGTACATACACTAGAACAGCTGAAAATTATGGGGAGAAAGATCATCCAGTCATGCTGAATGAACCAATTTCATATTATGACCATAAATTTCAAATGGGCACCAAACATTGATAGATGATAATAGTACACCTTCCCAACCAAACTGGCTTTCTCCTTTTTTTTTCTCCAAAGATTTTATTTACTTACGTTGAGGAAGAGAGAAAGAGTACACAGGCAGGGGAAGGTGCAGAGGGAGAAGCAGACTCTGTGCTGAGTGTAGGGCTCCATCCCAGTACCCTGAAATCATGACCTGAGCTGAAATCAAGAGTCTGATGTTTGACTGAGCCACCCAGGTGCCCCCTGGCTTTCTCATTCTTTAAGACAATGATATAACACTTTCACCTCTCAAATTTTCAATACTCCTCCCCCTACCCATTCTCAGTCCAGGGCCTTGACTTCACATAGAAAATTGATACAGAGAGTTACCTCATCTTCTACCATCAATTTTACCATTTCACTGGCCTAATTACCTACAAACCCTGCCTTCCTATCTATTGTAATGGAAAAAATATTCTGGCTTTTGTTTATACCAAGGCCTCCAGTTGTGCTCTTGATACTATCTCCTTTTACTGTTATCCTTTTTCTTTCCTACATCATCGTTTTCTCTCTTTATATCAAGATGATTTCCACTGGCAAACATTTTATACTCTCTTTCCTTATCACACATTTTTTTAAATCACACATCTGAAAAAAGAAAACTTTTATTGCATTTCTCTCTTCAGCTAGTACCTCATTTTCTATTTTCATAGCAAAATCTCTCAAAAGAGTTGTCTATATTCACCATCTCACACCTGACATCTCATTTTTTTTAGCTCAACAGATTCCAATTAGGCCTCCATACCAAATATTCCAGTGAAACGTCTCCTACCAAGGTCATTAATGACCTACATTTAGTCAAGCTAATTAATGGTCAACTCACTATTCTCATCTTACTTGATATTTTAACAGGGACTAATGCTTTTGACCATTTTTTCTTTGCAACACTTTTTTCTTTAGAATTCTACAATACTACACTCATCTGTTTTTTCTGTCTCACTTGTCTTCTTATCTGGAGTGTTCTAGGGCTCTGTCCTAGGCTCTCTGCCCTATACATACTCATGCTCTTAGTGACTTCATCCACTTCCATAAGTTTATGTGCAATCTATATATGATTACTCCAATTTGAAACTCCAGTTGTGCTCAAGATTTATATAGTAAATTGCCTCCTTGATGTCTTCATTCAGATGCCTAAATAAGCATTTTGACTTGGCCAAAGCAGAGCTATTGACTCTAGCCACAAATTGGCTTTCCATGAGTCTTTCCTTACCTTAGAAAATAGGACTGAGGGCAGCCCGGGTGGCTCAGTGGTTTAGCGCCGCCTTGGGCCCAGGGTGTGATCCTGGAGACCTGGGATCAAGTCCCACGTGGGGCTCCCTGCATGGAGCCTGCTTCTCCCTCTGCCTGTGTCTCTGCCCCTCTCTCTCTCCCTCTGTCTCTCATGAATAAATAAATAAAATCTTTAAAAAAAAATAAAGAAAGAAAATAGCACTGCCATCCACCCAGTTGCTCAGGTCCAAAACCTAGAAGAAATTCTTTATTGTTCTATTTTTTAACTCTCTCACTGTTGGCTGGACCTCTAAAATAATCGCAATTCAACCACTCCTTACGCCTCCATTAATATAAACCTAATTCAAGCTACTATCATCTTTTATGTAAAGTGTAGATTCACTTAGCAATCTAGATTCTGAATCAATACATAGCTTTCTGATTGATTTTACCATCTCTACTCTTGTCTCCCAATTCCACCCCTTCTATACTCCCAGACAACCGGAATGATTTTTCCAAAGCATATATCAGGTTATGTCACTCCCCCTCTAAAAACTGTCCAATGATTTGTCACATTAGCTATAATATAGACAAACAAACTCCATATTATGGCATTCAGTACCTCATATCTTTCAGAAGCTGCCTACCTCTTAGATATCCTGTTTTCATTAATCTGTCTGATGGCCTAATTTTCTGGTCTTTACACTCATCAAGTTTATTCCTGAGTCAGAAACTTTGCATTTGCTTAAAAGGCTTTACCCCCATATTGTTTTATGGTTGTTGCCTTCTCCTCATTCAGATCTTAACTTAAATGTCCACCTCCTTCCCTAAGCATCTTAGGAATCAGTGCTCCTTACTAAATTTCGTATCACAACCCTACTGTCTTTTCTACACATTTATTAATACCAGACATTAACTTCTATATTTAATGGTTTTATTGCTATATCCTTCTTTCAATCTGAAAACCCACTGAGGGAAGGAACTACTTCTGTCTTTTTAGTAACTGTCCTTAGCACCTATAACATGCCTGGTACAAAATACGTGCTAAATAAATGTTGCTAACTAACTTGACTCCTCTACGGAAGCTACTTCTTTCTTAAATCCAGCATAAGAGCAAAACATATATTTTGTACATACGCATTTAAAAATAGTTTTATGTGCAGTGTATCATAACATTTTAAAGTAGCTCTCCTACAGTTGAGTAAGATCCTATAATACCATAAATGTTTACAATGCTAGAATATTTTAAGACTTCATCATCTACATATATTTTATTTGTTCTATTCATATCTAGTATAAAAGCTTCTCAATTCCCTACTTTGTCACCTACATTCTGTCATAAAAATATTAATTTGTAACCTTCTTAGAGTTCTGATATGAATAAACACAACACAATTTATTAAGAAAAAAATCACACTTTCTTAATAATTTACTGTGCTAAACTCTGACATCACTTTAAACAAATTTTTTTAACTTATTCATAGAGACACAGAGAGAGAGAGAGAGAGAGAGAGAGAGAGGCAGGCAGAGACACAGGCAGAGGGAGAAGCAGGCTCCATGCAGGGAGCCCGACATGGGACTCGATCCCGGGTCTCCAGGATCACGCCCTGGACCGAAGGCAGCACTAAACCGCTGAGCCACCCAGGCTACTCTGACATCACTTTTAAAAAGCTTCTGCACAGCAAAAGAAACAGTCAACAAAACTAAAAGACAACCTACAGAATGGGAGAAGATATTTGCAAATGACATATCAGATAAAGGGCTAGTATCCAAGATCTATAAAGAACTTATTAAACTCAACAGCAAAGAAACAAACAATCCAATCATGAAATGGGCAAAAGACATGAACAGAAATTTCACCAAAGAAGACACAGACATGGCCAACAAGCACATGAGAAAATGCTCTGCGTCACTGGCCATCAGGGAAATACAAATCAAAACCACAATGAGAAGCCACCTCGCACCAGTGAGAATGGGGAAAATAAACAAGACAGGAAACAACAAATGTTGGAGAGGATGTGGAGAAAGGGGAACCCTCTTGCACTGTTGGTGGGAATGTAAACTGGTGCAGCCACTCTGGAAAACTGTGTGGAGGTTCCTCAAAGAGTTAAAAATAGAGCTACCCTATGACCCAGCAATTGCACTGCTGGGGATTTACCCCAAAGATACACATGCAGTGAAATGCCGGGACACCTGTACCCCAATGTTTATAGCAGCAATGTCCACAATAGCCAAACTGTGGAAGGAGCCTCGGTGTCCATCGAAACATGGATGGATAAAGAAGATGTGGTCTATGTATACAATGGAGTATCACTCAGCCATTAGAGACGACAAATACCCACCATTTGCTTCAACATGGATGGAACTGGAGGGTATTATGCTGAGTGAAGTAAGTCAGTCGGAGAAGGACAAACATTATATGGTCTCTCTCATATGGGGAATATAAAAAATAGTAAAAGAGATTAAAGGGGAAAGGAGAGAAAATGAGTGGGAAATATCAGAGAGGGGACAGAATATGAGAGACACCTAACTCTGGGAAACGAACAAGTGGTGGTGGAAGGGGTGATGGGTGGGGAGACAGGGTGACTGGGTGATGGGCACAGAGGGGGACGCTTGATGGGATGGGCACTGGGTGTTGTACTATATGTTGGCAAACTGAACTCCAATAAAAAAGTATACAAAAAAATAAAAATATTTGAAAAATTAAATTAAATACATTTTTTGAGAAATAAAAAATAAAACTTACCTCTCATCCATGGCCTCCTAAACTTGTCATCAATAACTTCTCCATAATAATTTCCGTCTTGATATAAACATGAAGGGATTCGAAGCAGTAAGGCATCTCTGTGAAACTTCTTTCTAACTACAGTCTGTGTAAGAAAGTAAGATTATAAAGTCTTTTAATATATTCATCAGCTTTAACTATCAATATTCAGAATATTAAAATTCTGTTCTTTTAAATTTATATTATTTGTATCTGAAGGTAATACCTGCTTATTACAAAATATAAAATAACACAGAATATGTAACTGAGAAAGTCAAGGTCCCTAGTAATATCGGTAATAGTTTGGCATATTTTCCACCGGCTTTTTTTTCTAGGCTAGGCTAAAGTGTGTGTGTGTGTGTGTGTGTGTGTGTGCGTTTGACGAAAGTGAGATCACACCATTTATATAGTATGCCATTTAGCAATATGCTTTTTTTCACTTAACAGTATAATACAGCTATCTTAATTTTGTTTTCTATGTCTTTGCATTATTAAACTTGTGACAACCAGCAAATCATTTTCTAACTTAAAAAAAATCAACAAATAGAACTATTTCTTCAAGCTCATCATCTATGGTGTGCCTCTGAAAAATGCCCTGCTATTC
This sequence comes from Canis lupus baileyi, assembly GCF_048164855.1. Lineage (NCBI taxonomy): Eukaryota > Metazoa > Chordata > Mammalia > Carnivora > Canidae > Canis > Canis lupus. The sequence continues at coordinate 68,217,878 of NC_132847.1, forward strand.
TTCTCAGATTATCAAAACCTTATTTATCAAGAAAAAAAATCCTATTTAATCTTTCAAGGTCCATCTTAAGCAATATCTCCTCTATGAAGCTTTTCCTCAGTGACTCTCAACTTCCCATAAAATTCGTTATTCTATATATTTTGACAAATGATAGTTTCTTGGGAAGCTAGTTTATGTTTGCTGAAGGTGATATACATATTAAATAAGAGGTCTTAACTATCCAAGAATAAATTGTACAAAGAAAGAAAAGTTAAAGTAATTTATATAAAATGAGGACCAAAGATTCATAGCAAAAAGAGAAAAAAAGTTTGATTAATACTTTATCTAGGGCAGCCCTGGTGGCGCAGCGGTTTGGCGCCTCCTGCAGTCCAGGGCGTGATCCTGGAGACCAGGGATCGAGTCCTGCATCGGGCTCCCTGCGTGGTGCCTGCTTCTCCCTCTACCTGTGTCTCTGCCTCTCTCTCTCTAGCTGTGTCTCTATGAATAAATAAATAAAATCTTTTTTAAGAAAATACTTTATCTAAAAAAATGAAGTAGTTATAAGAATTAAGTTTTATATCTAACAAAATTTTGTTTATAATTGGCTTGTAACCATACTGTTTTTTTTCATACTGTTTTTTAATCAAAATTTTCCTACAAACTGTATTATATAATGATATGCATGATAAGAGTTATTACTTCACCTTTGATTATAAAGAAGATATTTTATTTTATTTATTTAATTTAATATTTTATTTATTTATTCATGAGAGACACAGAGAGAGAGGCAGAGACACAGGCAGAGGGAGAAGCAGGCTCCATGCAGGAAGCCCGACGTGGGACTTGATCCCGGGTCTCCAGGATCACGCCCTGAGCCAAAGGCAGATGCTCAACCACTGAGCCACCCAGGGAAGATATTTTAAAAATCTATTTAACCGAAATATTCCCAAGGCATTTATAACTCCTTTAATATTCAAACCATTCTCTTCCTCTTACCTGTAATTAATCTAATATTGCAAGGTCTTCATTTGACAATAGCTTTACCTGTTATTTGAGTGGTTCCTCAACATTTTCATGAACCTTACAAAATTCTACAACTTTTACAAGATTTGCCATCAACTAGTATCACATTTGTACTATATCATGGGGTGTGATCTATGAACAAGAAACTAAGATACCATGGACAAGGATAAAAGTTTAAGGATGTTTGAATTTTGAAGTGGCCAATATATTCATAAGTATATTTGTTTAACAATGACATCTGATTCCCTACCATGTATATGTTATAATAACACATTTACCTCCCACAGTTGGGAAGAAATAATAAAACCTGAAGATATATAAATGTCTTTCTTATTTTCTATAAAATGTAACAGAGTTTTAGTTACATTGGAGAAACTTTTCTTCCCAGTAATGAGGTCAAGATTATAAAGAAAATCAAAATTTAACCTGTCAATTAAGATCATAAGAACAATGAATTGTTGTATGACGATTACCCCAATTAGTTTCGTAACAATGTACTGGAGTCTCAACTTTGTATAAGCTGTTTAAGTTCTCTAGACAGGAGTTTCCTAACCTGTAAAACTGTAAGACTTGTGTAACAACGGCATCTTACTCTTGCAGTAGTTATGATGATCAAGTGACACAATCCATCAAAAGAGTAATCAATGTATCTCACTCATAGTAAGTGGTCAATATATGCTGTTACTGTTATTTCCTCATGAAGATCCCTCCCTCCCCACACTTTTCAAGGAGGATCACTCAAGAATGTTCATAAAAGCAGCCCAAATATGCCAAGAATTTCCTTTTTTTCCGCTGACAACTTCAAATGCATGTTGCATTATCAATAATTTCCTTCTAAAAATGGCATTTTTAAGGTATAGCAGAAGTGGGAAGAAAGTTTAAATAAATGTCAAAGTAATTAATTAAACTAAGGATTAATCTAAGAACTACTGCAATTATCATAATCTTATAGTGAATGCAGATATTTTCATATCATAATTCTTAGTAGTTAGCGATCCAGTAACACTCTACCTCATATAAATAGTCTATTGCACAATATTTGAATGCTGAAAACATGTCTTCTTTCTTTGAAAGCGGTACAAATTTCAGTATCTGGAAATATAAAAAATAAAATTAAATGTTGGCAAAATAGCAAAGCAAGGAGTAGAAAACCATTCTTAATCACAAAACTTTGGTTCATTTATTTTTAAAAAGGCACTAAATGATAAAAAAGTTAACTTTAAAAAATAACATTAGTTACTATGATTTAAATCTAATATGAAAATAATGTATGTTGATATAAAATTGCTAATCTATTTTTGATATATGTTCATATATTGTTTAATCCATTTAACTTCTGGTTGGTGGATTGAAATATATACATACTGTGATCATTTTGTTGCAAAAGAGACAGGAATTTGCAAGACTGATACAGTGGTTTTCTCAGGACAACCATATTTCTTAAGGGGTCTTTAAATAGCATGACCATAGATAAAACTGTGCTGAAGCAGGAGAGAAGAATTTGGGAAATTCTAGTCTTTTACTTAAAAAATAAAAAGCCCAGGGGATCCCTGGGTGGCGCAGCGGTTTGGCGCCTGCCTTTGGCCGAGGGCGCGATCCTGGAGCCCTGGGATCGAGTCCCACGTTGGGCTCCCGGTGCATGGAGCCTGCTTCTCCCTCTGCCTGTCTCTCTGCCTCTCTCTCTCTCTCTCTGTGTGACTATCATAAATTAAAAAAAAAAAAAAAAAAAAAAAAAAAAAGCCCAGGAGTGGCTAAGTAGGAAGAACATGTGATTCTTGATTTTGGGGTCATGAGTTCAAATGCCATGTTGGGAGTAGAGATTACTAAAAAATAAAATAATAAAAACTTTAAAAAAGTAATATTAAAAATAATTCAGTAATATTAAAAAAAGAAAAAAGGCTGAAGTTAGAATTCCCTAATACTTAGCTCAGAAAGCCACGACATATTATTCTTAGATAAATGGGTAACTATTGTAAATAAACAATTTTTTTAATTTAGCAATAAGTAAAATTTAAAATGCTGAAAGAGTCCAAGATGGTTCTCATTTATGTGAGAACTGGAGCAATTACAGCTTATAAGAGTCACTGTAGGACAGAGTCCAGTGTATCAGATAGTTCTTAGTATTCTGATCAGTTATTTAAAATGTTTTGGGGGATTCAGAAGTAAACCAGAAGTCTTCACATAGTAGTTTGTCAGTAAGTTCTTAGCGAGTGAAACAAACATTTTAATCCAAATGTTTTGCCTTAGTTCCATTATTATTTTATTATTTAAAAAAAATTTTTTAAAAGATTTTATTTATTTATTCATGAGAGACACAGAGAGAGGCAGAGACGCATGCAGAGGGAGAAGCAGGCTTTTTGGAAGGAGCCTGATGTGGGACTCGATCCCAGGACCCGGGATCATGCCCTGAGCCAAAGGCAGATGCTCAATCGCTGAGCCACCCAGGGGTCCCTCTTGATTTTAAATTTGTTCGAAGTTTACTTGTTCCCTTGTCTATGGTGAAGGTACTGCACCAGAAGACCTTAAGAGCTCATCTACATTAATTAGCTATGAATCTATTCCTATTTTCAGTCATCATCGACTGAACATTCTTAACTACTCAACTACTGTCTTAAAATACTAAGAGCAAAATGGTTATGGAATACGGTTACTTTATTTGATTAATGAATCAGAAGACATTTTGGATATTACATAAGTTTCCAATGAAAAACCCAATAAGCTATCTGAATTATTTTTAATATTACTAGGTTCTGTGGTATCAACAGATGTGGGGAATACACCAACATAGTGTTGGTGACCTCGTTCAATCTTAATTAAAGATTAACATAGCATTTTCTTACTGGTGATTACTTCTCTGGAAATATTTTATTTTTTTACATCTTTTTTTTAAGATTGCATTTATTTATCCATGAGAGACACACAGATAGAGAGGCAGAGACAGAGGCAGAGGGAGAAGCAGGCTCCAGGCAGGGAGCCCAACGTGGGACTTGATCCCAAGACCCCGGGATCACGCCTTGGGCTGAAGGCAGATGTCCAACCGCTGAGCCACCCAGGGATCCCACTGGAAATATTTCCTAATCACTGTACCTCCATACCTTCTCCATACGGTGTATCAATAATCTTTGAGGAAAAAAAAAATCTTTGAGGTAAATATTAATTTAGAATTTCCATTTTTTGATACTGTGCTCTCCTAAAACATCATCTGATTGTGCCTCATTCTAAAAGTCATTTCAAAAAGTTTAAAACAACTCTATTTAATCCATTCGGTTATTGTCAGCAGTGTTTATCTTAAATTTTCCTTTCTTGGGAAGCCTAATATTTCCATTCACTTCAGATTTGTCACTCTCATCAACTACTTTGAACAATAATTACTGTTGTGTTGAAGTTAATCATTTAAATTCATGCTGAACCTATAATAGTAAAATAAGATATTATACATCATATATATTCATAGAATTCCTTTCACCTATCAGGTTTACTTCATTGATTACAGGTATTTGAACCATCTTATAATAGTGGATGGACAGGAAGAGAGATAAGTCAGCCTTATTTCTAAAATCAAAGGGAGTGGACAAGCAAAATCATGGCTAAAGAGAAAAGTCTTTTAAAAATAATCAACTTAAAAAAAAAAAGAAAATAAATAAATAAAAAAAATAAATAAAAATAATCAACTTTTGAATTGCAGCAATTCCTGAAATATTTTTCCTTATCTGTTTCTAGAGATTTTGTTTCTCCTGTGCTACCTCCTGATCAGGGTCAAAATGGAAATGCATATAAATAATTAGGTTAGAGGGCAGCCCGGGTGGCTCAGTGGTTGAGCGTCTGCCTTTGGCCCAGGGTGTGACCCCGGGGTCCCGGGATCGAGTCCCACGTCGGGCTCCCCTCAGGGAGCCTGCTTCTGCCTGTGTCTCTGTCCCTCTCTGTGTGTCTCTCATGAATGAATAAATAAAATCTTAACAAGAAAGAAAGAAAGAAAGAAAGAAAGAAAGAAAGAAAGAAAGAAAGAAAGAAAGAAAGAAAGAAAGAAAGAGAAAGAAAGAAACAAACTTGGGAGGTAACTTCTAGAAGAAACCACTAAAATAATTCAAAGTAGTTGCCCCTTGGGAGTAGCCCTTTTGAGTGAAGTAGGGGACTGCCTCTCTCTCTGTGTGTCTCTCATGAATAAATAAATAAAGTCTTTTAAAAATAAAATTTTTTTAAAAAAATAATTAGGTTAGGCCCTTATGCAGAAGGCCAGAGAAGTTAAGGTACAGATTTTTTTTCCACCCAGTTTTACTGACACATAATTGAGATAAAAACTTTTACATATTTAAAGCGTACGTATCTATAATGGAACATTATTTCCAAGATTATTTAAGACACATAGGAGTGAATGAATTTTGGGGGCTGGCTTCCCTAAGGAGATTTCTCCCCTTCCTTACTCCTTTGCCTAAAAACCACACTTGAGCCATGTAAACACCGCAGAGGAGGCAAGGCTCACACATTTCCTCACATCGTTTGGTCCATACAACTCGGTGTTAGTGGGTTGAGACCCCCGGGCCATTCTGCGCCCCGCACTCTCCCTATTCCCGCCTCATCAGGTTACGGGGACCCGGGCGCTGGGGTCTCAGCCCCACAGAGCCACATAAGCCGCCCTCACAAATCTGTTTTCCAGAAATTCTGGAGCTGCCATCCTCTACCCCAGCCTGAGCTCTTCTTCGCGTCTGCTCATAGAACACCCCCCTCCCCTCATCCCCTCAGCCCCTCAGGGCGGCTCCCCGGGGATCAAATCACCACCTACCCTTCGGCGCCTGAGAAAATTCCCGCCTACTGCTCACGTGATCTCCGGCGCAGGGGGGGGCGGGCTCAGCGCTCCCATTGGCCACGCAGGCCAGGCCCCGCCCCTCGAGCTCCCGGCATTCCCGCCTGCGGTGGCTCAGCGCCGGGGGTGTTCGGCGTCCTCGTGTGGCCGACGCACGAAGCCTCGGTGGCCCCGAGGGGACAGTGACAGTGGGGACGGTGGCGGGAAGCCAGAAGGAACCGGTATGAAAGGCTGGGCCGGCGGGGCAAGGGGGCCTGGGCTTCTAATGTTGGTTATTAGCTTAATCCTGGCCGAACCGGACGGGGCCAGCGGGGAAGCAGGGGCGGAAGCGTTCCGGGAGGCAAACGGGGGAACCCGCCCCCAGGTTGCAGGGACTCGGAGAAGCGAGAGGGAGGGGGAGGCCGGATTCAGGTGTTGGTCTTGCCGCCGGAAGGGCGTTAGAGGAGGGCGGCAAGATAGCTGGAGTTGGGACATGCGTACTGTACACTTTGACCGATGGCCGCCCCTTCGCAAACACGCTCGTGTGAGAATCCGGAAGAAGGGTTGTCTCTTGTGTTTCTTCACTGCCGCCTTCCTTTCCGTGACGTAACTCGGCATCGAATTTCTTCCCACGATCTTGCAAGAAGTAACATGCATTTATTTATTTTACCAGCATATGGGTGTCTTTCCAGTTAATTATTAACAAAATACTAATTATGAAACATCAGCGGAGGCTCAGCGGTTTAGCGCCTGCCTGTGGCCCAGGGTGTGATCCTGGAGACCTGGGATCGAGTCCCGTGTCAGGCTCCCTGCATGGAGCCTGCTTCTCCCTCTGCATGTGTGTATGTGTGTGTCTCTCTCTCTGTGTCTCTCATAAATTAATTAATTAATTAATTAATTAATTCTTAAAAAAAAAGATAGAAAGAAACATCAGTGGATGAGCCATAGTATTCTCCCAAGTTACTGACTTCATTCTATTTTTTTTTTTTCTGACTTCATTCTATTTTGTACAGGTTTGTGCAGTTGGCTGCATTTAATGTTTGGTAGTAATCAATAGGATGATGTTCGTCTGGCCTTGAGGTACCTGACTGCGTGTTCTTGGATTAAAACTAATTCGAAATTAAATGATTTTGTAAAAATTAACAGAAGTTAACACATTTAGACTCCCTGTAACCAGTAAAACCATTCCTAAAATGAACGCAGGAAACGTAATCTCTATTACTAAGCTTATTCCCAGATAACCAGTGTTAACAATCTGGGGTGTGTCTTTGTAAAATTTAATTTAATTTTTAAAATTTAGGATCAATTAATTAACATATTGTGGTGTTAGTTTCAGAGGTAGAGCTTAGTGATTCTTCAGTTGCATGTAATACCCGGTGTTCATTACATTAAGTGCCCTCCTTGATGCCCATCATCCAGTTACCCCGTCCCCCACCCAAGGGTATTGTCTTTTCATACCTCCTTATATGTTCATACAAATTTATATGGACATGCACATACAAAAGGGTTTGGCCAGTTACATAAAAATGAGTGATTTATTTTCTACAGTAAACAATACATCATGAACAACCTTCCAGATAAACATATATAGATTTAACTCATTTTTAACAGCCGCATAATATTTCATAGTAAAGATACGCCTTAACTTACTCAAAAAATTCTGCTACTGATAGATTTAATAGATTGTTTTCAGGTTTTTTTTTTTTTTACTTTGACAAATAATATGGCACCAAGAATTCTCATAGAGTTTTGAATATTATTGCTGTTATTCCTATGGTATAAATGTGTTGCTTTGCTGCCTTAAATAGTAAGAGCTTTTCAAATTTAATAGCGCCAATTTACCTTCCAAAAATTTATAGCAAGTTATGTTAAAAATGCCTGAGAGATCATTTTCCAGAATACTCGACAGAAATGAATGTTTTGCTCTTTAAAAATGTTTGCTAGTCTGACAAGAAAAATGCTCTCATTATTGTTTTCAATTGCATTTTTCTGATTACTGCTGAGATTAAACACTTTTTAGATGTTCATAAGCCCTTTGGATTTCTTCTTCTGTGAATCCTATTAATTGCCTAATTTGTGTGTGTGTGTGTGTACAAGATCAGGGGATTTTTCCATTCATTAGGTTGTCTTGTGGAGATCTTGTGTATAGGTACGTTAGTTAATATCAGATTTGACTATTTAAATAACAGAAAATTTCCAAGCATATAAAGTTTATTTCTCTGTCACACAAATGAGGTACAGAACCAAAAGGCTCAGGTCTGATATGGCAGCTGTGCCCAACAAAATCCTCAGGGACTTAACTATCCAGTTCATTGCTCTCATATTCGTGTATTGTGGCCCTCTGTCTCATGGTCCTCCGTCTCATGGTCTCAGTATTTATGTTTCAGGCAGTAAGATAGAGCAAGGAATGAAAAAGAGGAGAGGTCAAGGGCACAATGCTTCTTTATATATCTGAAATTAAAATTATGAAATATAATGTTCATATAGAAAAATGCGTAAGACAATTTATAGCTTAAAAAATGACTTTAAAGAAACATCCAGGCAACCTCCACTCAAGTAAAGAAAGCAGCATTGCAAGAATTTCAGAAGCTGTGTTCCCTTTTCTAATCACAACTCTCCCTTGAGGAATTCTCCCCCTAGACCTAGAGATTACTATAATCCTGACTTTATGGTAATCACTGCTTTACTTTTCTTTAGTTTCACCCAAGTATGCATTTCTAAATGACACAGTTTTGCTTATTTTTAAATGTTGCTGTTTGTGTTAGTTTGGTTTTTGTTTCTATTCAGTGGATGCCAGTTGTATGTATGTTAATTTCATTGCTGAATATACCATCATATAAATATATCTCAATTGATTTATCCATTTTATTGTTGATGGACCTTTGGATTATTCCAAATGATAAATAATGCTGCTTTCAATATCCTTGTACATATGTCCTACTTATTCATATACACTTTTCTGCAATATAATTTTAGGAATGAATTTCTAGATTATTGAGTATGCATATCATCACACTTATTCAATAATAGCAAACTGTTTTCCAAAGTGATTATACCAATTTACACTCCTACCAGCAGTTTGAGAGTTCCTGTTGCTTTGTGTCCTTACCAACCATTAGCAGCTTCATTATTAATTAATTTTGAATATCTGGTAAGTATCTAGTTGACTCTCAAGGAAGATTCCCTTAAACTGCCACATGACACTTCTGCTTGCTTATATCTTGTTGGTTATGCCGTTATAACCTGGTCACTCTTAGCTGTAGTAAAGGCTAGAAGATTCATTGTTTATTCAGAATAGTCATGTGCATAGTTACAACTTGGATATTCTGTTATTAAAATAAGAAGGAAAGAACAGATTTTGAGACATATATAATAGTTTCTTCCATGTAAGAATAATAATTTAAAAATAGCTAACTTTTATTCAGCACTTACTATGTGCCAAGCACTATTCTAAACACTTTACAACTACTTATAAACTGGATACTATATTACAGGTAAGAAAACTGGAACATTGAGAACTTAAGTGTCTTGCCCAAGATTAAACAACTAGAAAGTATGGGACAGAATTGTAGACCCAGGTAGTCTGGCTCAGAGTCCATGCTTTTAGGGTGGCCATAGATTCTTTAAAAGGAACATTTACTCTTAGCCATATATTTAACAAAGATTTTCCTCCTGCTTGTCTTTGGAAATTTCTAAAAGTAGCTTTCTTTATACGTCTATAAATTTTAATTCACCATTACTTACATTATTATTATTTTGTATCTAGGTGGAAGTCAGTTTAAACACACTTGAATATAAAGATTTTATTTATTTATTTTAGAGAATGAGAGAGAGAGGGAAAGAGAGCACACACGGGGAGCAGCAGAGGGAGAAAGACAATCCCACGCAGACTCCACACTGAGTGTAGAGCCTGGTGTGAGCCTCCATCTTACAACACAGATCATGAGCAAGCCGAAATCAAGAATCAGACACTTAACTGCCTGAGCTGAGCCACCCAGGTCCCCTTAACACACTTGAATATAAACAAAGCTGAAGAGCCATAAAGGAAACTGGAAAAACCCTCTGCTATCCAGATCAATTCCATACATTTATGGAAATCTCTTCTAATAATAAGCTTCATTATTGTATTTACATGCTGTGCTGTAGAGGACAGAGTAATAATGCTTAATATTTACTGAGAACATACTTTGTGCCAAACACAATATAAGGCATTGAAAATGCAAAAATAATGAAAACAGATCTTAACCTTTGAGAAGCTCATGAATTCTTGTCTGATGTTGTTCTGATTTTTTTTTTCTTTTCTTCAAACAATTCTGTATACTGATGCCAGGATGATATTTCCAAAACAACTAATTGAGAATATCACTCCCCTGCTCAAACTTTGTAATTTATCACATACAGGATAAAATCTGAAATTCTTAGCATGTAGCAATTATTCCACCCCATTTACTTTGGAACCCTGCACCATTAGCCATTCTTTGAACATCTCCCAGATTCTTCGACTTGCAAGTCTTTGTTCCTGCTGTTTTATGTATATCCTGATCACATGTTCAGAACCTGTTTATGCTACAGAGTTCAGTTCAAATGTTTACTCCTCCCACTGATAATCTTAGAATTAGTTGTTACCTGTTTGGCACTCTTACAGCTTTTCTCAGTGTCCCACTTTGGACAGTTTTCATGCTTTATAATTGTTTTATTCATGCCTGCTTCTACCAGATTGCTGTCTTATTAAGAAGGTGGGCTATGCACCATGTCTTAATTATCTTTATATGCTTTGTATACACTAGCACAATGTTTTATCTCTAAACATTTAGAGTAATCTCTCAAATAGATATTTAATTCACTACTTGAAATTTGGCACTAGGTCATTCTGAAATAATCAAATATTTTTTTGCATCTTCTATTAAATGTAGATGTTCAGTGTTTTTGCAGGATCATTAATGTGTATAAAACATTACACACACCAACACACATCAGCCAAAGCGAACATGGCATAAATACGGCTTATAGTCAATTCTAGATGGAGTTGCAGATTAGTCTGAACCAGATTATGCAGAAAATCTGGATATATGGAATGAAATAATATTGCAAAAATGTGTTGCATAAGTAACTTGTGTTGTGGTTGTTAATTTATGGGTGTAGTCACATACTATCTTTTGATCAGTAAGGAATGATTTTACATCAGTAGATTGAGAGCAAACATTTTGGCACAACATAATTAATCTAATTAAACTAGGTAATAACACTAGAAACAAGCTGTGGTAGCATCAGCATGTAAAGAAATTTTCACCAGGATACAAGGAAAACCTAATATTTCATATTCATGTAATTTACCTTTTCTTCAAATACAGAAGCCAAATGTTTCGTAGCCTATTTTTGCAACATTTGTCCCTAAAAACACTATCAGTTTTCTCTTTTCCACATGTTGAACCCCTAAACATTTTTCTGATTATGAGTCATCTCATACCTTAAATGTTTATTGTATCTTATACACACGTTAAAAAAATGTACCTAAGCTAAGCTTCTAGCTAGGATAAAAACATTATCCGTGTTTGGACTTGACTCTGTTCCCCTAAAGAAGCCTTAGGCTGGAACGAACAGCTGTACTTGAGTGTCCATTTCCTTCTGAAAAATGGAAGGGCTAATTACACTTTAATAAAAAATTTCTCTGAGTAACATTCACTCTAAAGCTTCTCATATTTTATGGTCCAGTGAAATTAAGGCATTTCCCAAAAATTACATAGGTGAGATAGGAATATAGGTCTTTCGACTTCCACCTAGTGAGGTGTAATTGTTCACTCATTGGTTTAATCTATCAGTTTTTTAGCAAGGAAGGAGCAGAGGGAGAGAGAATTTTAAGCAGGCTCCACACTCAGCGCAAAGCGCAGCACCCAGGGCTCGATCTCATGACTCAGATCATGACCTAGGCTGAAATCAAGAGTTGGATGCTTAATCAGCTAATCCTGCAGTTGCCCCTATCTATCAATTATTTTTAGCACATATTATGTGCAAGGAACTACACTAGTTGGGGAGAGCATATGATTCTGTCAATGTGGCAGGAGAAATAAGACATTTATATAAAAAACTAGTTGTTCCCTGAGGAAATTGATGTCATAAGAGTTACAGGAGCTTAAAAAGGAAATAATTCTTTATTGTTTTAACAAATAAATTGTAGAGATACAGAATAATTGAATAGATATCTCATTTAGTTATTTCACCAGTTAACCACACCTATGGGAAATCTAGCTGTTTGAATCACAAAAGCATAACAGAACCACTGTGTACCTAATGGAAAATGAACCAACATATAAAATAAATAACTTCCTAAGGTCTAAACTGCAAATTGAAGCTATAGTAAGTTATAACAAATCACAAATATCCATGGTAGCCAATATCATCCTTATACAAGACGGGAAAACAATTTCTTTTTCTCTCCAAAAGAAGTCTTAATGTTGCTTTATAAACAGCAATTCTCACAACTTCATATTTTGAATTTGGACCCAATCTTGTACCTCACAATGTAAACTAATTTAACAAATAACTTTTGAACACCTACTACGTGTTTGGTATGTACAAACATAGTAGGTTAGCAACTTGTATTGTTTCTTACAGGAAAAAAAAAAAAAGAAAGTAGCCAGAAGCAATAATATCTAACACTATTGAACACCTTCCTTCTCTTTTATGTTTTTTTTTTAATTTTTTAAAATTTATTTATGATAGTCACAGAGAGAGAGAGAGAGAGGCAGAGACACAGGCAGAGGGAGAAGCAGGCTCCATGCACTGGAAGCCCGATGTGGAATTCGATCCCGGGTCTCCAGGATCGCGCCCTGGGCCAAAGGCAGGCGCCAAACCGCTGCGCCACCCAGGGATCCCTCCTTCTCTTTTAAATATCTTTTTCTTTAGCTTCTAGCTTTCTGATCTCTCCCACCTGTTCTACACCTAGATTCTCTGTAATTTGGGGGGAAAATAATAAAACCATAAAATCAGGTTTTTTGGTTCTACTACAAATATATGCTCTGCAGCTTCAGCTGGTCCTTCAATGCTAATTATCTCTATATATTTCATATGTATATGAATATACATACGTATATACATATGAAATATATATATATGAATGAGAGAGTCTGTATGTGCCAGCAATGTTCTGAATGTTAGAAATAAGAGTCTCGGGAAGCCCGGGTGGCTCAGCGGTTTAGCACCACCTTCACCACAGGGTGTGATCCTGGAGACCTGGGATCGAGTCCCATGTCTGGCTCCCTGCATGGAGCCTGCTTCTCCCTCTGCCTCTTTCTGCCTCTCTCTCTCTCTCTCTCCCCCCCTGTGTCTCTCATGAATAAATAAGTAAAATCTTTAAAAAAAAAAAGAAATAAGAGTCTCAAGACAATGTCCATATCTTTAGGCCCTTTGTCATATTCCAACATCTTGACTAGTGGTTCTCATTTGAAGTGTTTTGCCTCCCAGAGGGCATTTGGGATATCTGGAGACATTTTTGGTTGTCATAATTAGGGGAAGGGTTGCTACTGGCATCTAATTAGCAGAAGCTAGGATCCTGGTATGAACATCCTAAAATTAAGAGGAAAGTCTACCACCACCCTTAAATAAGAATTATCAGCCCAAAATATCAATAGTACCAAGGTTGAGAAATCTTGATCTTAAGGTTAAAGACTAAACTATATCCACACTCTGCTAGTCATACATATATAACTTACCCCATTCCCTGGACATAACTTCACTTTCTTGAGTGAGAAGTTGTGTTCCCTCACTTTTCTCTTTTTATATCAAAATGTCCATATAGTCTTATTTGGCATTTTTTTCTTCTTTTTGTGGAAAAATCTTCTTTCTTTCCAAGACTGACCTCTTCCAATATTTATGCCCTACCCTATTTTCCAAACTATTTAAGATGCTGACAATAATGCATTCTGTATCACAGAATAACACAGATAAGAAATTAAGCAAAGGGTACTGTTCTCTCTGGATTTTTTATCTCATCCCCACTTACCACCTCCAGAATTTAGTTCACAGGTTATTTCCTCCCATGGATCTTCATTCTATCCCCTACAACAGGTTCTCTCTATGTCTAAAAGGCACTTAATTATATTGTCTTAAAATATTCTTTAAAAGGATGCCTGGGTGGCTCAGCAGTTGAGCATTTGCCTTTGGCTCAGGGTGTGATCCAGCAGTCCCAGGATGGAGTCTTACATCATACTCCCTGCAAGGAGCCTGCTTCTCCCTCTGCCTATGTCTCTACCTCTCTCTGTCACTCGTGAATAAATAAAATATTTTAAAAATAAATAAATAAAATATTCTTTAAAACTCTTATTATTTTGATCCTTCTGTTTTTTTAACTTATCTGTATCCCCTAGGACTCCTATAATTTTCTCCTAACTAATCTCCCAGCCTCTAATCTAGTCTGCATTGTGCTGTAGAATTTAGGTTATGTCAACTACTCTCATCAAAGTTCTTTAGTAATCAGCCATTGCCTATACATAATAACTATGCCACATCAAGCATCTTTTGTTTACAAGATACTATGCTTGGAACTTGACTTAGGTTAGTATTAGTATCTCCATCATATAGATGAGAAACTCAGGCTTACAGAGGTTAAGTGTGTTGCTCAAAACTATAGCTAGGATGTGAGGAGCAGATTCAAATCCAGGTCAGTCTTATGCCAAAGTTTTGGCATACATTTTGCACAACTCTTCATTCCTTAAGGTGTCAAGTCCAGACAGACGAGTTTGGCCTTTAGGTCTCTTTGTGATCTGGCTCCAGACTTTTTCCAGCTCCTGCCGACCTTCATCTACTCTATACTCCTGTTAAAGTACTACTGTTCTTTGCATACTCTCTTTTCTTCTCTTTGCTCCCATTCATATCATACCCACTGTCTATGTACCCTTCTCATACATTTCTAGAGGTCCAAATACCCACCCACTTTCAAGCCCAACTCAAGCTTCCCAGCCAAGTTCCTTAATCTCTGATCTTTTCCTTTTTTTTTATGATGAAATTTTTCTCACAAATTTTAATATTATAAACTATGTATATGCTTTTTTGCCCTTTCTCTATCTTTACCTCCTTTATTTTTAAAAAAGATTTTATTAAAAAAAATAAATAAAATAAAAAAAATAAATAAAAAAGATTTTATTAATTCATGAGAGACACACACACAGAGGCAGAGATATAGGGAGAAGGAGAAGCAGGCTCCCTGAGAGGAGCCTGATGCAGGACTCGATCCCAGGACCTCAGGATCACGACCTGAGCCAAAGGCAGCTGCTCAAACACTGAGCCACCCAGGTGCCCCATATTTTTACCTCCTTTAGAACAGGGAACTCATTATGTGATAGTAACATATTTTTGTGTAGAATTTTATAAACTCCTTCAAATATGTTAAGAACTTGGCAAAGAGCAAGAGCTCAATAAATGTTTCTTTGCTTGTTTGGTTCTAATCTTCATCATAACAATTCTCTGAGGTATTATTATACTTTAATAACAGATAGGAAAACTCAGGCTCAGAGAGATCAAGTGACCTGCCACAGGGCAGAAATATTCCACTATGACCCAAGCTCTAACTCAAGAGATCTCTCTCTAATTGAGAGTTCTTTCTACTATATTACGTAGGGCTTCAGAATTTTGGTCCCCAGTATATCCTAGCCCTATACCTTGGTCACAGTAGTTATCAAATATGACCTGAATGAGTGAGTAAATGTCTGTTAAGAACATTCTTTGAGGTCGAAAGTCATGAGAGGTTTATTGGCCACCAAGAATAACAACACTTTAGGATGTGACTCATCCTCACACATAGCATTTAGGCAGAAGGAAAACAAACCCTCCCATTCTGATAAAATATCTTAGGCAACATTAGGCTCGAGTCTGTATTATTATCCACCTAAGAACACCCATGCCACACACCTTTAACAAACAAGTTTTTGTGTTATTTAAAATCAGTGGGTAGGAAGAAAATTGAGAGTAATTTTTCAATTTTTGTTTTTCATTTTTCTGCAGCCAAATTTGTCATTCTGTCTCCTTATTGTCTGCTTTTTGGGGCATGTTTAGAAAGGTCACCTCTATTGCAAAAATTATACAGATATTCAAATATATTTTCTTTACTGTTTTTATCATGCTATCCTTTACATTTAGAAACTCTGGGATTGTGTGTCCATGCATGTGTGTTTCTGTGCATGTATGTAAGGCATTAAATAGGTTTATAATTTAATATTTCTATCTCAAATAAATAAAATATTTTTTAAAACTAAAAAAGGGGGAAAGGGGGGGGCACTTGGGTTGCTCATTCAGTTAAGTGTCTGCCTTCAGCTCAGGTCATTATCCCAGGGTCCTGCTCATTCAGTTAAGTGTCTGCCTTCAGCTCAGGTCATTATCCCAGGGTCCTGGGATTGAGTCCCGGGCTCCCTGCTGAGCAGGGAGCCTGCTCCTCCCTCTTCCTTTGCCTGCCACTCCCCTGCTTGGTCTCTCTCTCTCTCTCTTTCTCTGTCTCAAATAAATATATATTTTTTAAATTTTAAAATAATATTCTTATATAGTTTAATGAATTATTTATTGATTTCCCTTCTAATTTAAATTACATCTGTATCATATATTTCCATATACAAATTATTATACATGTAAACTAAACTTTCCAGATTTTAAATTTATTTCTATTGATGATTTACTGCTGAGCTCTTTTTATTTATGTATTTACACTGTTTTAACTATTAAAGTTTTAATTTCTGGGCAGCAATCTCATATGCTATTTTTTTTTTTAAGATTTACTTATGTATTTATTTATTTATTTATTTGAGAGAGAGAACAAGTAGGAGGAGGGGCAGAGAGAAACAAGCAGACTCCACACTGAGCATGGAGCCTGTCCTGGAGCTTGATCTCATGCCCCTGAGATCATGACCTAAGCCAAAATCAAGAGTTGGATGCTTAACCAACTGAGCCACCCAGTAGTGCTCCCACTACTGTTCTTAAAAAAAAAAAAATTTCTGGCTACCATTTAAGGCTTATTTTTTTAAGTTTTATTTATTTATATATTTATTTAATTTCTACACCCAATAATGGGCTTGAACTCATGACTTAAGGACCAAGAGCTGCATGCTCCTCTGACTGAGCCAGCCAGGCACCCTTCTAAGGTTTATTCTTTTAAAAAAATATATTTTATTTATTTACTTGAGAGACAGAGACAGAGAAAGCATGAGCAGGGGAATGGGGTAGAGGAAGAAGCAGACTCCATACCAAGCAGGGAGCCCAGTGGAGGGCTCCATCCCAGGACCCTGAGATCTTGACCTGAGCTGAAGGCTGACACTTAACTGACTGAGCCATCCAGGCATCCTTTAAGGGTTTATTCTTAAAAAAATAAAAAGCATAAGAAATATTTTGTCAAGATCCTATATTTTCTTTTGCTGAGATTCTGATTAAGATGAAATAAAAGTGATAGATTAATTTGGAGAATTGAATCATTTTAGTATACAGTCTTCAGAATCAGAGAATCTAATATGGTTTTCTACTTACTCAAGTCTTCTGTCATTTTTCCCAATGATTTTATAATTTTACAATTTCTATGTATTTGTGTATGCGTGTGTGTGCGCGCGCCACTTTAATAAAGCATAGTGCTTTATGTCATATATTCAAGAATCAACTACTTGGTTTCCAAACTCAGCTATGCCATTTACTAGCCATGTAACCTATTCTTTCACCTTTGTGTACTTGTTCCTTATTTCTTCCTCCTGTAATATGGGCGATAATAATAATAGTGCATCCTAGATTTATCATGAATATTAAATGGGTTAATATATCTAAAGTGCTTAAAACAATACCTAGCACACAGTAAGTACCCTATAAATACTATGATTACATGATTATGTAGTATATATTCACATTTCATGTTTCTTGTTAAATGTATTTGTTTTATGTACTATTGTTAAAAATGAAATTTTTTTCTCTTCTCTTATGGATGGCCATTTTATTAATTTCGATTATGGAGTGCAATCTCAATAAACACTAAGCTTTGAAATTTCAGCCTCCAGAGGGCTCCCCTTTCCTGTGAATTGCTATCATTTCCCATAACTTTTTTTTAATAATAAATTTATTTTTTATTGGTGTTCAATTTGCCAACATACAGAATAACACCCAGTGCTCATCCCGCCAAGTGCCCCCCTCAGTGCCCGCCACCCAGTCACCCCCCACCCCCCCTGCCCTCCTCCCCTTCCACCACCCCTAGTTCGTTTCCCAGAGTTAGGAGTCTTCCATGTTCTCCAAGACAATTACTCTTAAACAAGTTCCTTGCTTAGTGCCTTGCACACAGTAGGTAATCAGTAAATACTTGTTAAGTGAATCATCTTAGAAATCACTGCCTCACAGAAATGTTAGAAATAATAGTTGATTTTCTAGGCACCCACCCCATAAAAGCTTACTTATTTCAAGGATGTAATAATTTATCCATGATTCGCGGATTAGCAGCTTGAGTTATGGGTTCTATGGGTTCATAGAAGGGGCTATGAAGTGGGATTCAGGAAAAGAAGGAATAATTTGCTCTTATTTCTTACAGATCTAGCTGTAGGCAAAGTATGAAACTGAGATGTTTGTTTTCAGCATTTCCCATAACTTTTTAAAGATTTTTAGGTCACTTAGAGCCAAGTGATGAAAAGGAAAATGTGTCTGATCCATTTGAAAAGTCAAGTAAGATAAATAAGATCAACAGCTAGCCCATTGAAAGTATTAACAGGACAAGCAATCCTCTTGTAAAACTGAAAAAAGAGAAAACAACTGAAAATGAAAAAAAAAATAGAATTAACAACCACATATAAATATCCAAGAAATTTTTAAAAAATTACAAGAATACTCAAGGTTTAACTATCAATAAAGTGAAATTTTTGACAACATAGGATATTATGTATGAAATATAAATTATGAAAATTGATACAAGGAGAGGCAGAAAACTTGAATTGATCAACAACAGAAGAAAAAATGGAAAATATTACCAATCTTCTACCTCTGAAAAAGGAACTAGGTCAAGATTTTTTATTTTATTTTTATTTTTAAAGATTTATTTGTTCATTTATGATAGACAGAGGGTGGGGGCAGAGACACAGGAGGAGGGAGAAGCAGGCTCCATGCAGGAAGCCCAACACGGGACTCGATCCTCGGACTCCAGGATCACGCCCTGGGCCAAAGGCAGGCACTAAACTGCTGAGCCACCCAGGGATCCCCAAGATTTTTTTAAAATATTTTATTTATTTGTTTGAAAGAGAGTGAGTGAACAGCAGGAGGGGCAGAGGGAAAGGGAAAGAGAAGATCTTGAGCAGACTCTACACTGAACGTGGAACCCAGTGCAGGGCTCAATCTCATGACCTTGAGCATGACCTAAGTGGAAATCCAGAGACTGACGCTTAACCTACTGAGCTCCCCAGGCACCCCCAAAATTTTAGGAACAGTGTTATTTACAGAACATTGAAAAAGATGGAAAACTTTATAAACAAATTAAGAAGGCAAAAAGTTTATAAAACAAATTAAGAAGCCAAATTAGTGAGGAATAGCAGATGAAAAGAAAAAGCAATAGGCCAATTAATAATGAAATAAATGCAGAAATTCTAAATAAAACATTAACAAATTGAATACAACAACATATTAAAAGTTGAACATACCATGATCCAAATAGATTTTATTTCAGGAATGTAAAGTTAGTTCAACATATTAAGACATGAACTTTTGATTTATAGTTAAATAATAAGTAAATCTAAATATTTGGCATTTTTCTCCTAATATCCTACTTTGCTACTTTGTTTGGTCATCCCTTCCTAGAACATTTTCTTCTCCATCCCGGAAACTCTTAACTTCTCTTTAGACTCAGCTCGGGTCACCTCTGGTTTTTCTTCTCTCACTCCTCCCTATCTGAGCTAAGAAACTGCTGCTCTTGTATACTTCCACAATATCTTGTATTTACCGCTGTTACAGACTTATCAAACAGCTTTGTAAATGCTAGTTAACTTATTTGTCTCCCCCACCAAACTGTGAACTCTTGAGAGTCAATTTATTTCTAAATAAATTTATATATATATATACAAATATGTATATTATAGATTATATATTTATATATTATATATATGTGTATCAGGAAGGCTGATATATAAAAATTTGGCAGACTCCACTGAGAAATATATACAGATCAAAACTGGAAATCAAAAGTGTTCACTAGTTACTGTAAAAACTATATTGGAGGACAAGATTTTGATGTCTAGACTGGACTTCTTGATACTTCACCTTAAAATCAAACTTCCTTATCCTGTTATAGGCAAAGTTTGGCAACCTCAGGCCTATCTGGAAGGCACTAGTTATTTACTACATGGCAAGAACTGACTAGTGTTAACCTTCTCTGTATGGAGCCTTGTAGATGCTAATATGTTTATTAATGTCAGTTGTTCTTTCTATGGTTAAGTGAGAGGTGAAGAGAAAGGCCAGAAGTATTATTCTAGCTGAAATACTGCATGGGGACATGAAGCCAGAGAAATAGAGGATACCTCCCTGTAATGGCTACCTAACTTAGAATATTTTCCTTTAGGATTTAGCTGCCTACAATTTCAGAGAAAAAATGTCAATTGCAGTAACTATATTTAGCCTGAGTGCTCTCATTTAACTTAACAGGACTTTTTTTCTTTAATTTATAATTTGATTTGTATGCTTCCTCAAATTTCCATCAGAATAGGTGGGTAAAAAAAAGTAACCAAGACATGTAAAATTTCCTCATAAATCTATGCATTCTCTTACGTTCTCTGTACTTTTTTTCTGGTATCCTGGATCTATTCAACCTCATAAATAGCATGCTCTGCTAACACTGTCAGATGAGGAGAGGGCCAGCAAAAGTCAGAGAGTGAGGACAATCTTAGAATAGGAGTCCAGGGCAGCCCTGGTGGCTCAGTGGTTTAGCACCACCTTCAGCCCAGGTTGTGATCCTGGAGACCCAGGATCGAGTCCCACGTTGGGCTTCTTGCATGGAGCCTGCTTCTCCCTCTGCCTGTGTCTCTGCCTCTCATTCTCTCTCTCTGTCTCTCATGAATAAATAAATAAAATCTTTAAAAAAAAATCTTAAAAGAATATGAGTCCATTCACTTAGCATTTATTTCACTAGCTTTTTTCCTCTGCTACCAATATAACTAGTAGATAAATTCTGGAGATCTAATGCACAGCATAGTGATTATAGTCAACAATACTGTATTATATACTTTAGAATTGCTAACAGACTAGATCTTAAATGTTCTCACCACAAAAAAGAAATGGTAATTATGTGATGTGATGGAGGTATTAGCTAAAGCTATGGTGGTAATCATGTTGCAATTTAGACATATCAAATCAACACATTGTACAGCTTAAACTTACACAATATTACATGTCAATTATATCAATAAGAAATAAAAGATATATCATAATTTGTTCTTACCTGTTGATGGACACTTAGGTCATTTAGCAACTATCCCAAGTAAAGCTTCTGTGAATGTTTGTGTACAAGTCTTGGTGTGGATGTGTTTTCATTTCTCTTGGATAAACATCTAGGAGTGAATGGCTGGGTATTATGGTTTGTGTATGTATAATTTTTTATTGTGCTATAAATGACATGTAACAAATTAGTTTCAGGTATATAGCATAATGATTCAATATTTGTATTTATTATGAAATAATCACCTCAATAAGTCTAGTTAGCATCGGACACAACACAAATTTTTTTGTGTGTGGTGAAAACTTTTTTTTAAAAGATTTTATTTACTTTTTTGAATGAGAGAGTGAGCGAGCATGCATGGGGGGAGGGGCAGAGGGAGAAGCAGGCTCCCTGCTGAGCAGAGAGCCTGACTTGGGGCTTGATCCCAGGACCCTGGAGCATGACCTAAGTAGAAGGCAGGCACCAGGCACTTAACTGACTGAGCCACCCAGGTGCCCCATTGTGATGAGAACTTTTAAAATTTATTCTCTTAACTTTCAAATACACAGTACAGTATTATTAACTGTGGTCAACATGCTATATATTATATCTCTTAAGACTTCTATAACTGGAAGTTTGTTCCTTTTGACTACCTTTACCCATTTCACTCACCCCACAATCCCTGCTCTGTCAACAGTCTATTCTTTGTATCTGGGAGTTTGTTTTTGTTTGTTTTGTTTTTTAGATTCCACATATAAGTGAGTCATACATTCATACCTACATATATATGATTTTGTATTTGTCTTTCTCTGTCAAACCTATTTCATTTAGCATAATGCCCTCAAAGTCCATTCATGTTATTGTAAATGGCAAGATTTCCTTCTTTTTTTTTAATTTCCTTCTTTTTAATGGCTGAATAATATTCCTGTGTGTATATGTGTATATGTGTGTGTGTGTGTGTATGAGAGAGAGAGAGAGAGAGAGAGAGAGAGAGAAATCACATTTTCTTAGACACTTAGGTAGTTTCTATGTCTTGGCTATTATAAATAATGCTGAAATGAACATGGAGGTGTAGATATCTTTGTGATTTAGTGTTTTTGTTTCCTTCAGATAAATACCCAGAAGTGGAATTGCTGGATCATATGGTAATTCTATTTTTTTTCATCTTTTGAGGAACCTCCACACTGTTTCCCATAGTGGCTGCACCAATTTCCATTCTCACCAACAGAGCACAAGGGTTTACTTTTTCCCACATCAACACTTGCTATTTCCTATGTTTTTGACAGTCACCATTCTAACAGGTATGAGGTGATATCTCATTGTGGATTTTGATGTGCATTTCCCTGATGATGATTGATGTTGAGCACTTTTTCATGTACCTGTTGACCGTCTATGTTTTTTTGGAAAAATGTCTATTCAGATGCTCTGCCCATTTTTTAATTGGATTGTTTCTTTTTTTGGTATTGAGTTGTATGAGTTCTTTATTTATTGGATATTAACCTGTTATCAGATAGATGATTTACAAATATTTTCTATTTGGCAAGGTTATCTCTTCATTTGTTATGCAGGAGCTTTTTGGTTTGATGTAGTCCCACTTGTTGATTTTTGATTTTGTTGTTTGTTTTTGTTTTAAATCCAAAAAAATAACTGCTAATACTAATGTCAAGGAATCTACCCCCTGTGTTTTTTTCTTCTAGGAGTTTATGGTTTCAGGTATTATGCTCAGGTCTTTAATCCATTTTGAGTTTATTTTTGTGTGTAGTGTAAGAAAGTGATCAGTTTCATTCTTCTGTATATGGCCGTCCAGTTTTCCCAGCATCATTTATTGAAGAAACTATTTTTTCACATTGTATATTCTTGGCTCCTTTGTCATAAATTATTTAACCATATATGTGTGAGTTTATTTCTAGGCTCTTTATTCTGTTCTATTGATCTATGTGTCTGTTTTTTTTTATTTTATTTTTTATGTGTCTGTTTTTATGCCAATATCATACTGTTTTGATTCGTATAGCTTTGTAATATAGTTTGAAATCAGGAAGTGTGATGCTTCAGCTTTGTTCTTCCTTCTTAAGATTGCTCTGATTATTTGAGAGCAACTTTCTTAATCCCTCATATCATATTGAGGACAGGCTCTTATTTCCCATCTTTCTTCTTGCATCTTTCTTCCCCGTTTTCTTTTCTTATTCCTCTTCTGAAAAAAAACTTTTTCTTTTTTTAATTGAAATTCAACTTGCCAACACATAGTATAACACCCAGTGCTCATCCCATCAAGTGCCTTCCTTAGTGCCTGTCATCCAGTCACTCCATCCCCCCATTCCCCCCGCCCCGCAACCCTTTATTTCACAGAGTTAGGAGTGTCTCATGGTTTGTCTTCCTCTCTAATTTTTCCCCACTCAGTTTCCCTCCTTTCCCAAATAGTCCCTTTCACTATTTCTTATATTCTGCATATGAGTGAAACTATATGATGATTGTCCTTCTCCGTAAAAACTTTTTTTTCTACTTCTGTTCCTTATCTTCCTTCTTTTGACTTTCCCTTTCATATTCATTTCTTTTTTACATTTATTTAATACAAATTATGGGTTGCTTCTAATTTAAGTGGCAAAGAGAGAGTATTGCCCCTGAGGGAAATTATCAATGGTACCAGGGTACAGAGTGTAGGGAGAGTATTGAAAAATGCAACAGAAAAATCAATTGGATTGTCAGCACATATAATGGTGCCTGAGGTAAGAGGAAGTTGGGAAAAGTCTAGCTCTCCTCAAAGGTAATATATATTAAATATATGTGCAAAATATCACAGAAAGAATGAAGCTGTGATATTATGATTTATAATAAGAAATAAATATTTGGTCTTCATTCTGGTTCTACGCATAGGGCTCCTTTTTTTGTTTTTGTTTTCTAAAGATTTTACTTACTTATTTTAGAGAGAGAGCACAAGCAGGGAGGAGTGGCAGAGGGAGAGAGAGAAGCAGACGATTCATTGAGCAGGGAGCCTGAGGGTAGGACTCAATCCCAGGACCCCGAGATCATGACCTGAGTTGAAAGCAGACACTTAACCTACTGAGCCACCCAGGTGCCCATGGCATAGGGCTCCATAAACCGTTGGAATTAACTGTAGAGAAAGAGATCTTTTATTATGTTAATGATGCAACTTTTGGAAAGCACCTAAGGCTAAGGCTGGTTGCCTGTGCTGGTTGCCAACCTGATTTGAGGGTTGGAGCTTTTAGACTAGTCCTTCCCCACCTATGCGGAAGGGAGAGGAGCTGGCAGTGAAGTTCAGTCACTAGCAGCTGGTGATTTAATCAATCATGGCTATGTAATGAAGCCTCCAAGGACAGGGTTCAGATAGCTTCCAAGTGGGTGAACACATGGAGATTGTGGGAGAGTGGTGTGTTTGGAGAGAGGATGGAAACTTAGCATCCTTTTCCCCGTACCTTGCCCTATGCATCTCTTCAGTTTGGCTGTTGCGGGCTTATATATATTTATAACACACTGGTAATGTAGGAAGTAAAATGTTTCCCTGACTTCTGTGAGCCACTCTAGTAAATTAATGGAAACTAAGGACAGGTCTTTGGAATCTCCAATCTATACCCTGTTGGTCAGAAACATGGATGACTACCTGTACTTGAGATTGGTATCTGAAATGTGTATGTGGTGGGGGATGAGGGCAAGGTGGGGTATAGTCTTGTAGGACTGAGCCCTTAACTTGTGGAATCTGATGCTATCTTTGGGTAGATAGAGTCAGATTTGGGTTAGAATTGAGTTAAGTTGTAGGACACCCAGCTAGTGTCAGAAAATTTGCTAGGTGTGGGGGAAAAACCCACACATTAGAATTCAGTGTAGAATCTTAGCAGCATACTCACCCTTTGAGTATTCTGAGAAAATAATCCAAAACCCTGGTTAGAAAGAGAACAATGCTTCTATAGATGTAGGTGGCCTGTTACTGGTTTACTATAATTATGGAGACTTCCACTAAATCCAGAATTGAGGGAATTTAAAGGACATTGTAATATAATCACCCCCTGATTTTTGATATGTGCTGAGATTCCTATTAGCCAACAGTAATTTGATCTGGCTATTTTTTTTTTTTAAGATTTTATTATTTTTTCATGAGAGACACAGAGAGAGAAAGAGAGACAAAGACACACACAGGCAGAGGGAGAAGCAGACCTCCTGCAAGGAGCCCGATGTGGGACTTGATCCCAGATCCCAGGATCACACCCTGAGCTGAAAGCAGATGCTCAACCGATGAGCCACCCAGGCATCGGTAAGAATCTGATCTGGCTATTTGGTAAGAATACCTTGGATTAAAGTATGAATGCTGAAAGATTTAGCTAATTGCTTTGTGAGGACCACCTAACAGTAAGAGGGTGATACCAGGCCAGGCAGATGGGCTTTGTCCAATAAGGATTGCCAAACCAGTCTGTCTACTACTACTCAGGCTTTTTTGTTGCTGAGCTATCGTGTGGTTGAGCTCTGACCCAGTACGACTTTATTCTAAAAAAATACATCTATTTTTACAGAATAGGACTACTTATTCTCAACTCTTACACCATCCTATCTCAACCAGTCAGATGTGACACTTTAGAGAATGATAGAAGGAAATTAATACCATGGCAAAAGGAACAAACTGAGGCTATCTCAGGCAAACCAGGGAATATAGTTACCCTAATTATAAATGACATTTTGTGTAAACATATTCAGGATTTTGCAAGTAAAGGATGGAGTTCTGGAGAATTTCTCTCTCTGAATCTACTTTCTCACTTTCCTTCCTCAACCCACTTTCTCTAAGGTTTTCTAGTGTTTCCTTCAATATCCCAGCCACTTTTTCTCATTCTTATATACAAGAATCTGAAGTGAATAAAACATTAAAACTAGTATCATACATACTTGAACTTCAGCTGCTCTCTATACTTAGCAAAACAGATGTAGTTTTGTGGGAACTTCAGAATCGCTACCAGTATGGCTGCTGCAGGTACAGCATTTATGTCAAAGGTTAGTCCGTATTTCCTATTTTCCTTTAGAGAAGGAACTTTATGCCCCTTGTCTGATGTGTAAAAAATAAACAGTATTAGAATGTTAATCTGAAATCGCATGAAGTTTTATGTGGAATAGCTTGTGGATTAATAAAGTATTCTTGTTTCTTTTTTATTGAGATATAGTTGACATAGTATGTTTAAGGTGAACAACATGCTGATTTGATATATTTCTGTACTGCAGTATGATTAACAATGAAGCATTAGCTAATACCTCCCTCACGTCACATAATTACCATTACTTTTTTGTGGTGAAAGTACTCTTGATTCTGTCCTATGTGGCACTCACATGGCTTTTCATATCTCCCCCAAGCAAAGCGAGAACAATTCTGCCTTATTCATAAATTTGTGTATCCATGCTGAATGCTTTATTTTTTTTTTCCATGCTGAATGCTTTAGATGTATGCACCGTGCATGTCACAAGACATAATCATGTCTTCATAAGGTTGAAGAAAGAGGTAAACCTATGACAGCCAGCCTAACTCTGGGACTTCAAAAAATGTCATTGACATCACAACTGACAGAAAGGTCAGAGGGAGGGCAAATGATGGGAGGCAGATGTACTTCCAAACAACTTTTGAAAACTGGCTTTTTAAGTGGTAAACAGGGTGTCCTCACCTACAAATTGGACAAATACTTGCTCTTAAGTTCCTGGCATGAATGGAATCTGGGAATTCAAGGGAGGCAGAATGTGCCACAAAATAATCAAAACATGGATTATTTTGAGCTGAAGTCAATTATGACCCAGAAGACTCAAGAAAAACTTTTACCTCTCTCCTTACATACCTAAAAGAATTTAGTTAAGGGACCTGGCCCAGAAAAAGAACTATTATCAGAGATAACTTTTTCCCCCTTTTTTAAATTGAAGTATATTTGATATGATATGTTACATTAGTTTTAAGTGTACATGGTGATTCAACAACTATATACATTATGCTTGCAAGTATAGCTACTCTCTGTCCCCACACAACACTATTACAATACCATCAACCATATTCCCTATTGCTGTACCTTCCATATCTGTGACTTACTCATTCTGAAACTGGAAGCTTGTATCTCTCACTTCCCTTTAACGCATTTTGCCCATCCCCCCACCCCTCTGGCAAACACGAGTTTGTTTTTTGTATTTATGGGCTGCCTTTTTGTTTGTTTATTAATTTGTTGGTTTTTTAGATTCCACCTATAACTGAAAAGCGGTATTTGTCTTTCTTTGTCTGACTTATTTCACTTAACATAATACCCTCTTTGTCCATCCATGTTGTTGCAAATAGTAAGATCTCATTCTCCCCCACATCTTCTTTATCCATTCATCTGTCCATAGACCCTTAGGTTACTCCCATATCTTGGCTATTGTAAATAATGCTTCAATAAACATAGGGTACATATATTTTTTGAATTAGTATTTTCATTTTCTTTGAGTAAATAGTGGAATTATTGGGTTATATGGTATTTCTATTTTTAATTTTTCAAAAATCTTGTATAGGGTCCATGCCCAAAATGAGGCTTGAACCCATGAACCTGAAATTGAGAGTTGCATAATCTACTGACTGAGCCAGTCAGGCATGAAGATCTTATTTTTAAGTAATGTCTACACCCAACATGGGGCTCAAACCCACAACCCTAAGAACAAGAGTTGCAGCCACTGACTTAGCCAGGTACCCCTATTCTTTTAATTTAAATTTATTTAAATTCCATTAGTCAACATATAATGTATTATTGGTTTCAGAGATAGAGGTCAGGAGTCTTATATAAAACCAGTGCTCATTACATCACATGCCCTCCTTGCTGTCCATCATCCAGTTACCCTATCCCTTACCCTCTCCTCTCTGGCAACCCTCTGTTATCTGTGATTAAAGGTCTTTTATGGTTTGTCTCCCTCTTTGATTTCATCCTGTTTTATTTTTTTCCCCTTCTATAAGTCTCTGTTTTGTTTCTTAAATTCCACATATGAGTGAGATCATATGATAATTGTCTTTCTCTAATTGACTTATTTCACTTAGTGTAATAAGTCATTGCAAATGGCAAGATTTCGTTTTTTTGATGGCTGAGTAGTATTCCATGGTATATATACCACATCTTTATCCATTCATCCACCGATATACATCTGGGCTCTTTCCATAGTTTGGCTATAGTGACATTGCTGCTATAAACATTGGGGTGCAGGTGCCCCTTTGAATCATTCCATTTGTATCTTTGGGGTAAATACGTAGTAGTGCAATTGCTGGGTTATAGGTAGCTCTATGTTCAACTTTTTGAGGAACCTCCAAACTGTTTTCCAGAGTAGCTGCACTGGCTTGCATTCTCACTAACAGTATTCGAGGGTTCCCCTCTCTCCACATCCTCATCAACATCTGTCATTTCCTGACTTAATTTCAGCCATTCTGACCGGGGTGAGGTGGCATCTCATTGTGGTTTTGATTTGTATTTCCCTAATGATGAGTGATGTTGAGCATTTGTTTTATGTGTCTCTTGGCCATGTGTATGTCTTCTTTGGAGGAATGTCTGTTCATATCTTCTGCCCATTTCTTGATTGGATTATTTTTCTTTTAGGATTATTTGTTCCAACTCTGTAAAAAACATTGATGGTATTTTGATAGGGATTGTGTTGAATGTATAGATTGCTCCAGGTAGCATCGACATTTTAACGATATTCTTCCAATTCATGAGCATGGAACATTTTTCCATTTCTTTTATTTTTTAAAGATTTTATTTATTTATTCATGAGAGACACAGAGAGAAGGCAGAGACATGGGCAGAAGGAGAAGTAGGCTCCATACAGAGAGTCTGATATGGGACTCGATCCCGAAACTCCAGGATCATGCCCTGAGCCAAAGGCAGATGCTCAACCACTGAGCCACCCAGGCATCCCCATTTTTCCATTTCTTTGTGTCTTCCTCAGTTTCTTTCATGAGTACAGATTCCTTGCCTCTCTGGTTAGGTTTATCCTAGGTATCTTATGGTTTGGGGTGCAACTGTAAATGATACTCCTTAATTTCTTTCTTCTGTCTCATTGTTAGTGTATAGAAATGCAACCGATTTCTGTGCATTGATTTTATATCCTGCCACTTTGGTGAATTCCCGTATGAGTTCTAGCAATTTTGGGGTAGAGTCTTTTGGGTTTTCTATATAGAATCATGTCATCTGCAAAGAGTGACAGTGTGACTTTTTCTTTGCTGATTCAGATGCCTTTTATTTCTTTTTGTTGTCTGATTACTGAGGCTAGAACTTCTAGTACTATGTTGAACATCAGTGATAATAGTGGACATCCCTGCTATGTTCCTGACCTTAGGGGAAAAGCTCTCAGTTTTTCCCCATTGAGAATGATATTCACTGTGGGCTTTTCATACATGGCTTTTTTGATTTAAGGTATCTCTCTTTTCCTACACTGTGAAGAGTTTTAACCAAGAAAGAATGGTATGCTTTGTCAGATGCCTTTTCTGCATCTATTAAAAGAATCATAGGGTACTTGTCCTTTTATTAATGGAGTATATCACATTGATTTGTGGATGTTGAACCACCCTTGCAGCCCAAGAATAAATCCCACTTGGTTGTGGTGAATAATCCATCCATCCATCCATCCATCCTTCCTTCCTTCCTTCCTTCCTTCCTTCCTTCCTTCCTTCTTTCTTTCTTTCTTTCTTTCTTTCTTTCTTTCTTTCTTTCTTTCTTTTTCTTTCTTTCTTTCTTTCTTTCTTTTGTAAATAATCTTTTTAATGTACTTTTGGATCCCATTGGCTAGTGTTTGGGTCATTATTTCCACATCCATGTTCATCAGAGATATGGTCTGTAATTCTTTTTGGTGGGAACTTTGGTTTTGGAATCAAGGTAATGTTGGCCTCACAGAAAGAGTTTGGAAGTTTTCCTTCTATTTATATATTTTAAAATAGCTTCAGAAGAATAGGTATTAATTCTTCTTTAAATGTTTGATAGAATCCCCTGGGAAGCCATTGGGCCCTGAACCTTGTTTGTTGGGAGATTTTTGGCTACTGCTTCAATTTCCTTGCTGATTATGGTTTGTTCAGGCTTTCTATTTCTTCCTGTTTCAGTTTTGGTAGTTTATACATCTCTAGGAATGCATCCATTTCTTCCAGATTGCCTCATTTATTGGCATATGGTTGCTCATAATATGTTCTTGTAATTGTTTATATTTCTCCAATGTTGGTTGTGATCTCTCCTTTTTCATTCATGATTTTATTTATTTGGGTCCTTTCTCTTTTATTTTTGATAAATCTGGTCAGGGGTTTTATCAATCTTATTAATTCTTTCAACAATCCAGTTAGCTATTAGTTTCATTGATATGTTGCACTGTTCTTTTGTTTTCTATTTCATTGATTTCTGCTCTCATCTTTATTATTTCTCTTCTCCTGCTGGGTTTAGGTTTATTTGCTGTTCTTTCTCTAGCCCCTTTAGGTGTAAGGTTAGATTTGTATTTGAGACCTTTCTTGTTTCTTGAGAAAGGCTTGTATTGCTATATACTTCCCTCTTAAGACTGCCTTTGCTGCATACCAAAGGTTTTGTACAGTTGTGTTTTCATTTTCATTTGTTTCCATGAATTAAAAAAATTTTTTCTTTACTTTTCTGCTTGACCCATTCATTTTTTAGTAAGATGCTCTTTAGCCTCTATGTATTTGATTGAGTTCTTTCCAAATTTTCTCTTGTGATTGAATTACAGTTTCAAAACATTGTGATCCAAAAATATGCAGGGAATGATGCCAGTCTTTGGTACCAGTTGAGACCTGATTTGTGACCTATTATATGATCTATTCTGGAGAATATTCCATGTGCACTCGAGAAGAATGATGGAAGGATGGAAAATCCTGAATATATCTGTGATGAAAAAAAAAATATATATATATATATCTGTGATGTCCATCTAGTCCAATGTGTCATTTAACACCCCTGTTTCCTTGTTGATCTGCTTAGATGATTTGTCCATTGCAGTGATTGGGGTAGTAAAGTCCCCTACATTGTTATGTTATTATCGATGTGTTTCTTTGTTATTAATTGGCTTATATAATTGCCATATTAGTGGCATAAATATTTATAATTGTTAGATCTTCTTGTTGGATACCCTTTGATTATGATATAGTATCGTTCCTCGTTTTTTTATTGTAGTCTTTGTTTTAAAATCTAATTTGCCTGATATAAGGATTGCCATCCCAGCTTTCTTTTGATGTCCATTAGTATAGTTTTCCACTCCCTCGCTTTAAATTTGAAGGTGTCTTTGGTCTAAAAAGTCTCTTGCAGATAGCATATTGATAGATCTTGCTTTTTTATTCAATCTGATACCCTGTATCTTTTGATTGGGGCACTTAGCCCATTTACATTCAGAGTAACTATTGAAAGGTATTAATTTAGTGTCATTGTATTACCTGTAAAGTCACTGTTTCTGTATATTGTTTCTATTTCTTTCTGATCTATATTACTTTTGGGCTCTCTCTTTTCTTAAAGGATCCCTTTTAATATTTCTTTTGGGGCTGGTTTGGTGATCACAAATTCTTTTAGTTTCTGTTTGTCCTGGAAGTTTTTTTATCTCTCCTTCTATTTTGAATGACATTCTAACTGGATAAAGTATTGTTGGCTGCATATTTTTCTCATTTAGTACCTCAAATATATTATGCCTGTCCTTTCTGGCCTGCCAGGTCTCTGTGGGTAGAACTGCTGCCAGTCTAATGTTTCTACTCTTGTAGGCTACAGACCTCTTGTCCTGAGCTACTTTCAGGATTTTCTATTTGTCTTTGAGATTTGCAAGTTTCACTGATATATGCTGGGATGTTGACCTATTTTTATTGATTTTGAGAGGGGTTCTATGGTTCTCGTGGACTTGGATGCCTGTTTCCTTCCCCAGATTAGGAAAGTTCTCTGCTCTAATTTGCTCCAGTATACCTTTTGCCCCACTCTCTTTTCTCTTCTGGGATCCCAGTTATTCTAATATTTGTTTCACTTTATATTATCACTTACCTCTCAAATTCTCCCCTCGTGATCTAGTAGTTTATCTCTCCTTTTCTCAGCTTTATTCTCCATCATTTTGTCTTTTAGATCACTAATTTTCTCTTTTGCTTCATTTATCCTAGTGGTTAGAGCCTGCATTTTTTTATTGTATCTTATTAATACCCTTTTTTATTTTGACTTGATTAGATTTTCATTCTCTTATTTCTCTAGTAGATTCTCTAGTGACTTCTGTGCTTTTTTTCAAGCCCAGCTAGTATCGTTATTATGAACTCTAGTTCTGACATCTTCCTTAGGTCTATACTGAGTAGATACCTGGCAGATAGTACTGCCTCTTGTTCTCTTTTTTTGAGGTGAGTTTTTTCATCTTGTCATTCTGTCAAGAGAGGGATAGATGAATGAGAGAACAGAATACTAAAATGGCAACAATGACCCCAGATAAATATATGTTAAATCAGAAGAGACTCAGAACTGAATCTTTTTTTAAAAGAGAATATAATCAGACAGGTGAACAAATAGAGCAGTACACTGGATCCTGTGTATATTTTGGTCTGCTTATTAGAAAACTATATCCCAAAATTGTAATGAAAGAAAAACTTATATATGTGCAAAAATAAATTAAATACAATGAAAAGATAGATATAACTGTAACAATGAAAATTAAAAGACAAAAAAAAAAAAAAGAATACAGACAGACAGATGAACAGAACAGAGAAATATACCATATCCTGAATGCATTTTGGTCAGTTTGTTAGAAGAAA
Source organism: Canis lupus baileyi (assembly GCF_048164855.1). NCBI lineage: Eukaryota > Metazoa > Chordata > Mammalia > Carnivora > Canidae > Canis > Canis lupus. Next base: position 68,250,803 of record NC_132847.1, read on the forward strand.
CTACATCTCAAAATTGTAAAGAAAGAAAAACATGTATATACAAAAATAAAATTAAATACATTGAAAGGATAGAATATAACATAAAGATGAAAACTTAAAAAGACTTTAACAAAGCAGAAAAAAACCCCAAAAGACCAGAAGAAGAGAAAAAGGGGCAAGAGGAGTGAATATAGTCAGACAGATGAAGAGAACAGAGCTGTACACTAGATTCTGGGTGTATTTTGGTCTGTTTGTGATTTTTTTTCTTTTTTTTTTAAGATTTTATTTATTCATGAAAGAGAGAGAGAGAGGGAGGCAGAGACACAGGCAGAGGGAGAAGCAGGCTCCATGCCGGCCCAACACGGGACTCGATCCTGGACTCCAGGATCACACCCTGGGCCAAAGGCAGGTGCCGAACCGCTGAGCCATCCAGGGATCCCCGGTCTGTTTTTAATTTTTTGAAGAACCTCCATACCGTCTTCCATAGTGGCTATACCAATTTACATTCCCACTGACAGTGTATGAGGGTTCCTTTTTATCATATGTAACTTTTTATCTAAAAGACCTCTCTGTAGGGTAGGGCAAACATCTAATTACCAAACATCTCTTCTTATAGTCCTGTGAATTACCCACATTCCCTTTGTAGCCCCGGGCCCGTATCCCATTCCTTAGCTCAGGACAGCATATAAGCCTTAACTTCTCTACTATATCTTTGGGGCTTCTGTATATACAAAATTATATTTTTCTCCTATTAATCTGTATTATATCAGTTTAATTATTAGACCATCCAAAGAACCTAGAAAGGAAGAAGGAAAAATCTTTCTTCTCCTACAGAATGAAGTCATCTTCAAATAGTGTCTCCACATTTGTCCCAGGCCATGGGAATCATTGTCAGAAGAAAGAGGGTGCACTCTTGAGAAACACTGTAATGTATAATAATGATTTAAAGAATATCAAACATTTATATGGGACTTTCTATATAAATTAGAGACTGTTATGAATACTTTTCACTTGTTACCTTGGGAAAAACCTAGACTTGGAGTCATACAGGTTCTAAATGTTGGTTTTGTCGTTTTATAGTTGTGTGGTCATAGGAAGAAAGTTCTTAAACTCTAATATTAAATTTCTTCAAGTGCAAAATATTCCTAGAGTTGTGGAAATAAATGAGATCAGGCATGTACAAGCTCTAGTAGCATGCTGGCACATAATCATCCTTTCCCTCTGTGTTCGTTACCCTGCGAGCCTTCAGATGACCAAAAATTGATGCAAAGTGAACACTGTCTGAAGGCCAGGGAGTAGTTAACCATTCTGATATCACATGATATGGAGCATTCACATGAGTGCCCATTAACTTTTAAAAGGTTATGTGTTTCCATCTGCTTGGGAAAAATCCTGTTTCTATGACATATTTTCACAAACATGGAGAAGTTTGGAAACAAAGAGCCTGGTAGGATTCCCCCAAACCATAGGAGACATCACAAGAATGGCAAAGACTAAAATTATGAAGGTGATGAACTTAATTTGCATTTCCTTTTAGGGTCCTGAGAGTTAAGATTTTTATTTTTCCAAAAGGGCATTCATGGAGAGATATCTAAGTGTCTGCAATATACCAACAGAAACATATTATTTCTTGTGAACTGGCACTTGTTGAAGGAGGGTGACCCTCACATGGTTTCTTTCTGTCAAAATCTTCAGCTTTGTGCTATTTGCATCCCCACCCATACAATTACTAGTAAAGAATATAGATGATTCATATTGATAATTCTTAGTACCAAAAGACTTGCTAATTAAAATAGTCAACAACCACAAACCACTTTGGTAGTGAGCTGGCTGGTCTAAATAATTAACCTCATTTTGCAAGCAAAGGAACATAAGCACTGAAACAATGTAACCAAGCCAAAGCCACAACAAGTGAACAGCAAGGATAAAGACTAGAATTCAATAAACCCCGAAAATCAAATCACAATTGCCTTGTACAATCAACCTTTGTTAACCTTCAGCAATTTGATGGTTTTTTTCTGTGGTTGTGCTTGTGGGATTCAGAATTGGGCTTAATTGGACTGTATTGTTCCTTGGTATGTATCATAGATAAGCAAAGCAAATTGTGCCTAGAATCAATCTCTCTCTCTCTCTCTCACACACACACACACAAATATATACACAATCTATTGAGAAAATTCCTTCCTAAATAGTGATCTCCTAATTAATAAATACTTTTAAATAATCAGAGAATAAATGCTGAGTCCCTTTAGGGGGACTTTCAGGCTAAAATGTTATAGACAGAGGTACCAGGGACACTTTAGGATATAAGGTAGTTCACTTCCATGCTGTGTGTTACCCTATTTCTGGCTCTTGTGATTTAGCCAACCTATAGAGAGAGTATGTCAAAGTCAGTCGCCAGTACCAGCTCTCAATGCCCAGGGTATTTACCTAGGATCCTGGAATTTACCTAGCTAAGATTACCATCCCAGGATGCATGAATATCCTATTATTCTGAGTTTTCAGGTTTCAGAGCTCTCTGATGTTCTGTTGTATGCTGGTTTTGAGAAACTGTCTCAGGCTCTTCTCTGGCTAACTGGTTTCATACTCCTAGTAACTATGTAAGACACTTTGTATCCATGATCTGTGGTGCAGCCAAGGGAACAGCTGGAAAATATTTTGAGATATTGAAGATTGTTTTCTTTTTGACCCTTGTGCTTTCTTGAACAAGCTATCCTCTTCCTAGCTTTCTTAAACAAGCTATTGGGTGGAAGCAATAGCTTCTAAAGATACTGATCTGGAGGGGTGGGCCTATACAGTCAAGAACAAAAAGTCAAATTCTTGGCTTTGAATTCTAAAGTAGGCTGTTGAAATTGATAGCAGAGAAAACAGGCTTACAAGCACAGACTTTTAAATTGCAATAGTTGGGCTGTTTGAGAGTGAAAGTATTTTTTAAGTTCAGAAGCTTGTCTTTGAAAACCAAGAGCCCAAATCCAAATATAAAGTTTATACCATAATTATCAGATTTTGGAACAATATAGGATGCTGGAAGAGCAGTTTTCCTAGCCAAAAGAAAGTAAGATTTCTAGGAGTTGGCAGGAGAAACAGAATTGGAGAGGACATGAAAGGAACTTGTCTTTATGGGTGAAGTTTCTATCCTTAACAGTTTTTAGGCTGAGTCTCAAGAGGAATATTGAAGAAACTCATCAGCTAGCTATTCCGTTGAGGTTTAGGGGGCTGTCAGAGCAGAACCATCATCAAACTCCCCAGAATATTGCCTGACCAGATAGCACACCTTACAATGAAGGCTTACTTTCTAGGAGAGAATCTGAACTGAGGAGGGGCAGTTGCTAAATGAGGTCACCGGATAGCTGGGCCTAAGGCAGCTTCTTGGTGTTCTGCACACCTTGCATGGTGTGAGAGAACCTTCAAAAGTTCCTATGCCACAGTATGATAGTTCCCCAAAAAATCAAACACAGGGGATCCCTGGGTGGCACAGCAGTTTAGCGCCTGCCTTTGGCCCAGGGCGCGATCCTGGAGACCTGGGATCAAATCCCACGTCGGGCTCCCGGTGCATGGAGCCTGATTCTCCCTCTGCCTGTGTCTCTGCCTCTCTCTCTCTCTCTCTCTCTGTGTGACTATCATAAATAAATAAAAATTAAAAAAAAACCAAACACAATTATCATATGATCCAGCAATTTCATTTGTAGCTATATACTGAAAACAGTTAAAAGCAGAAACTCAAACGTACATTTTTGTAATTATGTTCACAGCAGCATTATTCACAGCAGCCAGAAGATAGAAACAACTCAAATATCCATTGCCAAGTGACCAGATAAGTGAAATGTGTTATATATATACACACACAATAAAAAGGAATGAAATTCTGGTGGACGCTATAATAGGATTGAACCTATAAAACATTATGCTAAGTGAAATAAGACAGATGCAAAAGGACAAATACTGTATGATTCCATTTATATGCCATATATTTAGAATAGGCAAATTCAGAGACAGTGGAATAATGGTGACTAGGGACTTGAGGGAGAGAGAATGGAAAGTTGTATAGGTATTGGGTTTTAGTTGAGATGATGAAAAAGTTGTCAAAATGAGTAGTGGTGATAGTTGCACAAAATGAGAATATGAGGGGCATCTGGGTGGCTCAGTTGGTTAAGCATCCAACCTTGATTTCAGCTCAGGTCATGATCTCAGGGTCCTGAGATTGCGCCCCATGTCAGGCTCTGCACTCAGTGTAGAATCTGCTTGAGATTCTCTGTCTCCCTCTCCCTCTGCCCCTCCTCCCCCTCACACACACGCTAAACAAACAAACAAACAAATAAATAAATAAATAAATAAATAAATTCTCTTAAAAAATAAGAATATGAACAATAATGCCAATGAACTGTACACTTAAAATGGAAAAAAATGGTTAAAATAGAAGTATTTATGTGATGTATATTTTACCACAATTTTTAAAAATTGGGGAAAAAGTTCCCATGCCCCCAGTAGGAAGATAGAAATGACTAGAATGTAAAGACAGGGGGTGTGGAGTGACTTGTGAAGCCCTGATGACTGATATGCTAAGAGGACACACAATTTGTCATGGTTAGAGTGGCAATTGACAGCCATTACACAGGAAATTAATTTTTCCTTTCAGCAGAAGCCACGGGGTGATTTGCTAATGACCGCAAAACATATTTCTCTCCCCTAAAGTCAAGGTGATAGACTACCCAGGACACGGATCATCCAGATCTTAGGTGACTACTAAAAAGTGACAGAAAAAGGTGAAGGGAAAAAAATTTCAATTTGACCATTTCTCCAAAAAGGATTGAATTTAAAATAGAAGTTACCAAGATTACTTTGGATTACAGGGTTAGGTTTTCCATTATCAATGAAATAAGGACTCCAGAGGTAAAAGTTAAATTATAGGTAACTCATTTCCATTTTGCATGTATGAATGTGTATGACAGTGAAACGTATTCCCATGACATGGCTGTATACCTTTTCCAAACTTAAAACTAAGGAGCTTCTCAAATCTATGGCAATTTTGGAGCTTTTCTGTGAGGAACAGGGAATTCCTTCTGGTGCAAGATGAGTTCAGCTTATCATTGGAGATGGCTATGCAGTGTCACTGATGGCCAACCTTGAGACCAACCCCAGAACATGGGTGTTCACGAAGCTGGATCATTGGAGATGGCTATGCAGTGTCACTGATGGCCAACCTTGAGACCAACCCCAGAACATGGGTGTTCACGAAGCTGGATCTTTGCGGTACTTAAAGTTAAAGCAGTGAACAGACCTGGCTCTTCAGGTCCTGTGATACGCGTTGGCCTTTGAGAACACTCTTATTATTATTGAGATTATTGGATAACCTTCCTGCCATCACCTTCCAGTGGTTAGTGATGAGAATACAGAAGGGCCTCCTAAAGCAATAGCTATTGATAACTGCTAATCTGTGTTATATACGTATTCTGTGCTGGCATTATGCAGGGTACTTTATGGTTATCCCATTTAGGCCTAACCATACATCTGTAGGATTAAGTACTAGTTTTGATCACATTTTGCAGAAAAGGAAACTGAAGTTTAATAATGGCCCATCACTTGTTCTAGGTCACCTAGGTTACTTACTACCTAGGTGAGAGGAAGGAAGAGAGAGGAAGGAAGGACCCAGAAACCTAACTTGATAGCCCAAGTGCTAACCGTGACAGTACACTGCTTATTGTTTGGGGACATCCTCCTACTCTGAAAAATCTAGCTTGACATGGATATTCCTGGCTATGGTATAGTAAACAATGGCTTAAGTGTTAGATTTGTGTTTAAGGACTCACAGGTTAATTACTGGTCCACATAAACAAAGGCTTCCATGTGATACCTAATAATTTAACAATGGCTTTGAAATAGGACTTTTTCAAAAGTATTTAGCATATCTTGGGGTTTACTAGTTTTATGAGGAATTCATCACCCCAATTTTATCCAAACCACCTCAGAAAAAAGAACATGCTGTATCGTTAAGTGGTGGAAAACTCCATTGTCCCAAGCCTACCCTGCCTCCATACTGTTGGAAGCTTTACTTTTATCCGTGGTACAGGGTTATCATATTCATAGAGGCACAGATAACTGACTGCCACAACTACTTCCTGTGGGAGTGAGAACAAATGGTTTTAAATGATCACAAATCAGGTCTTAACCAATACCAAAAGATTGAGATTGTCCCCGCATATTGTCAGACCATAATGCTTTAAAACTAGAACTAAATCACATGAAGAAATTTGGAAGGAATTCAAACACGTGGAAGTTAAAGACCATCCTGCTAAAAGATGAAAGGGTCAAGTGGGAAATTAGAGAAGAATTTTAAAAATTAATGGAAACTAATGAGAATGAAGATACAACCGTTCAAAATCTTTGGGATACAGCAAAAGCAGTCCTGAGGGGTAAATACATCACAATACAAGCATCCATCAAAAAACTGGAAAGAACCCAAATACAAAAGCTAACCTTGCACCTAAAGGAGCTGGAGAAAGAACAGCTAATAAAACCTACACCCAGCAGAAGAAGAGAGTTAATAAAGATTCAAGCAGAACTCAATGAAATAGAGACCAGAAGAACTGTGGAACAGATAAACAAAACCAGGAGTTGGTTCTTTGAAAGAATTAATAAGATAAACCTTTAGCCAGCTTTATTAAAAAGAAGAGAGAAAAGACTCAAATTAATAAAATCAAGAATGAAAAAGGAGAGATCACCACCAATACCAAGGAGATACAAACGATTTTAAAAACTTATTATGAGGGTAGCCCCGGTGGCCCAGTGGTTTAACGCTGCCTGCAGCCCAGGGTGTGAACCTGGAGACCCTGGATCGAGCCCCACGTTGGCTCTCTGCATGGAGCCTGCTTTTCCCTCTGCCTGTGTCTCTGCCTCTTTCTCTCTCTGTGTGTCTCTATGAATAAATAAATAAAATCTTTAAAACAATAAAATAAAAACTTATGAGCAGCTATATGCCAATAAATTAGGCAATCCAGAAGAAATGGACGCATTTCTTGAAAACCACAAACTACCAAAACTGGAACAGGAAGAAATAGAAAACCTGAACAGGCCAATAATCAGGGAGGAAATTGAAGCAGTCATCAGAAACCTCCCAAGACACAAAAGTCCAGGGCCAGATGGCTTCCCAGGGGAATTCTATCAACCGTCTAAAGAAGAAACAATACCTATTCTATTAAAGCTGTTCGGAAAGATAGATGGAATACTTCCAAACTCATTCTGTGAGGCCAGCATCACCCTAACTCCAGAACCAGACAAAGACCCCACCAAAAAGGAGAATTGTAGACCAATATCCCTGATGAACCCAGATACAAAAATTCTCAACAAGATACTAGCCAATAGGATCCAACAGCACATTAAGAAGATTATTCACCATGACCAAGTGGGATTTATCCCCAGGATGCAAGGCTGGTTCAACACTCCTAAAGCAATCAGTGTGATTGATCATATCAGCAAGAGAAAAAACAAGAACCATATGATCCTCTCAATAGATGCAGAGAAAGCATTTGACAAAATACAGCATCCATTCCTGATCAAAACTCTTCAGAGTGTAGGGATAGAGGGAACATTCCTCAGCATCTTAAAAGCCATCTACCAAAAGCCCACAGCAAATATCATTCTCAATGGGGAAACACTGGGAGCCTTTCCCCTAAGATCAGGAACACAACAAGGATGTTCACTTTCACCACTGCTATTCAACATAGTACTAGAAGTCCTTGCCTCAGCAATCAGGCAACAAAAAGGCATTCAAATTGGCAAAGAAGAAGTCAAACTCTCCCTCTTTGCAGATGACATGATACTGTACATAGAAAACCCAAAAGACTCCACCCCAAGATTGCTAGAACTCATACAGCAATTCGGCAGTGCAGCAGGATACAAAATCAATGCCCCGAAATCAGTGGCATTTCTATACACTAACAATGAGACTGAAGAAAGAGAAATAAAGGAGTCAATCCCATTTACAATTGCACCCAAAAGCATAAGATACCTAGGAATAAACCTAACCAAAGAGGTAAAGGATCTATACCCTAAAAACTACAGACCACTTCTGAAAGAAACTGAGGAAGACACAAAGAGATGGAAAAATATTCCATGCTCCTGGATTAGAAGAATTAATATTGTGAAAATGTCAATGTTACCCAGGGCAATTTACACATTTAATGCAATCCCTATCAAAATACCATGGACTTTCTTCAGAGAGTTAGAACAAATCATTTTAAGATTTGTGTGGAATCAGGAAAGACCCCGAATAGGGAAATATTAAAAAAGAAAACCATAGCTGGGGGCATCACAATGCCAGATTTCAGGTTGTACTACAAAGCTATGGTTATCAAGACAATGTGGTACTGGTACAAAAACAGACACATAGATCAATGGAACAGAATAGAGAATCCAGAAGCGGACCCTCAACTCTATGGTCAACTAATATTCGACAAAGCAGGAAAGACTATCCACTGGAAAAAAGACAGTCTCTTCAATAAATGGTGCTGGGAAAATTGGACAGCTACATGCAGAAGAATGAAACTAGACCATTCTCTTACACCATACACACACAAAGATAAACTCAAAATGGGTGAAAGATCTAAATGTGAGACAAGAATCCATCAGAATCCTAGAGGAGCACACAGGCAACACCCTTTTTGAACTTGGCCACAGCAACTTTTTGCAAGATACATCCATAAAGGCAAGGGAAACAAAAGCAAAAATGAATTATTCGGACTTCATCAAGATAAGAAGCTTCTGCACAGCAAAAGAAACAGTCAACAAAACTAAAAGACAACCTAAAGAATGGGAGAAGATATTTGCAAATGACGTACCAGATAAAGGGCTAGTATCCAAGATCTGTAAAGAGCTTATTAAACTCAGTAGCAAAGAAACAAACAATCCAATTATGAAATGGGAAAAAGACATGAACAGAAATTTCACAGAGGAAGACATAGACATAGCCAACAAGCAGATGAGAAAATGCCCCGCATCACTGGCCATCAGGGAAATACAAATCAAAACCACAATGAGATGCCACCTCACACCAGTGAAAATGGTGAAAATTAACAAGACAGGAAACAACAAATGTTGGAGAGGATGTGGAGAAGGGGGAACCCTCTTGCACTGTTGGTGGGAATATGAACTGGTGCAGCCACTCTGGAAAACTGTGTGGAGGTTCCTCAAAGAGTTAAAAATAGAACTGTCCTATGACCCAGCAATTGCACTGCTGGGGATTTACCCCAAAGATACAGATGCAGTGAAATGCCGGGACACCTGCACCCCGATGTTTATAGCAGCAATGTCCACAATAGCCAAACTGTGGAAGGAGCCTCGGTGTCCATCAAAAGATGGATGGATAAAGATGTGGTCTATGTATACAGTGGGATATTACTCCGCCATTAGAGACGACAAATACCCACCATTTGCTTCAATGTGGATGGAACTGGAGGATATTATGCTGAGTGAGGTAAGTCAATTGGAGAAGGACAAACATTATATGGTCTCATTCATTTGGGGAATATAAAAATTAGTGAAAGGGAATAAAGGGGGAAGGAGAGAAAATGAGTGAAAATATCAGTGAGGAAGACAAAACATGAGAGACACCTAACTCTGGGAAACGAACAAGGGGTAGTGGAAAGGGAGGTGGGCCGGGGGTTGGGGTGACTGGGTGATGGGCACTGAGGGGGGCACTTGGCGAGATGAGCACTGGGTGTTATGCTATATGTTGGCAAATTGAACTCCAATTAAAAAATAAATAAATAAATAAATAAATAAATAAATAAATAAATAAATAAATAAAGTCTGCCTTAGAAGCATGAGGGGTAATCTCAGGGAGTAGGCTTGAAGCAACTGAGATAGACCTAGAGGCTTACCTCATGCCCTACAGGATGGTCTTGTATGCACTGGGCAGGCAGGTAGATAATGCCTTATCTTACAAACCAGGGAAATAATAGTATAAACATTTCTCCACTTCTCATTCCTTCTGTCCTGTGATATCTCAGCAATCCAGCCCCAGTGATGACTGGGCACTGTTTGGTACAGGAAGCATGCAGATGCTCTGTACCTGAGCTTGATTATGACCACCCAACCATCCAGAGCTTGCCTGTGGAAATGAAGAATTCAGGGGGGGAGCTGCTCTGACCAGGAACAGTTAAGAATGAAATAAAATTCAGACCAGAGAAGCCCATTTCTCGGTGTTTTATCTTTGTCCTAAAAAGAATTTAGCTAACCTCCAGATTATCCAAAGTCCTTAATATGCCCTACAGAGACATCTGATAGCTTGATATATACCCATTTCTAATGTCCTCACACTTAAAGCACCTTAACCAGTTGTAAAGACAGACTTCCAGAGGCTGAAGGGATTGCTTACCTATTTCTGATTATTAATGTCCCTGAGACAACTTCCATAATGTGTCTCTCCATATACAGTCCTTCCAGAATTTTACAGTTCTAAGGAAAGATTATTTTCAAAATATAATCCAACACTAAAACTATTAATCAGAAAACATATCTTTTCATCTCTTTTTGTGTGAAAAGAGCTAAAGCTAAAATTTTACCTTCCAAGTAACCCCAGCAAATTTAGAGAACAGACCAAGAAAGATGAGATATGAAATCCAGAAAACAGTGCACAAATCTAACTCAAGCACAGAGAAAGGAAATTCCTGGACAAAGCTAATCAGTAGGTCTATAGAGCAGATATTCCAGATTGAAACTGGAAGGTTAAGGGCTTTCGGACAAAATTTACATAAATAAAGGGAACTCAGTATTTAAAAAAATATTTTTGACAACTTGGAAACGTTAGGAAACCATAAATACAAATAAATCAAGAAGAAAGAAAAGCCATTAGAAATACAGAGGAAAAGTAATCTAGAAAAAAGTCATGACTCAAATGTGAAGCAAAAGACTTTCAGATCAAGATAATACAGTGGATTTATATCATGAGATCCCATTTTGCTCCATAGACATAGCAAAAATAAAAATATAAAGAAAAAAACCCAAAAGGTATAAGTAGGTTCAAATATCAGATAAATGCAAAAATCCAAAATGGAACAGAAACTCAAACCAGTAAAAAGAACTAAAGCTGGGGCAGCTCAAAGTTTGCCTTTTATAAAGTGAAAGGGATTAAAAATGTGCCTGTGAGACAGGAGACTGGAGCCAGAAACATAGCTCAGAACCTTGAACAGTAGTGGGCATTCTCAACACTGTGAAAATGGAGTGAAAATTAGCTACTGCTAACTGCTGCCTGGGACCATAACTTCTGATGAACTGCAGACCAAAGAAGGCCAAGGCCAAGATCATAGCCTTGCAACCAGGATATAAGCCAAGACACCCAATGGTACATGACTAGATCTGTCTTATCCTTAATATCGCCTCTGATCCACGATTATGAAATCTCTGAATTAGGGACCAAGAGGGCCGAGTGGAGATAAAAAACTGATAGGCAAGGAAGAGTAAGGAGAGAGGTTGAGAGAGAGAGCGCGCCATAAAATAAACGACAAATTCTCACTAAGACAAAACAAAATTTCAAGACACAAATTTATTGCTGATAAAGATGGCTACTAAGCAGAGGGTGGATTGGAGGATGTGGAGTGTTGGTGGGGTGCAAAAAAATGGTGGCTCCTAAAATACAAGGGAGACTTACTTTTCTTAGTCTACACTTTGGTACCTTTCAAATTTGGGGAATGAATTTTCTTTTTTATCTAGCGTCTATGGAAACCTACCTGCTTCAGTTTATAAATCTTAAATTGATAATATTACCTATTTTTAAGGGTCTCTGGAAGGTTTTTTTTTTTTTTTTAAGAGAAGTTCTCTTAGAACCTTTGCCCAAAGATCCTATTGACAGTTGTACAGAAAAAGCACCCAATAAATATTTGTTGATGTTGGTATTGTTGACAATGATTATGATAGTGCCAGTGATGAGATGAACAAGAGCTCATTTCATCACTACCCAAACCAGAGCACCAGAGCTTTGTGAAGAGTCAACATCGTGATGTCCCCAGAAGGGCATGTCAACAATGTCATTGACCATTTTCTTCAGGGCTGGGTACTGCCCTTAACACGATTTCTACTCGCTATAAGGAGTCTCTCCTCTGTACTCTCTTAGCATATCATTCTGCCCCCAAAATAGGTTTTTGGATATCTTATCATAAGATCTGGTAGCCCTGACTCTCATAATTCCCTCCATTCAGTGGATGATGCTGTGGTTGAGAGTGACCTGTCCATTGGGGAGGAACCCACATTTCAGGAAGCTGAGCATGCTCACTAGCCAAGTGAAGAATCTCAGAAAGCATATTATTAAGGGATGGGTTCTTATCTCTCAAGAGCCAAACACACCCACTTCAGCATTGTCTAGCAATTACAGACAAACAGACGAGGGGTAGGGGGAAAGACATGGAGTCATTACCACATAGCAGACCATTTAGCCCAATTAATTCTGCATCAGCTCTGAATAGAGCGTGGCCCAAGGCATCTCCTGGAATTTTATATTCTTCATCACAGAGACATGATCTTTGTCATGGAGGATTCTCCATCCTTGCTCCTCCCCTCACACCTTCCTCTTTACTTTTTTCCTTCCTTTACTCACTAGGCATGCTTTCAGCTTTGTGTGTCAGACACTACAATAAGAAGGTGGTAAGAATCACATGGCAACTTTTTTTTTTTTAAGATTTTATTTACTATTTTCTTAGAGTGAGGGAGAGAGTACAGAGGGAGAGGGAGAAGCAGACTCCCCGCTGAGCAGTGACCCCCCCCCCCCCCCCCCCCCCCCCCCCCCCCCCCCCCCCCCCCCCCGCTCGCCTGCTCGCCTGCTCGCCTGTCCTGTCCACACAGGGCTCTATCCCAGGAGCCTGAGATCACAACCTGAGCCATAGCTAACAGGCACCCCACATGCCAACTTTAAATTAGGAGAGTCTTTTAGAGCCCAGCATCAGGAGCTGAAGTGGGTTTTATCAGACTCTAAAGAATAAGTGGAGCAAAGTCCAATTAAAACTGAGCAGTTCCCATCAAAGTTGTGTATGCATGAGTAACGCCCTTTCCTATACCCACACCTGATTTGGTTAATCAGATTCTGTGGGCAGTTGTAGGTAGGATGGTTAGAAAGATTCCTGAGTTATCTGGGCTCTTTGAAGGAGGAACAGAAAGAGCCACTGCCCAGTATTGTTGTGTAAATTGCTATGCAAAGGAGTGCCTAAAGGGGGAGAGTTGGGGCAGAAATCAGGCCTGTGCTCTGCGCCCTAACCTGTGAGGTGAGGGGTGCAGAGCATGGGCACATTTTTCTCATTCCCACAAAAGTAGTGTATATTGTAGGAAGCAGATCTATGTATGTTCTCTGATTGTAATTCTCTGATGGGACGGTCAAGGAGTTGTAAATCAGAGCAGGAATACTGGCTGTGTGGAGAGGCACAGGCTTTACAAGGCAAGGTGCAGCATGGATATCCCTATCCACATCAGGTCTGCTTTGAAACAGCTTAGAGCCAGGGTTTTTCTGAAGATCCACTTCTGACTTAGAATTCAGACTAATGGATCTTCTGGTTTCTAGCCAGTCATTCCTCACATTAGCCTATTGTTATTTATCTTCCTGGAATGTGAATGTGTGCACTTTATCCTCACTGGCATCCTTGTATAGGGAATTTCTAGAGAATCCCCAAGAAGATGCATCTGAACTTGAACACTAAGCTTTTGAGGAGCTATGTCATAGAACTGCTGGTTTCCCAGGGCTAGCCTTGTTGTCACCTAAAAAACCTGCCTGGAAAACACTAGATTACAGTTGTGGTTTTGATCCTGAATTCTGTGCCTGCTCTTAAATAAGACCTTTCCTCTCTTGGGCTTCAGTTTCTTGGTCTATACAGTAAGAGGATTTGGTCTTTATTGTTCTGTCAGGCTGTGGTCATACCCTGCCTGGCTTTCAGAGGTTGGAAGCGTAAAAGTGACTTGGCTGCAAGGGCTGGTTTGTAGTCCCGCGGAGCCCACATCTAGGACAAAAGGAATGATATGGTTGGAAAGCACAGAGCCCTGTGCTTCTCTCCCTATTCAGTTCATGCCAAGTGAATCAAGGATATAATTGCCCTCAGCATACCAAACATTACTATACTTCAGTTCAGCTTCTCCTTTCATTCGTTAAGCCCTTGTGGAAGTTGCCATCGCTCCCACCTGTACATGAGTATGCAAGTTGCTACAGTAAAAACCCAGGAGCTTTGAAGTCCTGGTTTCACTCCTTAATAATTAGGTGACTGATTCCCAGTTTCCTAATCTGTAAAGTGGAGATAATAATGTTTATGTCATGGAGTTGCTGTGAGGATTAAATGAGATTCTGTCTAAAAAGCATATGGCAAAAAAAAAAAAAAAAAAAAGCATATGGCACAGGGCCTGGCTGATACATGATAATTTCCTTTCCTCTCTCACCTATGCACTCCCCTCACCCTGCCCCACCGCCAGTGTGCACATGTCAGTAAGGACTTAAAATTTTGTACCCTGGAGCGGTGAATTGACTGTCTAATGACACAAGTTCAGGCGTGAAACAAGTATGCACTTGGCTATTTGCAGCTTGAAATCTCACTCCTGCCATTTTTTCACTACAGTTTCATCTGAAGAGACATCTCAAAAAAAAAAAAAAAAAAAAAGAGACATCTCATTAGAATGATTTTTTTTTAATGTATGTTTTTCCCTCTGAAGTGATAGTTTCCTCCAGTTGTGCTGGACTGATAATTTTGTGTATGTATGGAAGAGGTTAGCATCCAATAGGTCCACTTAAATGGCATTGGGAAGTCCCCTTAAATTTCATCCTCAACGCTCCCTGGTAAGTTGACTGTCTCCCAACATCTATCTTTGATTTTAACCCCCATTGTGTTGTTACTGATACCCAGAATTGAAGAATTCTTCAGGAATTTCACTCCCTCCATTAGTCAGCCCATTCCAATCTATGAAGTACTATTTGCAGCAATCACACACTGTTCCTATCTGTGTAAAACAAGCAAGTTAGTATAATGTACTAGTGAAGAGCAAGGTCTCCATATCCAGACTGTTTGATTTTTTTTAAGATTTTATTTATTTATTTGAGAGAGAGAGAGAGCACAAATCAGAGGGAGATGTAGAGGGACAAGCCAACTCTCCACCAAGCAGGGAGCCTGACATGAAACTCAATCCCAGGACCCTGGGACCATGACCTGAGCCGCTGAAGGCAGATGCCCAAGCGACTGAGCCACCCAGGTGCCCCCCAGACTATTTGATTTCGAAGACTAACTTTGCTACTTTCTAGCTTTGTGACTTCGGGTATAGTTAATTTCTTAATTTCCTTATCTAAAAAAAAAAAAAAAGCCAACCTGATAAGATTGTTGGGAAGATTAAAAGAGGGTACGTGGGTGGTCAGTCAGGTAAGCAGCTGCCTTTGAGGATGGAGCCCCAAGTCAGCCTCTTGCTCAGCAAGGAATTTGCTTCTCCCTCTCCCTCCGTGTTCTCTCTCTCACTCTCTCTCAAGTAAATAAAATCTTTAAAAAAGAACAAAATATGAAATGAGTCAATATATATAAAGTGTCTGATACATAAAACGTTTTCGTAAATGTCTATTGTTGATAATAATAGCAAAGATCTCTTCTCCACATCAAAAGTTGTCATATCCTAGAATGCAGCTGAGAATGGCCCAGTTAACTGCACTAGAACTGGGTGAGAGGAGCTGGTACCTAGAACCTGAACCATCTGTTTCAGAGATACGCCCAGCTGCAGGTCTTAGAAACCTTGAGACAGACCATTGTAACTGGAAGGAAAGACAATAGATAGCAGATGGTCGATTGCAATGTTTAGAGCAGTTTTCTGCTTGATCTCCTGCCTGATCATAAAAGAGAGCTCAAGTCCCTCTCTCTACCAGGTGGGACATCTGAGCATAGTATCAGAAAGGCTGTGAATTCCTGATCATCAGCCATCTTTGCATTGTTGGTTTGATGGCCATGAACTTCGAGGCCGTGTCCTTGACCTCAGTCTGCTCCTAGGAACAGTATATGCAATTTGTGTGAGTTACCAAATGGCTGCACCAGGACTTGGCATATCTGATTAAGAGAATTTCTTGGGAGAAAAGGAAAAGGAGGTGCCCCTGGCTCTGACTTCATGCCTAAATCCTAAGCGCATGCTTGCTTTGGGTGCTGAAGGCCTGAGTTTTTATTAGAAAGAACACAAAGCATCTCTTGGTAAAGGTTTATATGCCTTTTGGTTTACCCTGCAATGTAAAAAAAGGGAGGCGGGCAGGAATCAGGATATGCTAGGATTACTAAGGCTTCTTGGTAGTCAGAGCATGCAATAACCACCCACACCTGATCATTCTCAACTTGCTGGACCAGTTGAGGAAAGCTGCAATAGTCACAAAGTCTTAACTCAGGTGTGTAACATCAGAATCTAGGAGGATGCCTGGAAGGCAGCATTCTACAATGACTCAGGCAGTCTGAATACTGGGGATGCCCTTCAGTTTCTGCACTTGAAGACATTAATTTTTAGAAGTGCAGAGAATAAAGGATAAATAACTGGATTGGTGGGGGAAAGCTCCCTATGGGAAGTGATCCACCTTCTTCAATTCACTTCCAAAATCAGCTTCCCCACTTACCCCTCACTTCCATCCCAGATCATGGTCCTCTACCCTTCCTCTTGACCTAACAGACACAGGTTCTCCCCACAGGAGACCACTTCCCCTACTGCCCTTTCCATACTGTGTCTACCAGAAGGACCAAAAGAAGGAGCATCATTCTTACATCCCAGTGTCATTTGTAGGCTATTACTCCTGTACCCTCAAGTAGAACATTTTCCTATGTTGAATTTCAGGCCACTAGGTTATTCCACAGTTCCCTTCCTTGACTCAAACTACCATCTTTCTAGTCCTTCCCCCACTTTTACTTCTGGCCCCTGATCATGTCCAGTACCTTAATAACCATGGGTGACCACAATGTCTGTGGGGATGATCTATCCAATAACTTTTTGACCTTCTCAATGTCATGATCTCCATGTAATTTTAGTCACACACACCCCCGCAACCCCCCCCCCGCCCCCCGCCCAGTCACAGACAAATCTTGGATCTTATCAGTTGCCCCAAACTACACCTAACTCTAGTACCCTCTGGCTTCAGTATTCCACTTCTCTTACTCCTTGCTCTTTCTAAACCTACTCTTTGATCTTAACAAGACCTCCAGTATTTGATTCTTCTATTTTCTTCCAGTCTATTTGTCTTCCCCTATCTAACCTAAATTCTTAACTCCTCAGATTATTACTGATTAGCAAAAACTTTCTGTTCTTTTGTCTCCTTAAAATTTTATCTAACCCACCTGGAAAAACAGCTGGACCTTCCACGATGCATCGCTGATAAACTGTTCTATTCCTCATCAAAGTGTGAATTATTTTTAATTATTCTCTGCAAACTCTGCCCCTTACGTGTCCCACCCTACCTCATCACTCTTACAAGATGTCCACAGAAAATAAAAAGTGTTAAAAAGCAATTACCTTAAGTCTCTGTCCCTCATCTCCAGTATGCTGAATTACCTTCATCTCCCTCCTCTGGTCTAAAGCTAATCCTCTAACATAAAGCTAATTTAAAGACAAAGCTACCTGTGGTCTGAATTTTATCCCTCTCTACTTCATGGACCTTACTGCATCAGTTAACTCTCTGGTATCATTAGTGTCTCCCTTTTGACTTGCATCTCAGAAGCTTCTATAACAGGTAGGTCTCTATTCCCTAGGCTTTTGACTCATCTGGGAAATATCCACTCAGAGCCTCACTTAAGGGCTGCCATTAACAGAAATAAGAAAGTCAGAAAGGGGGAAATATTTTTAGGAGCAGGAATTAGGAATTGGGACTTTAGGGTTTTTTGTTTTGTTTTGTTTAAGACTTTATTTATGTGAGAGAGAGAGAGAGAGCAGGAGCCAGGGGGAGGAGCAGAGGAGGAGGGAGAAGGACAAGCAGACTCCCTGTTGAACATGGAGCCCAATACAGAGCTCGATCCCAGGACCCCAAGATCATGACCTGAGCTGAAGTCAGACGCTTAACAGACTGAGTGACCCAGGTGCCCCTGGGACTTTAGTTTTTTAAGTACAGAGTTTGATGGGCTATTCCAGTAGAAATGTAAAGTAGGAGGTTTGCAGATGCACACAGGTATCTTTAGGAGACAGAGCAATCCTAGATGTTCAACTTTCTTCCTTGCTCTGACACATCAAGGGCATATATAACACTATCCATTAACTTGGATAGGACAGGGTTGGAGCTTATCCCTAAGTATTTTTTTCCCTAGATAGGTCCTTGGTGTTGAAAACCCAGATATTACAGCTTTGAATTTCATCTCAATCTCTAGATGTGGAATCCAGAAAAATTTCTCTAGTCTTAAAGCAGAAAGTGACAGTATAATTCTGGATCCTTATTAGGAATTCTTTTATTTTTGTATAATTGAGGAAACAGTCAATGTGTAGCCATATTTATTAAAAGAAGGGCTCCTCCAACTCTTGTTAGAGAATGACTTTACTAGGGCACCTACCTAGCTCAGTCTATAGAACATGCAACTCTTGATCTCAGGGTTGTGAATTTAAGCCGCACATTGAGCGTGGAGTATACTTAAAGAATAATAATAAAGCAGGGTTTCTTTTATTTATTTAGGGCTTGCATTATTTTTTTAAGATTTAAGCGTTTTTTATAGTTTTTTAAAATTAAATTCAATTAACATGTAATGTATTATTGGTTTCAGAGGTAGAGAAGAGTGACTCATCTGTCTTATATAATACCCAGTGCTCATTATATCACGTGTAGTAGGGCTTGCTTTAACAAAAAGAAAGAAAAAGAAAATGACTTACTGTTTCTCTGAGAGTCAAGGTGCATTATTCTCCAGATGCTTCAGCTCTCTGCCCCTGCAGGGTACCACCTCCTAACAGAATTTCTACTACATTTAGATTAGAAACAGGCGGAAGCTGAGAAATGCTGATGAACTTTTGGGTAGCGTGTCTTTAGCCTTTGGTGGAACTACTCCTCAGAAGTTTACCATAGTCCAAATTCCCTTTGATAAAGTTGAGCTTTATTTCTCTGATGGATAATTAATTGCTGGTTGTCTTAATTACCTCATTACATATTTCAAAATTATCCTATGTTGCTTTGAACTGCTATAATCAACAGACTTTTTTGATAATAACTAGTTATAAATATCACAAAGTGTACTTGAACATTCATCAGAAACAAGGATTTCTGTGCACTAACAGGATGACATTTATCAGTGTGCTTGAATATCTGCAGTGAAGCTCTGCTAAATGGTCATTTGTCTTCTTTTTGAATCATAGGTCATTATACAGGATTTGGATAGATGAAAACTTAGAAACAAAAAAGATTGGAATTATAAGACTAGAATTATAAGACTATAAGAGTCTTTTAAAGGTCACCTACTGTTTGCAGCTACTGGACCGGACTGTAAGATTTTATATATATTCTTTTTTAAATTAAAAGTAAATAAATAAAATTCTTAAATCCCAGTATAATTAACATACAGTGTTATCTTAGTCTCAGGTATACAATATAGGTGATTCAACAATTCCCTACATTACTCAGTGCTCATCGCGATAAGTGTACTCTTTAATCGCCATCACTTATTTCACCCATTCTCCCCACCCACCTCGCCTAAGTGTATGTTTCTTGGTTTGTCTCTCCTTATTTTTCCCCTTTGTTCATATGTTTTGTTTCTTAAATTCCACATATGAGTGAAATCATATGGAATTTGTCTTTCTCTGACTTATTTCACTTAGCATACTCTCAAGTTCCATCCATGTTATTACAGATGGCAAGATTTCATTTTTTATGGCCAAAAAATGTTTGGCCAAATTTTTATGGCCAAATATTCCTTATACATTTCAGGGGAATATTGCACACACACACATACACACACACACGCCACATCTTTATCTTTCATCAGTCGATGAACACTTGGGCTCCTTCCATAACTTAGCTATTGTAAAAATGCTGCTATAAACATAGAGATACATATATCCCTTTGAATTACTATTCTTGTATTCTTTGGGTAAATACCCAGGAGCGCGATTGCTGGATCTGAGGGTAGTTCTATTTTTAACTTTTTGAAGAACCTCCATACTGTTTTGCCAGTTTGCACTTCTACCAACGGTGCACAAGTGTTTTTCTCCATATCCTCTCCAACACTTGTTGTCCCTTGTGTTTTGGTCTTAACCATTCTAACACGTATAAGGTGATATCTCATTGTAGTTTTGATTTGTATTTCCCTGATGTTGAGTGATACTGAGTATCTTTTCATAGGTCTGTTGGCCATCTGTAAATATTCTTACCTCCTTCCCTTTCTTCCTTTCTTTCCTGTCTTCTTCCTTATCCTCCTCTTTACACAAACATTTACTGAGCACTTACAACATGCCAGGTCCTATGTTAAGTATGATTAGTATTTAATATTGATTTAGTGATGAACAATAATCAGTTCCTATCTTTAATACTACCTAGTAGGAAAAAGAGAGAATATGTTACTACATCCAGGAGACTAGGCAGGACTTCTATAATTCCGTAACTCAAATAAGTAAAGGAAATATTTCTAGGGAGGTTATACTTGATACTCACCCTTTAAAGGGTGAGTATCAAGTAGCCAAACAGGTAAAGGGGAACAGGGATTCCCAACAGAAGAGAGATGATGAGCAACATCATGGAAGAGTGAGAGCACATGGTGAAATGTAAATGAGCATATTGTGCGAATGTGGATAAAGGAGAATCTGGTCACCTATTCTGATGATATTTCATTAAAAATAAAAATTAGGCCTTAATTTTAACTCTTTTCTTTAGCAGAATTCTTTAAAAATTGACAAGAATAAAACCTGATTCTATATTATTTAATTAGAAGTGCCTTAGTATCAAATATAGGAGGAAGAAACTCAAAGGACATTTTTCATCTCTTCAACTTTTAAGAGTTACTATTTGCTGAGGGCATGATTATTAATAGGAATAGTTAAGGGAATAATTTCTCAGTTATTCTCAGCCAGTCTTCCTAGCAGTATTTTATTCAAATCAGAAGGATGTTAATTCTATTTTTCATTAGATAGAGGGGTACATCCAGTTGTAGCAAATAGACTCCTAACCTCAAAGAGTTAGTTGGATTAGCCTCAGGAAATCCTGGTTTTTATTCCAGTGTGGCCCATATACTCAATTATTATATTCATGAGAGAAGTTCTTTAAGGACTGGCTATTAGCTTCGTTTTGCATGCAAAGGCAGGAAGTGATAAACCCTAAAACAGGGTCACATGGCTTTTAGAGTTGATGTCACTGAGGTCTCTTCTCTTCTTTCTCTCTTGAGCTCTGTCCTTTTATCCTCATCCTTCCTCTTCGCCTATTCTCTTTTTCTTTTGTCTAAATTTTTTTTAAGATTTTATTTATTTATTCATGAGAGACACACAGAGAGAGAGAGGCAGAGACACAGGCAGAGGGAGAAGCAGGCTCCATTCAGGGAGCCCAACGTGGGACTCAGTCCCGGGTCTCCAGGATCACGACCTAGGCCAAACGTGGCGCTAAGCCGTTGAGCCACCCGGGCTGCCCTCTTTTGTCTAAATTTCTTATTAATTTATGTCTAATACCTACCAGTATCTCTTTGGGCATTTACATTTTTCTGCTAGTGATTTGGGCTTCTAACACTGTACCTGAAAAAAGATTTCAAGCTACCCTTCAGACTGCTCACTTCTCAAGGAATGTCCAAGTTCCTCCTACGATCCCTCACATATTCCCACACTTGACAGAACCACCCTAGAAGAGTGGGATCATTATTGTCTCTGTGTCACTCAGGAGCAAGTCTCTTGTGGAGGATCCTATCTGTCCTTGGCCCTGCCCTGTTAGGCACTTTTAACAGGGATGTGTACAAAGGCATAGATGACAGATTCAGTTTCCAAAATGATCTCAATTGGCTGGAATGCTGGCGTGAAATCAGCAAGCTGAAATTTAAATCAGATGTAAAGTCCAATGTGTTAAATGTAAAGAGAAACGGCAAAAACTCAAGTCCTGACTAGGATTAGTTAATGTGGACTAGATTGAAGGTTTTAATTGAAAATTAGTTTAATATAAGCCCAAAGCATGAAGCAGCTGTTGAAAAGGTTAACATATTATTAGACTGTGAATTAAAAGTAGGGTCCAGATCAAAGGAATGAATTATCATACCATACTGTGTGTTATCATATCTGAAACATGAGTTTCTATGGGGAGGCAAACAGGTAAGGTGGATGGAGGGAGAAGGACATTGAGAGGTCAGCAAACTAGAAGAGGGTCTAGACACCATGTCAGATGAAAGTGGTGAAAAAAACTTGGAAAATAACAACTAGGAAGAGTCTTGCTATCCCAAGGTCAGTATGAGCCAGACAAGAACTCAAGAGGAATGTAGCAATAGCTAGTCAATCCCCATCTCTGTCCTCCCTATGCTCCCTATCTCTGCACAGTTTATTTTTATCCCTGTGAGTTCTTCTTTTTTTTTTTTTTAAGCTTTCTTTTTTTTTTTTTTTTAAGATTTTATTTCTTTATTCATGAGAGACACAGAGAGGCAGAGACACAGGTAGAGGGAGAAGCAGGCTCCATGCAGGGAGCCCAACATAGGACTTGATCCCAGGTCTCCAGGATCACACCCCGGGCCAAAGGTGGTGCTAAACCACTGGGCCACTGGGGCTGCCCTATCCCTGTGAATTCTAAAATGAGTTCAGATTTCTTACATCCCAGACCTTTGCTCCACTACACAGATTTTATCTTTCTATTGTAACTAAGGTATGGAAGGGGTTGACTTCATGGGTATATATAGGGCCCTGCCCTTAGGTGGACCTATACTTGGTTTAATGTTTCCTTGAAATTCATAACAAGTTTTCTTTTTTTTTCCTTTTTTTTTTCATAAGTTTTAAATAAGGGGCCTGGCATTTCCATTTTCTACTGAGACCCACAAATTATGTAGCTCATCCTGGGTATAGAAAACATCCTTTTCTTCTTAGACCAGTTGGAGTTTTCTAAAAGGAAGATTTGCTGTGAAAATGAGCTAGCAAACAATGTCACTATATTGATAGCTAGAAAAAAAGAATAAAATTTCAGATTACAGGTGAATCCCAAAGTGAACTAGAACTCAGCCCAAAAATGTGATAGGACAATTAAGGGGGTCTATAGCTTCTGGTTCCCTTCCACCTCATTTTTAGCTGCCCCAAATGTTAAGATATGTACATGATCTGAAATGGATTTTGGTTTGACAATAAAACAAGTTGTGTGATCTATAATATGGGCTCCATGCCAGGAATGGGCCTTAGGGTCACTGGCTTTAGCTTCATTGCCACTTGTCACTCCCCTGTGTCTTACCTCCTCCTGTTTCTTTCTATTCAATGGAGATTGAGGCTCTGGGTTCTTCAGTTTGACTCCATTTACTTCCTGTTTACTAGTGAATCGAAAAGACAAGTTGCACAAATTGGAGAACCTTGTCTTCCTCACCTCTTATTGGCATCATGTAAAGTTGCCAGATTTAGAAATAAAAGATGCCCAGTTAAATTAGAATTTTATTTTATTTTATTTTTTAATTTAATTTAATTTAATTTAATTTTATTTTATTTTATTTTATTTTATTTTATTATTTTTAAGATTTATTTATTTATGATAGACAGAGAGAGAGAGAGAGAGAGGCAGAGACACAAGAGGAGGGAGAAGCAGGCTCCATGACGGGAGCCTGACATGGGACTCCATCCCGGGACTCCAGGATGGCGCCCTGAGCCAAAGGCAGGCGCTAAACCGCTGAGCCACCCAGGGATCCCCTAAATTAGAATTTTAGATAAACAATGGGTAGTATTTTAGTGTGTGTTCCAATATTGCATGACATACACTAAAAAATTATTTGTTGTCTAGCTGAAATTAAAAGTTATTTGAATATCCTGTATTTTATCTTGGAACCCCACCATCATTGATTGACACCTGTGGACCTTGGGCTGCCCCAGACATTTATGATATGCCTACCATCAATTTCCTTGGAATCCATTGGCGTGTCTTAAGGGTTTTTTTGTCTTCTGGTCTTGCCTAATTTCAAATCCTGGCTCCTGCAGTTTCTGTCACTGCTCTAATTCCCATGTCAACAAGAGAGCAGAAATGACTAACAGATGTATCCTGAGTTTATTAAGCAATCACTTATCTTTCCCAATTCATGTTAGCAATTCTTCCCATTTATTCAAGTTCTCCTTCATTTCCATCTCCAAGTACCCTAGAGAAGTCACAGTTACTAAATTTTGCAATAGAGATTGTGATTGGTTTTCTCACCATTATTTCCCCAGTAGCTACTGGATTGTATGACACCCAGTGGAGTTTACTAGGTATTTGTTGAATCAGTTAAATAAAGAATAAATTTCCTATAGACTGTTAGAATAAAGTGTCCTATTTTATTCTGGGAGAAGGAGTAGGGCCAATAGTATTAATGCTTAGGAAAATAATTTTGGCTTCAACAACTCATCAAATTTTCTACCATCAGAATTGGAGTGGTAGTATGAGAAGTCAAGAGCTGCCCAGCCCTGGCAGTGTTCAGGAGGAGGCTGATTCCCACTTAGTAAGAAGCTGTTGCCACAGACAAAATTCCTGGACTGCAGTGAGAATTGTTAGATTGCTTCTAGCCCTAAGATTTAAGGATGCTAATGACTCTCTCCACACACCTTTTTTTTCTTTTGCAGCTTGAAATTTGCCTATGCTATTGAATGCTGCCCTGCTGAGACCTAGGATGTATAATGGTTGCATGCACATATTAATGATGTGACAACTACTTTTGATTTCAGATCTTGTAGGATATAAAGACAAAGTGATTCCTGTTCATAGAACGTAAAAAGGTCTTAAGTTTTCAGTTTATCTTTGATTTATATGTTTCTGTGTCTGTATGGCTAGACTCTCCTTGGCCTTTTGAAAAAGGAACACGGTGTAACAGTTGAAAATAAGTGACTACATGTCCATGGGGGGAAATGTTCTGAGTGTCACCCAAAAGTACAGTTATTCATGGAAACCCAAACTAGTCCTTCAACATGAAAGAGAATGTTTGTGGGTGTGGTAAACATAACCGTTCCCTGCCAACAACCCTGGAATCCTTATATGTCCCTCCACTCTTTTATGTTGTAGTGTGAGGGAAAGAATGAGATAGGTGGTGGGGAGTAGCAGAATGATAAAGAGGTATAGGAGAGTGGAGGCAAGATGAGTGATGGGGCATCTGGGTAGGGCAGTCAGTTAAACATCAGACTCTTGGTTTTGGCTCAGGTCATGATCTCAGGGTCGTGAGATCAAGGCCCCTACCTCCCCTACAAAGACCTGCATCAGGCTCCACACTGAGCATGAAGTCTGCTTGAGATTCTCTCTCCCTCTCCCTCTGCCCCTGCTCAACACACAGGCCTGTCTCTCTCTCACTCTCTCTCTTTCTCGCAAATAAATAAATAAGTAAATTCTTAAAAAAAAAAAAAAAAAGGATGAGTGATATCCCTGGGGCCAGGATGGGAAGTATGTGATGGCTCCAGATATGTGTGTCAGATGTGAAAGCTGAGTAGAGGCAGTGGGTATATAATTATACACTCAGTAATATTTAATATAATTTATTTCTTTAAATAAAAATTAATGTTTTGGGTGATGAACATGTTTTAAAGTCAGATAATGATGGGGCACCTGAATGGCTCAGTAGGTTGAGCAACTGCCTCTTGGTTTTCACTTGTGTCATGATCTCAGCCTCTTGGGATCATCCCAAGTTGGGCTCTGTGCTTAGCACAGAGTCGGCTGGAGATTATCTCCCTCTCCCTCTGGTCCTCCGCTGCTCATGCTCTCTTACTCTCTCTCTAAAATAGAAGTAAATAAAATCTTTAAGAAAATAAAATAAAATTAGATACTGATGGTAGCACAGCTCTATGAATATAATGAAAACCACTGAATTGTACACTTTAAAAGGATGAATGTTATGCTATGTGAATTATATCTCAATAAGGCTTTTATAAAAATTAATACAAAAAAACCCCACCCAACTTCATGATGAACAAAATACCAAAATATTAATGAAAGTCAGGATCAGGCTGGA
Source organism: Canis lupus baileyi (assembly GCF_048164855.1). Classification (NCBI taxonomy): domain Eukaryota; kingdom Metazoa; phylum Chordata; class Mammalia; order Carnivora; family Canidae; genus Canis; species Canis lupus. The sequence continues at coordinate 68,276,827 of NC_132847.1, forward strand.
ACACCCAAACCTAAGGACTACCAGTACTGCCTGAGAGAGATGGGAGAAGGAAAGAAAGGGGCCCACATACAGCAAAGAGGAACAAATACTTTCGGTCTCCCTTTTGTGTTCCAATTTTTCTTTCCTAAGCTACAGACACTAACTTCCCCCCAAATTCCTCTTTGAAAAGTCCTGTCTCCACTTGTTCCTTCCCTTTCCTCTCTCTGCTCCACAGTTCATAGTAGAGTGCAGGGGAGGTCGAGAGAGAAGCAAGCCAGGAGCTAAGTTTATTTTATTTTTTAAAAGATGTTATTGATTTATTCACCAGAGACAGAGAGAGGCAGAGGGAGAAGCAGGCTCCCTGCAAGGAGACCGATGTGGGACTCGATCCCAGGACCCTGGGATCACAACCTGAGCCAAAGGCAGATGCTCAACTGAGCCATCCAGGTGCTCCAGGAGCTAAGTTTAGAAGTAGTAAGGAAAGTAGGTCAGGGCCACCTCTAATTCTGGCAAATGTTTGTAATAAAGTGAGGAAAATACTCATTTAACAACTGGCACACAAATTTCTAAAGGAGGAAGTTTAAGGAGGGAAAAATGCCTTGAAATTTTTTGGGGTAGAAGTTGGGATCATAAGAACATGTGTGTCAGCCTGATGACCAAGCTAATGAGGCCAGCCTTGCTACCTAAATCAAAAAGAGGAATTTGTTTATCAGGAGTTGTGGGCTCAATGGAGGAGTGGGGAGACTCTTGCCAGTACATTCTACTTATATCTAAAAGGGCCTTTAGAAGAAAGAAGAATTGACACCAATATTTTCTCAATAGACTCAGTTTAAATATTTGGGGCCCAATTCTCCACGGCTCATACTTTATTACTTGACACATTTCACAGGGTTATTCACACTCAAAATATTAGAATCTGTATTAAACTCAAGATACCAGCCAGATAGCCACATTTCTTATTTTCTTAACAGATGTTCCAATTTAAGAGCAGTTGTTTACAATATCACAGAAGATTCTCCTTTCCACATTACAGGAGGTTTCCCATTGAAAATGATAGTTTAATGTGAAACATGACAGACCCTATAGTTTCACAGCTCTTAAGAAGCATAAAGATAACTGTCTACTGGCTTTTCTATACTCATTTCTTGTCAATTATCACTTTTCCCAGAACTTTCTGACTGTAGCCCTATTTTGTTTTACCTTGGGCAAGCCTCAAAAAGACTTACTTTGGCCCAAATCAGAAACTCCAGAGTTGGGTCTCCAGGCATCAGTATTTTTTGGAAGCTTTCCAGATTTTTTCCAATATTTTGCCTTGGTTGAGAATTGCAAGAACTGAATCTTTGGAGGCATGTGTATTTTTTTTTTTTTTTGAGGCATGTGTATTTTGAAAAATTTTTATCCCCTCCTGTCAGTTGAGATTGATTTAATTTGATGGATTAAATAATGAATTAATTAAGACTTACTATGTTTTTTCCCTCACTATCACTTGTCAAAAGTGCAACCTAAAGAATTAGAATTTAGAAACCTATATATATATATTTAAAATTTATTTAGAACTTATTAGTGATTTTTAAAAAATTTTTATTTATTTATGATAGCACGCACAGAGAGAGAGAGAGGCAGAGACACAGGCAGAGGGAGAAGCAGGCTCCATGCACCGGGAGCCCGATGTGGGACTCGATCCCGGGTCTCCAGGATCGCGCCCCGGGCCAAAAGCAGGCACCAAACCGCTGCGCCACCCAGGGATCCCTTAGTGATTTTTTTTAAAAGATTTTATTTATTTATTCATGAGAGATGCAGAGAGAGAGAGGCAGAAATACAGGCAGAGGAGAAGCATACTCCATGCAGGGTGCCTGATGTGGGACTCGATCCCAGTACTCTGGGGCCACACCCTAAGCCAAAGGCAGATGTTCAACCACTGAGCCACCCAGGTGTCCCAGAAACCAATATATTAATCCCAAAGTAGCCTCATAATTTAGTTCCTAATAATAATATTTTGAATAACTCCATTGATACTCAGTTGATTAATTCACTAATTTGTTCATTAACTCACGTATTGTTCAGTACCTATTGTGTGCCCATATTCTTCTAAGCACTGCGATATAAAAGTAAACAAGATACAGTCCCTCCCCTTAGGAAAAATTGACAAGTTGACAGGCAATTACAATGTAGTGTGATGCATATTAATAAAAGAGTAAATAAAAAAAAAAAGAGTAAATATGTGGAACCCTGGGCATGCTTTAAAGGGCATTTTAGTGAATCTTGAAGGTTGTAAAGTTTAGAACATATTGACTAAGCTGAGACTCAGTGGATGAAAAGGACTCAATCTGAATGTAAAGACACAAGAGATGAATAGTGTGGAGGCCAGGAGAAAAATAGAATGAACTCAACCAAAGAACTCTCAAAGATCCACAAGTAGTTGAGCTTAAAATTCAGGGAGGATAGTGATTAGACATAAGGCTGGACAGATAAGCAAAAGTTAGATTATGAAGACTCCATCTGTCACATTATGGAGTTTAGATTTTATCTAGGTGGGGTGTCATAGAAAGATTTTTTGGAAAGTCAGAATGAGTAAAATTGAAAATTTGACAATACCAAGAGTTGATAAGGATATGGAGTGACTACAGTTCTCATATACAATCTCTACTAATGTTCTATGACCCAGCAGTTCCACCCTAGGTTATGTAACAACAGAAGTGAGGCATGAGGCATGTGTCAAACAACTTATATACACAAAAATGTTGAAACAGTTTTATTCATAATATCTAAAACCTAAAGATGATCCAGGGCAATTGGTTGGCCCAGTAGTTGAGCATCTGCCTTTGGTTAAGGTCATGATCCTGGGGTCCTGGGATCGAGTCCCACTTTGGGCTCCCGGCATGGAGCCTGCTTCTCCCTATGCCAGTGTCTCTGCCTCTCTCTCTTTTTCTCTCTGTGTGTGTCTCTCATGAATAAATAAATAAAATCTTTAAAAAAAGTCTTAAAAAACAAAAACAAAAACCTACAGATGATCCAAATACCTATCAACAGTAAAGAGGAGTAAACAAATTGAGGTGTATTCATAGGGTGAAATACTACATAGCAATAAAGAAGAATGAATTACTTATATATGCTACATACTGGGTGAATATCACAGACATTGAGTAAAAGGGTCATTCATACACAATAAAGAACCTTTATTGTATGATTCCATTTATATGAATTTTTAAAGTGGGCAAAACTAATCTGTGGTGACAGCAGTCAGAATAGTAGTTACCTTGGAGGTGGAGTATGACCCAGGTGGGGACATGAGTGAGCCTTCTAGCATGCCAGAGTGTTTTACATCTTGATCTGGTATACATGATTGAAAATATATTAAGTCATATATTTAAGATTTGGGCACTTTACTAAGTTACACCTCCGTTTGGGTACTTTTTAACATCTTTTTAAGTAACATCTTTTTAAGTTATATCTCAATAAAAATTAAAAAGGGGAGTGATATAACATGATTTGCATTTTGGAGTGACTACTCTAAGTCATGGAATGGACTGGAAGCAAGAAGAAAAATTAGCAATAATACCAGTGAGAGACTGGTGGCCTGAAATAGGAGATGGATTAATTTTACACCTAAAAGGTAAGGAAGAAGGAGCTTGGTATTTCTTGTATGTGGTGGATGAGAGAGAAAGAAGTGTTAAGAATGGTTCAGAAGGTTCTGGCTTAGGCAACAGGATGGATGGTGATGACATTCACTGAGTGAGAGCAGAGAGGTGGAGCAAACTTGAGGTCATATTTAGTAAATGAGAAAAGGTCTGGGAAGGAAAACTGGGTGTGGCTAAGGCAGGCCATCCACTCTCTTGGGCTGGTTTGATGAGAGGGTCATAATCTCAGTTTGAGTCACCTGCATTTGGTTAGCACTGGAAGGACAGGCTCCAGCCAGTCAGAGTGGTTGGGGGAGATAGTAGGAACCTCTGTCACCTTGTGAATAGGAAACTGTGGTTTGAAAACAAGACCTGTAAAAAATAAAGATGGATTTAGAGCAATGGGCCTCAAGTTTCCAAAATATCAGAAAATTTAAAAAGTAAAGGCAGTATGCCAAAGGAAATAAATATGTAGACCATCTTCAGACATGTGATGAGGAACACAGATCTTGGGCCTTTGAGAATGCATTTCTGTGGTTGGTTGTGTGGAATGAGGAGTCGGGAGGCACAAGGGCTCTGGGGCCCAAAAGACACAGGTTCAAACCCCAACTCCATTATTTATACACACTATGACTGAGGGCAAGCCAAGTAAACATCTATAAGCCTTGATTTCTTTATTTGAAAATGTAGCAAATAATACCCTCTATCCCAGGTGTGAGGTTTAATTAAATTCATGTATGTGGAAGAAGTTAACTCATTATAGGTATTAAATATATATAGATTTCCCTTTCTTCTTATTATGGACAAAGTGTCTCCTGTTAAATATATATAAAAAGTCCAAAGGGTAAAATGGTCCACTCAGACCACTTTATCAGATATTACTGTGCCTTTTGTTAATTGGTTTTCAAAATCCTATTCTGCAACCATTTCTAACTCTGTGAAGTAATCATCTTCTCCCTGTAATGCATGGTATAAAAAAGTAACCCTTAAGCACTACAAGAGGTGTCTTTATTCTTGGCCATTCCTTCTCTGATCTCCCATCTTTCTCCTACTATAATGCTGTTGAAGATTCTTGTACATGACTCAGAGATTGAATAATTGGCCTTATTACTGTAGTTTAAAATATAAATTTAACAAGTGTATTTAATTAGGATTAGTTGGGCAGCATGTAACTAAATGCCCTAAAACAATGATGGCTCAAAAACACACAAATGTATTTCTCCTGCAGAAGAGATCTGGAGGTAAACATTCGTGGGGTTGGCGCAGCGGCAATCTGATAACATATGGGCTTCAAGCTACTGTATTTCTTCTGTCTGCCACATTAGCACATGGCTGCCATCCTTAAGGTATCTCATGATTCAAGATGGCAACTGTAGGCATCTTGTCTTAGCTGCCGGCCTAAGAGGGAGGAGAAAAGGCATAAGGACAATAAAGAGCCACTTGCAGATGGGGCAGTTTTCTTATGTGGGCTTCTTTTTTTAAAGAAAGCTGTGACTAGTTGGCATTGAACACTAGTTGTTCAATCCAGAAACCTGGACATCATTTCTGACTCCACTATTTCACGTCCATATATAATAGTCCTTTTCTTTGAGCCTTCTAAATATTCCTAGAATTTGTCAGCTTATTTCCATGTCCATCGTCACATTTCCAAATTCATGGCATTATCATGTTTCTGTGTAATTCAGTGTCTGTATCAAGCCCTTTTGGGTCCATTCTCCACACTGTAGCCTGGGGATTTAATAACCACAGCTGATCACATTACCCCTTGTTAAAATCCTTCAGTGATTCCACTTTATCCTCAGAATAATGTCCAGACTTCTAACCTGACTTATACAGTCTTTAAATTTCAAAGCAGGCTGAAAGACTGTTGTAGGTTGAGTTCCCCCAGGAAGCTGACTCAGAGATTAGCATGCAGGAGTTTTATTAGGGAGTCCTCTTGCATGTCGTGCCACATCTATGAAGGAGAAGGAGAGAATTAAGATTGGACAGAGGAGGAAGTTAGCCTGTGATGTGGTCACATTAGAGACCTCAGTTACCAGTATGTCTCCATCTAAAGCTGGGATGACCCATCAGAATTGTCCCAAGTTGAAATGAGAGGGGTAGGTCTTTACATCCACATATTGATCATCCATTTGGCTATGGGTTGCCCTGGGAAAGGGGCATGACCTTAGATGAGGCCATCCACACATTCTACATCCTCTTATGCTAACACCAAGCCCTTTTTAGAACGTGGACTCAAACTCAGGACTTCCATGTGCCACACCCTGAAGTATTCAGGACCTCTCACCTAATTTCCTCAGCTTATTAATTAATCATGTTCTCCCTTTCATCCCTTTTACATTTGGCTCCTATGACACTGAAATCTTCTAATTTTCCTCCACTTCATGATTATTCTGTCTCACCTTTCTGTGTTGGATTAATTCAGTTTGCAAACTTCTAAACATCTGAGCCTGAGTGTCTTGGAGTTCAGTTCTTAGACCTCTTCTTTATCAGTGCTGATGACTTTGTCAATCTATTTCAGGATAATTGGCTTCTTTGTAATACTATAGATTTTATATTTTACATCTTAAAAAATTATTTTTGTGGAAGGATCCATAGAAATCTCTAGATTACCAAAGTGTTCTATGGCATACAAAAGGCTAAGAATACCTACATAATAATTGCACTCATGCCCTTAAAGTTTATTTGCATGTAGATAACCCTCATACTTATATTTTTAATCCTTTATCCCAGTTACTTACTGCTGTGTAACAAATTGCCAAAAATCGTAGTGGCATAAAACAACAACTGCTCTATTATATTTCAGTATTTTATAGGTGAGGAATTTGGCATTGACTGGGATGACTCATTAGCATTCAACTGGCAGATGGCCAGGTCTGGAGAGTCAAAACTGCTTCACTTTGGTAGTGAGGGCTAGAAAGCTGAACCTATGTGGGATCATTGACTGAAATACTACTGTGTCTTCTCCAGCATGGTGGTCTAAGTGGTAAGATTTTTTTTTACGTGGAGGATCAGGGCACCCTAGAGTACATTCCAACAGTCCTCACTAGAAATTGCAAGACTTCTTCTCATGGCCTAACCCTGGGTGTTCCAAAATGTCACTTTCACCACTGTTTGTGGGTCAACCAAGTCTCTATTGCAGCCTGGATTCAATAGGAGGGGAATTAGACTGCACTCAAAGGGAAGGGAAGCAGAGAATCCATGGCCATCTTTAATTTACCACAGATGCCTAATAGGTATCTCATTTGTAATACATTCAAACAAGACTCTTAATTTCCTCTCCAAATCTATTCCTTTAGATGATCACTGTCCCAGTAAATTGGACCAGTGTTCACCTACTCAGGCTCCATCTCTTAAAGCTATCTATGACTGCCCTCTTTCTTTCATATTCTGTATCCTATTTATTAACAAATCCTGCTGACACTACCTTCAAAGTTTATTAGTCTCTTCACTTCCATTGTTTCTGTTCTCATGGAATCTATATTTTAATGGAGCAGGCAATAAAATATATACATATTTATATGTACAATCCACATCATCCTTTTCCTACTTTAATAGTCTCCTAACTGGATTATTAGCTTCCACTCTTGTTCTCATGGACTCTTCACTATGCAACAGTCAGAGAGATCCTATTAAAGTCCTATCAAAATCATGCCATCCATGTGCTTGCTCATAATATTCCAGTGGCTTTAAATCTCAAAGTAAAATCCAAAATCTTTACTATGACCATCAGAGCTTTACATTTTCTAGACCCTGGCCCTTACTCTGACCAATTTCCCACTTTTCTTCCTTTTCCTCGCTATACTCCACCCCCTGGCTTATGTGCTCTCCCTCCAAGAAGCCAAATGTGCTCCTCTGGGGGCCTTTGCACTTAAACTTTGCACTAAATAGAACTCTCCCTTCCTACATATTTACATGGCTTCCTCCCCCTCTTTGTTCAACTCTTTACTCAAATGTCATCAGAGAAGACTTTCTACTACTGCAGAGATATTTACTCTGTTCCCTCTATACGATGCATATATTTGTATTGCCTGCATGCTCTATTAGGATTCAGACTCCATGAGAACAGGAACTTAGTTTTGTTCATTGCTATTTCCTCATCACTCAGGACAGTGTCTATTATATAATAGGTGCTCAATAAATATTTGTTAAATGAGTAAATAGATTTGCATAGTCTGCTTGTTGAGTGATCCAACACTTGGAGGCAGAAAAGGATGTTCAGTAAAATCTTGGGAGTAATTTGGCTCAGTGTGGAGCAGCACTTCTAAACTTAATAATGAGGAGATTTCATTTCAAATCTAAGAAAGGTATAAAATTTGTGAATCTGCTTCTCTTCATTCTCTTTAGAGATCTAACAATAGTCCCCATTAGAAGAATTATGAATTGCCGACATTGACACAGTACTTTCCTTTTATTCTTTCTTTAGAATATTAGATTATATCCTGTCTCTTTCCAGCCTATACATTTTATAGTCCTCTGACAAGATTCCTCTTCTACTGATAAATATATGTACCCTAGCTGAGGGTAGTTGCTAATATACACCATGGAACAAATCATCAAGGTCCTGTACAAGATGAGCTGGTCAAGGTGATAGGAAGACATAAACATAAGAAGAGATTGGGAGAGTTATTATAATATAGGAGATTATAAATGCTAGTAAAAATTTCCCTTAAGAGATAATCTAACTTCTATTTTACCATATATGCTAAGTGGTGAAATATCCCAATTAACATAAAAATATTAAATTATATCTTTTTGAAACACTAAAAGCAATGTAAATACTAGCAGAAAGTGTCAAAATTTTTTCAGAACTCCCTAAATTAACCAAAAACCTACAATCATCTGAGGAGACTTTATTTAAGAAAAATGGCTGAATCTGAGTAAGAACAGTTGGTTTTTTGACATTTTCATGTGCCCTATTTGCATACTTTGAAGTGAATGGAAACAAAACTACAGTATCCCAAAACTTATGGGATACAGCTAAGCCACTACAGAGAGCAATTTATAGCAATAAACACCTATATTAAAAAAGAAAGATTGCAAATCAAAAATCTAAACTTCCACCTTAAGAAACTGGAAAAAAAAAAACAACTCAATGTAAACAGAAGTAGGAAAATAATAAACATGAAAGTGGAAATAAATGAAATAGAGAAAAAGAAAACAATAGAGAAAACCCATGGAATGAGAAGTTAGTACTTGGAAAAGATGAATAAAATAGACAACATTTAGCTAGACTGACCGAGAGAAAAGGAAGAGGAGTCAATTACTAAAGTCAGCTGTGAAAGAGGGGATTTTACTACTGAGTTTACAGAAAAAAATAAGGATTACAGGGGAATAACATGAACAACTGTCGACAAAGCAGATAACCTAGATAAAATAGAAAAATTCCTAGAAAGACACAAACTATTGAAACTGATTCAAGAAGAAATAGAATATCTGAATAGACCTATAACAAGTAAAGACGTCAAAATTATAATAATTGAAAAACAAGAACAAAAGAAAAACCCAAGCCCAGATGACTTCACTAGTGATTCTACCAAACATTTAAGGAAGAATTAACACAAATCCCTCAAAAACTTTCCAAAACTTAGAAGGGAATACTTCCCAGCTATTCCATGAGGGCAGTATTATCAACGAAAGGCATTGTAAGAAAATACAGACCAATATCCCTTATGAATATAGGCATAAAAATCTTCAACAGAATACTAGCAAACTGAATCCAGCAATATACAGAAAGGATTATACAACGTGACCAAGTGGGATTTGTACCACGAATACAAGGTTGGTTTAACATCTGAAAATCAGGGAGTGGCTCAGTGGTTGGATGTTCAGTTCAGCCCCTTATCGTGAGCTCCCTGTGGGGAGCCTACTTCTCCCTCTGCCTATGTCTCTGCCTCTCTCTGTGTGTCTCTCATGAATAAATAAAACAAAATCTTAAAAAAACAAAAATATCTGAAAATCAGTGTAGATGCAAACAATATATGTGACAAAATTCAGCACCCTTTTATGATAAAATTATTCAACAATCTGGGAATATAAAGGAGCTTCCTCATTATGATAAAACCCACAGCCAACATCATAATTAGCGGTGAAGTACTGAAAGCTCCCTCCCCCCCATAATCAGGAACAAATAAAGATTTCTGATTTTGCCGTTTCTATTCATATTATACTAGAGGTTCTAACTGGGGCACTTAGGCAAGGAGAAGAAATAAAAGGCACTCAGACTGAAAAGAATTAAGTAAAAATATTTTTCTTTTGAAGTAAAGGTATTTCTATTAGAAGAACATGATCTATCATAAGATAGAAAATCTTATGAACCCATAAAGAAGCCATTAAAACTAATAAGTTCAGTAAGGCTTCAAGATACAAGATCAATATATAAAAATCAACTCTATTTCTGTACACTGGTGATGAGCAATCCACAAATGAAAACAATTCCATCTACAATAGCATCAAAGAGAATAAAATACTTGGGAAATAAATTTCAGAAAGGAAATGTAAGATCTGTGCACTAAAAAGTAGAAAACTAAAAAAAATTAAAAAATAAAATTAAAAGTAGAAAACACTGTTGAATGAAATTAAAGAAGACCTAAGTAAATAGAAAGTCATCCCATATTCATGGATCAGAATACTTACTATTATCAAGATGGCAGTACTACCCAAATTGCTCTATAGAGCCAGTGCAACCCCTATCAATATTTCAGCTGTCTTCTTTGCAGAAATTGACAGGCTGATCCTAAAATTCATATTGAAACTCATGAGCCAAAGCAATCTTGAAAAGGAACAAATTTGGAGAACTCATACATCCCAAATTTAAACTTCCTGCAAATCTACAGTGATGAAGACCATATGGTATTAGCAGTAGAATTGAGAGTCTAAAAATAAATCCACACATTGATGGTCAACTGATTTGCAATATGCATGCCAAGACCATTCAAGGGGGGAAAATCATCTTTTAAATAATTGGTGCCAGGACAACTAGATGTCCACGTACAAAAGAATGAAGTTAGACTTCTATGTCACAACATATAAAAATTAACTTTAAAAAACTAAATAGGGATCCCTGGGTGGCGCAGCGGTTTGGCGCCTGCCTTTGGCCCAGGGCGCGATCCTGGAGACCCGGGATCGAATCCCACATCGGGCTCCCGGTGCATGGAGCCTGATTCTCCCTCTGCCTGTGTCTCTGCCTCTCTCTCTCTCTGTAACTATCATAAATAAATAAAAATTAAAAAAAAATTAAAAAAACTAAATAAAATTATATCAAAGGCCTATAAATAAGAGCTGAAGCTATAAAACTCTTAAAAGAAAATAGGAGTATAAATATTGTGACCTTGAATTAGGAAATGTTATCTTTGATATGATACTAAAGCACAAGTGACAAAAGAAAAAACAGATGAATTGGACCATTAAAATGAAAAACTTTGTGTTTCAAAGGATGTCATCAAGAAAGGAAAGAGACACCTGGGTGGCACAGTGGTTGAGTGTCTGCCTTTGGCTCAGGGCGTGATCCTGGGATCTGGGATTGAGTCCCACATCAGGCTCCTTGCCTGGAGCCTGCTTCTCCCTCTGCCTATGTCTCTGCCTTCTCTCTCTGTGTCTCTTATGAATAAATAAATAAAATCTTTAAAAAAAAGAAAAAAGACAACCCACAAAATGCCATAAATGTTTACAAATCATGTATCTGATAAGGGATTTGTATCCAGAATATATAAAGGATTCTTACAACTCAATAATAAAAAGATACAGACCCAATTAAGAATCACCAAGGGATTTTAATAGATATTCTTCCAAGAAAATATATAAATAGCCAATAAACACATGAAAACATTTTCACCATCTTAGTCCATTCAGGCCGCTAAAAACAAAATACACAGACTGGGTGACTTATACACAACAGAAAATTATTCCTCATCGTTCTGGAGGCTAGGAAGTCCAAGTTCACAATGCCAGCATGGTCTTGTTCTTTTGAGAACCCTCTTTATGGTTCATAGCCAGCATCTTTGGAGTGTGCCCTCACTTGGTGGAAGAGGTTGGGGACCATTGTAGGATCTCTTTAATAAGAGCAGTAATCCTATTCACGAAGGCTTCATCTTCATGCCCTATTCACCTCCCAAAGGCTCCACTTCTTAGTTATGTCATCTTTGGGGACTAGGATTTCAACATGAATTTTAGGGGGTCACATTCAGGTTAAAAGATTTTTTGTGTAGACATTTTTATTTCTCTTGGATACAAACTTAGGAGTACTGAGTTGTGTGGTAACTTTAACTTTTTAAGGAACTGATACTTGTTTCTAAAGTGGCTCTACCATTTTACAATCTCACCAGCAATATATGTGGGTTTCCATTTTCCCAAACCTTCACCAAAACTTGGTATAGACAGCCATATTAGTAAGTGTGAAATGGTATTTCATTATAGTTCTGATTTGCTTTTCCTTAATGGCTAATTGTTTCTATGGTCTGAATGTGTTTTTAGTGTATTCACTAAATTCAGTGATTTTTAGTGTATTCACAGAGTTGTACAACCATCATTACCTAACTTCAGGACATTTTCATCACTGCAAAAAGAAACCCCAGGCTCATTAGAAGTCGCTCCTCCTTTCCTCTCCCTCTAGCACATGGTAACCACTAATTTAATTTCCATCTCCATAGATTTTCCTATTCTGGCTATTTCATTAAAATAAAAGTATGCAGTTTGTGACTACCTTCTTTAACAGCATATTTTCAAGGTTTATCCACGTTGTAGCATTTAAAAGTAATTTGTTCCTTTTTATAGCTTACATAATACTCCATTGTATGGATATACTACATTTTATTTATCCTTTTATCATTTGAGTTGGATTTGGGTTTGAATAATGCTTTTCTTTTTGGCTTATGAATAATGCTATAATCTTTGAAAGTGAATTTTATGGTATGTGACTACATCTCAAAAAGGTATAACAAATAACAAAAGCTGAAAGAGGTTAAATGGAATCTTTCATATTTAGAACTTTCTAGAAATTTTCCATTGTTTTACAAAAACTCAGTATAGTGGATATGGTGGTTATCTGTCCAATTATATTTTCCCCCATTCATTACATAGCTGCTAGGTAGTTTGGGTGTGATTATCCCTACTACCAGCTTCAGTGGGTCCTGATTTGACCGTTCTAGTCTTCCTGCCATAGCCTAAGCCAGTCAACAAGTGGCATCAAGGGGTTTTGTTAGGTGGATACGAATAACTCACACATTTTCTTTCTTCTCTCATATGAAAGGAAAACTATGATGTACAGGTATCCGTTAGCAGCCATCTTAACCATGAGAGAAGTCATCTGGCAGATAAAACTGAGACAATAAGGAGAAAGCCAAGACTATCACAGAAAAATGGAACAAGAGCCCTAATGGAGCCTTGGCTGACTTCTGTGTCTTTTAAATTGTGTGTGGCCACATGACTAATTTGCCTAAAACAGTCTCAGTTTATACCAGTTCTCCTAGCCTGATTGGTAATAGTGCCCCCTTGCTTTCTCAAAAGGGTCCTGATTTAGACATTTATATGGTCACATTCCCTATAACTAGATTTTCAATTGCATATCAATTATTAGTTAACCAAGGTCAGCTGTTTCTCAGATTGTGTCCATTCAAACTGTTTTCTGGCTAACTCTCAGCATGCTCCCTTTGATTATTCAGTTGTTTTAGAAGACTTGGAGTCCCAAAGGAAACACAAGCAAGACATCTTGCTTTCCTCTCACTTACCTGGTACTCTCTTACTCTTTCATTAGGACCCAGGACTTCTCCAGGAAGTCTTTCTAGACTTTACTGAATATAAGAAATCATTCCCAATCCCATACAATTCTCTTCATACCTCTTTATCAACACTTAAAACATTGCATTACAATGATCTGTTTTCATGTTTATCTTCCATAGTCAACTGGGAACTTATGAAAAAAACTGTTAACATCAGTTTTAACTTTGTATCTAAAGCATGAGAACAATGTTCTCCTGGAACCTAGTTTCTTTTGAAATTTGTTGAGGAATAAAGGAAAAGATATAACTGAATAGGAAAGCCATTTGTTTACCTTGTTATCTTAACAGTCTTGTTCATATAATTTTGCTCAATATTTTCCACTGTACAGCGACTGGCCCTTAATGATGTCCCCCAAACCCGAATGATTACAAAATATAATTAATTACAATGGGCAGTTGAATTCTAGGGATGAGCTTAGTGTAGAAAAGGCCCCAATAGTTGTTTCTGTTTCCTTGAATTGCTCAATGGGCTGTTTCATGCTTCTTCACACTTGAGATAACACTTCAAATTTTTGCCCGCAATAAAAATAAAGCTCCAGGGGCACCTGGGTGGCTCAATTGGTTGGGTGTCTGCCTTTGGCTTAGGACATGATCCTGGGTACTGGGATGGAGTCCCGCAGCAGGCTCCCTGCTCAACGGGAGCCCACTTCCTTCCTCTTCCTCTTCTCCCCACCCACCCTGCTTGTGCTCTCTCACTATCTCTCTCTCTCTCTCAAATACATAAATAAAATCTTTTAAAAATAAAATAAAGGTTTAAAAATAATCTGATAGGGTTTTTGAATCATAAGATTGCTAGACTAGATGGAGGGCTCATCTTCTTCACAAATTCATACTTAGTTTGGTGCTATGCAAATATAATCCTTTTTTAAAAATCTCAAATCTAAGAAAAACCCCCAAGTGTATATATTGTCATGCAAAGTAGACTCTGAAGGCTTTGCCTTCAGTTAAACCTGATCGCCTGATGCATTTTATTCTGAGTATTTTTAAGGTATTTATTACCCCAAATAATATTTTTAAAGATTATTTTATTTACTTGAGGCAGAGCGAGAATATGAGGTGGGCGGGGCAAAAGGAGTGGGGAAGGGAGAAGCAGGCTCCCCACTGAGCAGGGAGCCTGATGCGGGCCTGGATGCCAGGACCGTGGGATCATGACCTGAGCTGAAACCAGATGCTTTTTTTTTTTTTTTTTGAGCCTTAAGGGCATCATTTATTTTTTTTTTATGTATTTTCATTAACATTTATATCATTATTTATTTAGAGGCCTCACATTTCTATTGTGATTTCCAATTGACCCCTGTAATATTTTTTTAATTTGTTTTTTATTGGTGTTCAATTTACTAACATACAGAATAACCCCCAGTGCCCGTCACCCATTCATTCCCACCCCCCCCCCGCCCTCCTCCCCTTCTACCACCCCTAGTTCGTTTCCCAGAGTTAGCAGTCTTTACATTCTGTCTCCCTTTCTGATATTTCCCACACATTTCTTCCCCCTTCCCTTATATTCCCTTTCACTATTATTTATATTCCCCAAATGAATGAGAACATATAATGTTTGTCCTTCTCCGACTGGCTTACTTCACTCAGCATAATACCCTCCAGTTCCATCCACGTTGAAGCAAATGGTGGGTATTTGTCATTTCTAATAGCTGAGTAATACTCCATTGTATACATAAACCACATCTTCTTTATCCATTCAACTTTCGTTGGACACCGAGGCTCCTTCCACAGTTTGGCTATCGTGGCCATTGCTGCTATAAACATCGGGGTGCAGGTGTCCCGGCGTTTCATTGCATTTGTATCTTTGGGGTAAATCCCCAACAGTGCAATTGCTGGGTCGTAGGGCAGGTCTATTTTTAACTGTTTGAGGAACCTCCACACAGTTTTCCAGAGTGGCTGCACAAGTTCACATTCCCACCAACAGTGTATGAGGGTTCCCTTTTCTCCGCATCCTCTCCAACATTTGTTGTTTCCTGCCTTGTTAATTTTCCCCATTCTCACTGGTGTGAGGTGGTATCTCATTGTGGTTTTGATTTGTATTTCCCTGATGGCAAGTGATGCAGAGCATTTTCTCATGTGCATGTTGGCCATGTCTATGTCTTTCTCTGTGAGATTTCTGTTCATGTCTTTTGCCCATTTCATGATTGGATTGTGAAACCAGATGCTTAACCAAGGAAGCCACCCAGGTACCCCAGCCCCAAAGAATATTAACACTTATTCAATATCACTGTTTCTTACATGTTAGAAGGCCCCATATATATCTAAATACTTTTTAAATCTTATTCTTTGCTTGGCATAATATTATATTTCAAGGCCTGAAATGAATTTATTCATCAAATAAAAATATCTTTGTTTGCTCTTAACTATTTAATTATATTTTTTCCTATTCCGTACAATTGTCATCTAATTGCCCTTGTTTCTGATCGACTAAACCAGTTATGTTGGCAAGAAAATGAGATTTATAAGATATCCTTATTTGTGTAAAAAGCAAGAATTGTAGAATGTTACATGCTTTTATTATAGATAGACTGATTTTCTAAAAAAAAATCCTTATAAGTATAGTTAATTTTATTTTTTTATAGGTAAAAACAGTAGAGGGAGAAATGGGGAAAGTGATCTAGATGAAATTAGAATGAATGAACTCATTAAGGAATAATACTAAAACTTTCATAGAATTTACATGTGCTTGGAACTGTTCTAAATATTTAAAATGAAAAAAAAATATTTAAAATGTTAACTTTTTTTTTTAAGATTTTATTTATTTATTCATGAGAGAGGCAGAGACATAAGCAGAGGAAGAAGCAAGCTCCACATGGGGAGCCCAATGTGGGACTCAATCCCGGAACCCCAGGATCATGCCCTGAGCCAAAGACAGACGCTCAACTGCTGAGCCACCCAGGCATCCTTAAAATATGTTAACTTTAATCCCCACAACACAGGTCCATATAGCTAGTAAATGGTAGAACTGGGATTCAAACCCAGTCATTTTGACATTCACAGTGGACGTGCTTAATGGATAGTCTACCCTGAATCCTAAAACAAAGCATTCTTAAGATAAAAGGTATTTTATAGAGATCCTAAACTCAGGTGGTACAGCTTCTCTCAACAGCCTTTGCTCCTTAGTAAAAGTTGAATTCACACTTGAATTAAATTTTTAATACTATGAAATAATACCAGAATAAGCAGATTTTATTGGCATTTCCTTGAATTATTTTACAGGAAGAAAGCACTTATGAAAAGGACTGTTCTTTTTAATTCTTCTACTTGTTGTTTACTCTCTTAGATGAATTGTTCTGAAATGACAGCTTTATGAAATTCCTCTTAACTGAAGCAAAAGATGTGTTAAAAGAAAATAGCAAGATTTTTAAATTGCCAGTATATCAGCATAAAATATATGATTTATTCTTAATTTTCCTAACATCTCTGATGGTGAAATTAACCTATATAGAACATTCGTTTCCAAACTAAATAATACTAAACAAAAATCTGCTTTGCAATCTCA
Source organism: Canis lupus baileyi (assembly GCF_048164855.1). Taxonomy (NCBI): domain Eukaryota; kingdom Metazoa; phylum Chordata; class Mammalia; order Carnivora; family Canidae; genus Canis; species Canis lupus. The sequence continues at coordinate 68,293,698 of NC_132847.1, forward strand.
ACTGTGAGGATTGATCATCTACCATATATTGTTTAAAATAACTTAATATTTTACTTATATGAAGAGTATTGGCTTTGACAATCAGTCTGACAGACTGAGGTCCAAACTCCAGCTCTCTCACTTATCAGGTGTGTCACCTGGATAGCTAACTTAATCTTTTGACTTCTAGTTATACATTTCATGACTTTTGTGAAAATCAAGTTAGTATTTCAAAAACTTGCTGGTATATAACTTATGTTCTTATGTTCAGTAAATATTAAAGTCTCAGCCTCTCTCTTTGTCTCTTTCTTTCAATATACTACCAAGTTTGTTTATACACATACACAGCTTAGGTGAAGTTTTTAATATTGTAAGCTTTAATAAATAAATAGAGTTGAGTCTATCTAAAAAGAAAGCCATTTTCAGGGCACCTGGCTGGCTTAGCCAGTGGAGCATCCAATTCTTGATCTCAGTGTTGTGAGTTCAAGTCTCACATTGGGGGTAGAGATCACTTTAAAAAAAAAAAAGTCTAAGGAAAATAAATAATTTTATAAGATTTTTAAAACTTTTAAAGCAATTTAAAAAATATTTGAAAAAGAAAATAGTTGACATTTACATGAGACATATTTGGAAATAGTTTAAATTTAGCTTCCTTTAAGAATAAACATTAGTATTCCCACTAGCACACTGTGGATTAAAGTGAAACCAAATATGAAATTTGAAAAGAAAAATGAGTATGAAGTAAATCTTTTTAATTAGTTGTTTGGATATGAGCACAACAGCTGTGAATGAAATGAACTCTAGTGAACTCCAGGCACTTCGCTGGACCACACCCACACATACAAACATACTCTACCTGTGGATTGTCAGGATCAGGCCCTGAACTGACAATTTGCCCAGAACCTTTGTGCATTTGGAGGCTATTCACTGTAATATATAGTATCTTAGGATTTATTCCTATCCATTTTATGGGTAACAAAACCAGCGAAAGTTAAGCACCTGAGCTAATAAGTAGATAAGGCATTTTTCTAACTAATTGCAAACATGCTTAGGGGGAAAAAAAAGAGAAGAATTGTTTCTTTTGGCATTAGCACAACAAATTTCAGATCAATTGATTCTTTGTTTTTAAAATTTCAGATTTACCCAGTTTCTGGAGGATCACCTTTAAAAAAAGAAATCTTTCTAGAGGGCTGAAAATTTACAGTATACCTATCTTTTAAAAATAACACATTAACCATAGGGAACTGAATTGTGATTTTTAAAATGTTTATATGAAAGACTCTTTATAATAATGACAAAGATGGAAAATATATCCAATGCGGACATAAAAAGCATGCTGTTGACGGTCAAGTATGGGCGTTGGAGCAGGTCTTCAGGTTGTGATTAGGCAAACTAATATGTAGTTACTCTCAGTCTGTGATCTAATTGTATAATATGAAGGAGGGGTTATGGTAGTTAATGTGTATTTTTTTCCACAAAGAAAAAATACATTTTTTAAAGATTTTATTTATTTATTCATGAGAGACAGAGAGAAGCAGAGGCATAGGCAAAGGGAGAAGCAGGCTCCCCACAGAAAGCCCGATGCTGGGCTCAATCCCAGGACCCCAGGATCACGCCCTGAGCCAAAGGCAGATGCTCAACCACTGAGCCACCCAGGTGCCCCAAGAAAAAGTATTTTTAAAGTATTTGCCAACAAAGGAGAAAGGTGAGCAATTTTTCCAGTGACTTCTCTCAATGTAGATTATTCATTCATTCAACAAATATTTGAGTGCCTAGAAGGTGCAAAGCCCTAGTATCTGATGACAAACTAGTTTATCTTATTCAGACACATTTTCAACGTATATATTTTTTTGAGTGGAGTATTATTAATTTTTAAAAAATAGACTTTATTTTCTGGAGCAGTTTTAGGCTTGAAGCAAAATTGAGCAGAAATTACTCACAGTTCTCATATACTCCCTGCCCTAATGCATGCACAGTCTCCCCTACTATCAATATCACCAGAATGGTGCATTTGTTACAGCTGATGAACCTCCACTGACACATCATTATCACCCAAAGTCCACAGTTTATATTAGAATTGACTCTTGGTGTTGTAGATTCTATGGGTTTTGACAAATGTAGAATACATGTATCTACCATTATTGTATTGTACAGAATAGTTTCACTGCTCTAAAAATCCTCTGTGATTTGCCTGTTTATCCCTCACTTCTCCCTCTGACAACCACTGATCTTTTTACCATCTCCATAGTTTTGCCTTTCCCAGAATGTCATATAGTTGGAAAGATTTTTTTCACTTAATCATATACATTTAAGCTTCCTCCATGTCTTCCATGGCTTGATAAGCTCGTTTCTCCTTGGTGCTAAATAATATTCCATTGTTCGGATGTACCACAGTTCATTTATCCATTCATCTGCTGAAGGACCTGGTTGCTTCCAAATTTTGTCAATTATGATTAAAGTTGTTATAAACATCTGTGTGCAGGTTTTTGTGTGGACATGTTTTTAACTCTTTGGGTAAATAACAAGGATGCAATTGCTGGATCATATGGTAAGAGTATGTTTAGTTTTGTAAGTAACTGCCAAACTATCTTCCAAAGTGACTATACCACTCATAATTTGAAAAAATAAATTATGAAAAATTTCTATTTGGTTTTTATCAACTTCTTTGTAAAATAGAAAAATGACCATTTTCCACCATAAAAACTATAATGCTCATTATAGTAAATCAACAACATAAAAAGGCAGGTAAATAATATCAGCACATTTCATTCTTCAAAGACAAATACTTAAAAAGAAAGACAAGTACTTAAACAATCGTCTGGTGTAATTTCTTTGTCTTTTTTTCTGTGCATAGCCTTTCAGTGCCACATTTTAAGCTTGATTTATCTAGAATCTCACCAAAGATAATGTTTTTCATAGATACAACCCAAATCAGGGAATTCTGATTGTTGAAAATGTAACTTTAAAAAATGTAACACCAACTTTTTAAATACAGGCAGTTGGGGGCATAATGTAACCAAGAGTTACCAACTTCCCAAAGATAAATTGTTTTGTTTCTCTGAAGTAACTTATGTACCTGTGTTTTCCCAGCCTTCTGACCTATCTTTTCTGGGACATGCGGCTAGAACCAATATAATTTCATTTCAGTTTCAGTTTCAAGTCAGCTAAATATTTTGGTTTGGGTTTGGTTTAAGGCAAAAATGTGTTCTAGCTACTTGGTTTGAACCAGCTATTTTTTAATTTTTTTCTTGCTAAAGTTTTATAATCTAAAATATCTAGGACCATTAAATGACAGTCATATTTGGATTTTGTCTGTCTCTGAAAATATTACTCCTTAAACTGTATGAATTCTAATATATACTAATACTACTGGATTGTCCCTGGAAAGATTCAGAAGCCCTGACCTCGGTGAAATTGTTTTTCGAAAAGAGAAGGCCTTTTAGACAACCAAAAAAATGTTAACTGCCAAAAAGTAAGATCAGTGGGCAGGGTCTTTGCTAGATTCCTATGCTGCTTGCTACATGGAAGAAATGTACACTTTTACAGTATCTATAGAATGTTAGGATTATGTATTCTAGTGTTAGGATTGCATATTCACCTGTATTCATTTTAGAATATGTAATCCTAATATTTTATAGGTACTACAGAATGGTTTGGACAAAACCAAATTTAACTAGGTCTAAGTACAACATAGCTGATCTTTTTAATCTACTGATTATATTCAATTATACCAATCTGTTAATTTTTAATATGTGCTTCTTTCATCTTTCTTGGCCTCATTTCCATGTTATTGATCATACTATATAAAATCTTTCATGGTAAGTCCCCCCCCCAAAAAAAAACATTTTAGAGAAAAGCAGAATATAACACAATGCTTTAACTGACCAATTGATATAGTTTACTAAATCTAAGAGGGCATGAATTGTAAGATGCACTTTTATTTACATATGATTAACAAAAAATCTACCAGGTGGTGTTAAGGTGGTACTAACTGGGGCAGCCCCAGTGGCTTCACGGTTTAGCGCTGCCTTCAACCCAGGGCGTGATCTTGGAGACTGGGGATCGAGTCCCATGTCAGGCTCCCTGTATGGAGCCTGCTTCTCCCTCTGCCTGTGTCTCTGCCTCTCTCTTTCTCTCTCTCTCTCTCTCTCGTGAATAAATAAATAAAAATCTTAAAAAAAAAAAAAGGATGGTACTGACTGTGAGATGCGTTTCCATCTCAGAAAGGTTAAAACGTGTGAAAGTTTTTTTTTTTTTTTTTTAAGAGGGGCGAGAGGCAGAGGGAGTGAGAGAATCTTAAGGAGGTGGGGCTCAGTCCCACAACCCTAAGATCAGGACCTGAGCTAAAACCAAGAGTGGGACTCAACCCAATGAACCACGCAGGTGCCCCATGTTAAAGTATTTTTAAAAGTGAGTCCTAGGGGTCCTGGGTGGCTCAGTGGGTTAAGCACAGGATTCTTGGTTCTGGCTCAGGTCATGATCTTAGTGAGATCAAGGCCCCAGGTGGGACTCTTAGGTCAGCATGGCATCTGCTGGAGATTCTCTCTCCCCCCCCCCCCTCAGTCCCTGCCCCACTGCCTGGGCACACTCTACTTCAAATAAATAATAAAGTATCTTTAAAAAAAAAAAAGGTGAATCCTGGAATTAATTAACAACAACAGTGATGTTTTAAAATTTCCATTTATATTTTGCTGGTAGTACACTATCCCGCTATAACTTTAATTCATTAACCAGTGACTGAACAATGGAAGTTTCATTTGTAAACATGGTTCTTACTCACTTTATCCCATTTCCCATAGTGAATGCAGAATTGGTTGTCAGACATTAAACTCTTTGTAGTTTACCATTTAATTGTAGATTAAGGTAGTTCATTTAATCAATATCAAACATAATAAATAGCCAACGACAAAATAACCAGCTTCTTTCCAAAACTGAATTCAATTTTGAAATCTCTCAAGGGAGGTCACGGATTATTTAAAAGGAAATCACTTGAAATAATAAACATTGTCTAAACATAAAACAATCAAGAAACAATATAAACTCATCTAGGCTAAAGAAACAAACATTTAGTATTGGCTTAAAACATCTCTCTGAACTGATTTAAAGTTAAGATAAAGGCTAGATTACCTGACTCTCCAAGGTGCGCCACCCCTTTACATCTTAGAGCATTGCTATCCACATATGTAATTTAAAACTTTCTGGTATAGCTAGCCTCATTTGAAAAGTAAAACAACCAAAACAGTGGCATTAGATAATTTTTCATTTAACCCAACATATCACAAATATTGTCTTGACACGTAATCAGTATAAAGTTCAATAAGGAGTTGGTCTTCAACAATGCCTGTCGGCCACATCTGAGTAGCTCGGTCGCCGCAGGTGGCCACCCGTTGGACCGTAAGGAGTCTTAGGGTCGGTACTTGATACTGATTGATTTCTTACATCCCGAGTTTGAGAGTTTCTTGTATATTACAGGCTGCCTCGCGGCGCCCACGGATCTGGGAAGGATCGGGTGCTTTAGCTCTCGGGTCGGTGAAGGCAGGGAGGGAGGGAGCGGTGGGCCGGCCGAGCCGGGCCTCCCGGAGCCGCCTGGACCTGCGCGTCTCGCTGCGGGCTGCAGGGCCCGGGGCGCCGCCGAGGGTCCGGCGCCGCCCGGCCGAGCCTCCGGGGGGCGCGCTCCCGCCCGCCACGGTGACGCAGCGGGCGCGAGGCCGGCGGGGGGGCCGGGGGCCGGGGGCGGGAGGGCCGGGGGGCCGGGCGGCAGCGGCGCGCCCCGCCCCTCGGAGGGCCGGGCGCCGCGGTTCCGGAGGGCGGGGCGGGGCGCGCCGGGGACTCGCAGCGCCGGCCGCCGGTTTCGATTAGTGCGCGGAGCCGCGGCGGCGGAGCAGGGTGCGGAGTCGAGCGGCCGGGCCGGGCGGCGGGGCGGCGGCGGGGCGGCGGCGGGGCGGCGGCGGGGGCGGGGGCGGCGAGCCCGAGCGCGGGGCCCGCACACCGCAGCGCCCGCACCGCGAGCGCGCCCGGGCCGGAGCGCGGAGAGGACGAGCGCGCGGGCGGGGCGCGCAGGCCCTGCCCGCCCCTTCCGTCCCCACCCCCCCGCCCCTTCCTCTCCCCACCTTCCTCCGGCTCCCGCGCCCCCGCGCCGGGCGCCCACCCTGTGCTGCTGCGGGAGCGCGGTCCGCGGCGGCGGCCGGAGCGGGCCGGGCCGGGCCGGGGGATGGCGCTGCTGGACCTGGCCCTGGAGGGAATGGCCGTCTTCGGGTTCGTCCTCTTCGTGGTGCTGTGGCTGATGCATTTCATGGCCATCATCTACACGTGAGTGAGGGGCTGCTGGCGCGGGGTCGGGGCCTCGGGCCTCGGGCCTCGGGGCCTCGGGCCGGGAGGGCGGGAGGGTGGGAGGCCGTGCGCTTTGGAGACGGGCGGGCTCGGGTGGGGGTGGAGGAGGCGCTGCCCGTCCCGCTCGCGCCGTCCCCGCTCCCCCTGGACCGCTGGGGCGGGGGTCCTTGGGCGGGGGAAGGGGTGAGTGGGGGCGGTGCGGGGCCGCGGGCGACGGCACGGCCCGGGGGAAGGCGACGGAGCTCTTCCTGCGTGTCGGGCGGAAGGCTGCTTGCTCGCTCGCTTTCATTGTGTCGGGAATTCCTCTGGCTTTTCGCCTGGGCCAAGATGCATATAGTGTGTTGCTGCTGCTGCTGTTCTCTCGACCTGGGCGACATTTCTATGATGATGATGATGGTTTGCACCCTCCCGGGAGCTGCACACAGCCACCCGGAGACCTCCCTGTGGATTTGCTCCTTCCTGGAACAAGCTCTATGCTTTTACCTAGGTGTGGAGCACCTGTCCACCCTGAAAAATGTCCACCAACCCTCCGGGCTGACGTTAGAGCCTTGAGTCATGTCAGCTACCACATTTCATTGTGGTTTGCTTTCCTTTTGTTTTTTTTTTTTTTTTCTTCCTAGTTCCTGATGTATATAGTCTCATTTTGATTTGTCCCCTCCACACACCTCTGTTTGTTTTTTTTTTTTCCATTATGAATTCAACAAATACTTCTCGAGGCCTGCTGGATGCCATTCACGGGGGACACAGTGCCGAGAAGGGTGGGATTTCTGTCCTCAGAGAGCTTACATTCTTACAGCAAGGGAGAGACATAATAAAAATTCGAATAAGGCTATCTCAGATAGTGATAAAACCTCTGGATGATATAAAACAGGGTGGTGGGATGAATCATGACAGAAGGTATGTGGCTGGTTCTGAGATTTCAATTTTTTTAAATATCTTTAAAATAGGATCTACCTTTTTAAAGAAATGAAAGAATTGCAATATAGCACATTTCTCATACGGACTCACTGGCATTTTAGCCTGAAAGAAAAATGACTATACATACTAATCTTTATCACCAACTAGAAGTGGGCATGTCTTAATAGAAGAGATGGGAGGACCTTTAAGAAATTCGTTGCTGTTCTCCCCCCCCCCCCCTTTTACTACGGAAAAACTGTTTTCCCTCTTGGAAATTCTGCATTTTATTAGTATAGGGTGGCAGTTTCTTGGCACTGGAGAATGATGCTACATTGTAGAAGACATACTGATATTTCTTTGCAGATGAAAGAAAACATGCCACTTGGGTATTGCTGATCTTAGTTTTTGTGGTTTGTGAGCTGTCATCGCCGAACACTTTCTGAAGTTCATTTTAAATATATGAGTTCTTAAAAATCAATTTCGTGACTTTTTTTTTCCAATCATAAACTCTTTTTTGAAAATGCTTTCTATATAAGGAATTTAGCACAGAGAGAACTAAAGAAAGTTAAACACACATCAAAACTCCTTTACCTTGTTAACCTTTTGTGACTGTCTTTGCAGGTGTGTGTGTGGGGGGGTGTGTGTAGAGAGAGATAGAAGAGAGAAGGGAGAGAGAGACGGAAGGGGGTTGGACATTATGGTTATTCTGTAGCCTGCTTTTAAAATTAATCTATTTAGTAAGTGCTTTCTGGGAAGCTCTTTTGTACAAGGCACTATTCTAAGTGCTGGAAATAAGGTTGGAGAACAAGATGTCCAGTAAAGTGTCATGACCGTTTTTCCCCATGTCAATAAATATATGATCTCTGCATCATTTAAAATAGATGCATGGCATTTTCATTTATGAGGTACTAATATATATTGTTATTAATTGGCATTTAGGTGTTCACTTCATCAAGATTACAAACAATACTGTGGTGAATTCATACGGGTACATCTTTGAGAGAGGATTTCCTTAGTTTACATTCCTGAAAGAAGAATTATTGGGCCAGAAGCCTGCACATTTTAAACTTTGATACATGGGCGCCTGGGTGGCTCAGTTAAGGTTGAGCGGCTGCCTTCAGCTCTGGTCATGATCTAGGGGTCATGGGATGGAGCTCAGCGTCCCTGCTGAACAGGGAGTCCTCTTCTCCACTGCCCCTGCCCCTCCCATCCCTGCTTTTGTGATCGCTCTCTCTCAAATAAAAAAATAAAAACCATAAAAAAAAAAAAGCCACCAACTTTGATACATATTGCCCTATAAAAAGTTGTATCTATTTATAGTCCTGGTAACACTGTTTGATGGTGCCCACTTCCCCTTACTAAGTATTGGGCTCTTCACTGTTCTGTTTTTTATTTTCATTCCTTTAATTACTGGTTCCATTGAACATTTTTTTGTATATGGATATGCTAGTTTTATCTAGTTGTAAATTACATACTCATAATCTTTTGTGCTGCAGTTTATTGCTCTGTTAATCATCTTTGATATGAAATTGTTTTTCTGTGATAGGTTGCAGTTTTTTTCCCACAGTGTGTTTTCTTGTTTTGTTTTGTTTTTCAACTATGTTCATATATTTAACTTGGAGAAAAGTGTATGTGCCTGTGTTTTGGGTTGTCAGGACTTTTTTTTTTTTTTTTAATGTTTCTAACTTGTATACACATATAGTTAATGTCTGTTTTCCTTTAGTAATTTGAATTTTCTTTCTTGTTTTTTTTTTACACCTTTTATCCTTTAATGTACTCATTATCTTACCTTGTTATGTGATGAGAGCTAGGTAGAGCCTTAATTTTAGATTCACCTAAATATTTAGCCCCTTGTCCCTAAATCACTTTGTGAATTATTATTTGATTATTCCACATTTCTGAAATACTGTCTTTATAATGGACTACATTCTTCTGTATACTTGTATGTTTAAAGATTCACAGTGCTGTTTCATTGATCTATTCTTTTTTTTTCATTGATCTATTCTTGTACTAGTATTCACTGTTTTAATTAATGACGTTTTATGACCTTATTATTGGTAAGGAAAGCCCCTCATTCTTTTGCAAACTTTATTGCCTTTACACATTTTCTTTTAAAGATTTAACTTATTAATGAGAGACACAGAGAGAGAGGCAGAGACGCAGGCAGAGGGAGAAGCAGGGTCCGTGCAGGGAGCCCGATGTGGGACTCGATCCTGGGACCCGGGGACTTGGTCCCAGGACCCTAGGATCACGCCCTGAGCCAAAGGCAGACACTCAACAGCTGAGCCACCCAGATGTCTCTTTAATTGCAATTTTTAAATCTTGTTTTTAAATTGGATTTATTAAATTTACAGGAGAAATTTGACTTCTTTCAACATAGGACTATGATATATCCCCTCAATTATATAAAGTCACACTTGTGACTTTATCATTATATATATTATATTAGCATATTATATTAGGCTGCATCGCTACAATTATATATAAATATATGTAATTGTGTATATATTATATACATAATATAGTATAATATATAATTGTAGCGATGTGGCCTAATATTCCAAGTAAACTGTGCTGTTAGACTTGAGACAACTCCACAGTTGTTTTAGGTTATTTATTTTGTGTTTAATGATGAACAGCAAAATTTTCTCTAAATACCTTTTAGTGTTTGAGAATAGTGCAAACATTTAGCTTAGTTAAAGTACAATGGAGAGGCTTTGTATTTTTTTTTTTTTTTAAGATTTTATTTATTCATGAGAGACAGAGAGAGGCAGAGACATAGGCAGACAGAGAAGCAGGCTCCATGCAAGGAGCCTGATGTGGCACTCAAGGATCCATCGGGACCCTCCTGTGGGACCCCAGGATCATGCCCTGGGTCAAAGGCAGACTCTCAACCACTGAGCCACCCAGGCATCCCAAAATAAAGATATTTCTCAGTTTAATGAGTTCTTTTCAGCCGAGAACTGGGGTTTGTGCCCCTCCCCCTCACCGTATTAATGAAATTGCAAACTTGATATCTCCGCATTTTGACAAGGAAAGCTAAAGGACACTGGCAACAATATTTTAGTTAAAATAGTGTGCTAACATTCTGTATTTTATTGAAGAATGTTTTTTTTTTCTAAACACATGTTCTGTGTCCTCGAATCTTTTTTGAAATAAGGTAAAGTATACATAAAATAAGCAGATATTGAAACTCTCCTTCTAAAACTTTGTGCTTGCAACTAGTAGAAATGGAGCCTATTTCTAAAACTCATATGGCTCCATTATCTGTTTGTCACATTAAAGAGATGAATCTTAGACATCTAATTGTTAAAAACATGTTAGTCATGCAAATATTATAATAAATGGTTAAGAAAAGCTATAAAACTTTTAAAAACCAATTGGTTATTGTTTAAAATTAAATAGTGTGTGTAATGGCATCCAGTTAGATTCAATGTTCTACTGAATTGTGTCCCCTTAGAAAGAGACAGAGCTAAGTATTGGCCTGTTTTTAAAAACAGAGCTCAGGGGCGCCTGGCTGGCTCAGTTGGCTGAGCATGCAGCTCTTGATGTCAGGGTTGTGAAGTTGAGCCTCACGTAGGATGTAAAGATTACTAAAAAATAAGTAAGTAAACTTAAAAAAAAAAAAGGGAGCTCAGTGTGATTAATTCAATGAACAGTTCTTTCTCAAATTATTCAGATTTCACAAGTGTCTCACAATTCATATAAGTCTGCAATTTAAAAAAAATTGAGATAATTTATAAACTAGAAAGCCATTCCTTTTTTAAAAAAATATTTTATTTATTTTTTTGAGAGACAAAGCAAGCATGAGGGGAGAGGGGCAGAGAGAGAGAGAAACAGAGTCCCTGCTGAGCAGGGAGCCTGATGTGGGGCTTGATCCCACTATGCTGAGATCATGACCTGAACCGAAATCAAGACTGGGACACCCAACCGACTTAGCCACCGAAGCACCCCAGTTTCCAATTTTAATATTGAACTGATGTTTAGTCATTTTGTAATATATTCTGGATGGCGGACGTTTGTGAGATTACTGCCTATAATGTTCTCAAGATCATATTCAGATTAGAGTATTGAAGTTCAGAGCTCTTAATTCTCAAGATTTTATTTTATTTTTTGTAATCTCCTAAAAATAACTACTGATTCTAACCTCAGTGGGCAGAATTGGTTAAGTGATCTTCATGAGTTTTTCCTTTTTGAGAACTAGTGTAGTTTGGTAGCTTGGGAGCTGTGGTGAAATCCTGCAGAAGTCTAGAACCAGTCATTTTCTTCTCTTTTTAGGTCTTGGCAGCCATATTACTGGATGATAAGGGTATCTGAGCCACGCACCTTGCCGCCTTTCCCTCCATCTCCCTTCTTTTTCTTCGCTTTCTTCTCATTTCTCCCTCTTCTTGGATTATTATTTTTTGTCCTCTGTAGTGTTCAGTGCTAGGCTTTTATCTTTTAATTGTCTGGAGGTGCCAGGCTAGTGTGGAAATACTTCTTGTATCTGTAAATATTAACTGCCCTCTAGTAAAGCAGAGGTCTTTCCCTGGAATTTTCAGTTCATTCTACTTTTTCTAACCTTTTTGGCACAGCCACATGTATACCTGCTGCACGGCTTTTGAGTGAAAAGTAATACCGTATCTGGAGGTCTGTGAACATCCTGTCAGAAACAAATTGTTTTTAATGTAAATTTTAGTATTTCGTATGTTATTTTTAGCAAGTATGATCTTTGCCTTAAATTCATTAATACTTTGGTGTTCTGAGCCGTAGCAGAATGTAAATTGAGAGCTGCTTTTCTGGGTTCAGTTCTGAGGATCTTCTGGACTGTGGTCACCTGTTGATCAGTCAGGGTTATTGCTGCCTGGACCACTTTTTGGGTGAATGAATGAGGCAGTTGAGCCCCTTTAACCTGAACCTGGAAGATATCAAATAATTGGATGTTAGTGTGATAGCTTTAAAAAGCGAGCTGACCATTGTAATCTAGCGTTAACATTCCGTGATGCCTGTGAACTCATCATCCCACCCTTTTCCTACATCATGATCTTCTCTGTACTCTAGATTATCGAAACTATCTCCACTCACTGGTATCTCTACCAACAGCCTTGCTCCCTTTCTTCTTTATTTTTCTAACTGTAGCCTTATCCTCCTGGAGCACTAATCTTAGATCATGTGCTTATAATTTTACCATGGTTCCCCCAGTGCCTTCAGGTTAACATGCAAGCGCGTCAACAAGACATGCACAGTTCTTCAGGAGCTGAGCCGTTGTACCTAATTCTTCAGCAACATTGAATCACTGACATTCCTCTGAATATGCTGTGTATTTTCTTTAGAATTATCTTTCCTTCCTTTTTTCCCCCTCCTCCCTCTCTTCATTTTTCTTTAACGTCTACTCACCCAGGTCTATTTAGACTTAGCTTTTTGCTATATAAAGCCCTTCTTATAATTTAGTGCCTTGAATTTACCCTTCTGAATTATAAATGTGCGTTCAGCTGTCTCTTTTCCCAATTAGATTGTAAGCTCTTGAGGGTTAGATAGTGTCTTATTTACTGTTCTATCTCCAGTGTGTACTAGGCACTCAGTTGTTGCTGGCTGAATGAATGAACTTTGAGTTTTTTCCAGTAGTAATGGTGGATTTTTTTCAGTGTCATTAGTTCAGCGTCATTTGGCCATTGTGATCTGAGGTAGATGATCCGATTTGGGGATGCTTTCAGTGGTGATGGACTTTAATGAAATTTATTGGACCAAATGGAATCTTTATTTCACTATTTCTAATTAATTGCAGACTAAAATAGAAACAGAGTTCTATTAATAACATGCTTACCTACAAGTCTGATCCCCTCCCCAAAGTTTCCCTATGGGAATGCCCGTCTTGTCATAAATAATTTTTACACTAAGATCTGACTTGGCAGGGGATGCAAAGCCCAGTGTTCTCCTGAGTTGGTTGAGATGCAAATCCACAGAATTTTATTTTATACACAGAATAGTTGAAATGTCACATTCTGCTGTAGGGAATTTTATAGCAGAACATTAGGATAGTGCCATTAGTTCCTTTTGATTTGAAAAGAGTTTGAGCGTGTGGTTATGTTTGAGGGTCTCCTGTGTTTTTGAGCACTATGTGCTCAGTCCATGTCTTCTGCTGAGTGCCTGTCTTAGTTGCTGTTAGCCAAACACCATGCTCTATCCATATCCCATATACTAGGTCCAGCTCTGTTGTCATCAAAGGGTCAGTGAGTTGGGATTGGGGGGGTGGTTAAAATTAATAAAGATCTCCAACTTGTTTTCAGTGGCAGTGGAATCTTTTGTACTCTGTAGTGTGTAAGTCCACTGCCCAGTGGAAATAGTTGTTGTTTTCCCATAAGGCTAAGTCACTATTGGCTATTATGTGTTCTGTGGGGAATCTTGTGTCTGCAGAGTTCAGGTTGTACCAGAAGGTGTTCCTTTCTGTTGCTGAAGAAGCCCTACTGTTTTTGAAAAGATAAGTGCAATATGGAAGTGGCATTAATCATGACATACTCCGATCATAAACACACAGCGACAGCCTTCCAGGGCAGAGTCACAAGTAATAACAACAGAAGCCTTTTATCATGGGAAATTGCAGGCATGGACTCTGTGAAGCAGGGGCCTGCTGATATAACAGTCAGCCTAATTTTACACGACGTATTAACAAGCTTGGTGGCATAGAGCAGAGGAGATAAATTCCAAGAGTCAGATAAATTGGTTCAACTGAGCCCCGTAGCAGAACTGTAAAAAAGCGCACTATCTGGGGCTTAACGTTAAGCAAGGTGACCTTTGCCGGCCAGGAATCTTTATTCTCCCTTCAGGGCTTTGTGTGAGGTTCTTGTGCTGCACTTCTGGGAGGTATGGCTTTGCATTAAGATTGCTGCAGAGCTGCTGCCAGCCCCTTCAGTCGAGGTCTCCCTTCATACCAGCTTCCCTCCTGCTCAGAATGAAATTAGAATGTGAACCGGTAGGGACACCTGGGTGTCTCAGTGATTGAGCGCCTGCCTTTGGCTCAGGTAAAGATCTCAGGGTTCTGAGATTGAGTCCCACGTTGGGGGGATTGCTTCTTTCTCTGCCTGTGTCTCTGCCTGTGTGTGTGTGTGTGTGTGTGTGTGTGTGTGTGTGTGTGTCTCATGAATAAATAAATCTAAAAAAAAGAATGTGTGAACCAGTAAAATAAGTCATTTAAAGTGGCACACACCATCAAATCAACAACTTGTGAGAAAGGCAGAGAGAAAGCAGGGAGAGGAACTACAAGATAAGAAGAAAACCCTAAGCCAAAACGATGAAGAAGAGTCAACAATTCTAGAGACTGAGCTATTAGGAAATAAAAATCACCCATGATGAAACCGTTCCATCAGCTCAGAAGTTGAAAACCCTTGTGCCAAGAGCTGATTAGGACCCGTCAAGCTAAACCTGCTATAAAGTCCAGTAGGGCCCCTGAATAGTTCTTACCAGTCGCTTGGGGCTCTTTGAAATGTTCCCTGAATAGATGTCCTTTTAGGCCCCAGTGGAAAGCAGGACCCTGAAGGCCGGTCTCTCCCCTGCTCCCCATCCCACCGCTGGTCCAGCCCCGCAGGTGCGCCGCCAGCGCCTCCTCCCCGCTGCCCCGAGGGCACTGGGCTCCATTCTGTGATTTTGGGCTTTGCAACAGAGAGTGACTAGCTTCTGATTGAGAATTTAACTTAGAAATCATTCCTCGGGAATAACACATGGAAGTTGTCCTGTGCTTTCTGTCTCTCCAACATTGGTTACTCACGTTCCAGGATCATTTTATTCTTTAAAAATGAAACTAATCAAAACCATCGACCAGACATAGCGGAGGTACATTCCTTTTGTATCCAGTGTGTTCCTGAAAGTGTCATAAAATCAAATTATGAAAATCAAATGGATGTAGGTGTTAGAAGGGGGAGATTGTATTTGTTTTTTGTTTTTTTTTTTAAGATTTTATTTATTTATTCATGAGAGAGAGAGAGAGAGAGAGAGAGAGAAAGGCAGACATGGGCAGAGGGAGAAGCAGGCTCCATGCAGGGAGCCCGTTCATAGAGAACTAAGGTGATTATTAAAATCCCAAATGATGGTTCTGCTTGGCTCAAGGCCTAAGGCGTGCTGCCACTGGATTGGGGGCTTTCCAGGTGGTAGGGGTTGTTCAGAGAGTCCCCCTTCCCGGCCTCCCCCTGGCCTGGACTGGGGTGAGAAGGCTGCTTTGTAGCATTTACTCTGGGGACTGCACTGGGTATAGTGATTTAATGGTCAACAAAACAGTCTCTTCTGGAATCCCTCAACACGTCTCCATCCTAGAAGGCAGTGTGCTTGGATTACATAGTAACTGGGAGTTACTTTGCTCATTGTGTCTGCCCTCGGCTCTCAGCTCTGAGTGTGGGAGCTCTCCTGGTAGCGGAGCCAAAGGAAGGAAGGGTTTTTGTGGCAGTAGAATCCCACATTTTGAGTGAGGCTGAGGGTAGAGGAATTCAGAGAAGCCAGGAGTATGCAGCACCTCTGCCCAACTGAGAACCTCTCCAGTGATTTAAAAGGAGAGCTCAAGCCACTTTCAGTGGATCACTGGTGATATTTAATGTTCCTCACTGTCATGCTTCTGTTGCCTCTATGTTTTTAGATGAGCTCTTACAAATATAAAATGGTTCCTAAATATTGGGCGTAGTTTTAGCTTTGCATATAATTTAAATTTTGCATTAAATATGTTTTATGCCTTGTTTTGACTTCTGTTTTGATCATGATTTGGGACTTTTGATGATACCCCTTTCCCCTTTTAATCTTTCTTAATACACCACAGTGGTTTTATGTTTAAAAAAAAAACCCCGAGTGTGCTTGGGTGGCTCAGTTGGTTAAGCATCCAACTCTTGATTTCAGCCCAGGTCATGATCTCAGGGCTGCAAGATTGAGCCTCATGTCGGGCTCTGTGCTCAGCGTGGAGCCTGCTTAAGACTGTCTCTCCCTCTCTCCATCTGCCCCCCACCCCCACTCCAAGTGCTCATACTCTTGCGCTCTCCAAAAAAAAACCACCCCAAAACAACAACATGGGCGCCTGGCTGGCTCAGTCAATGGAGCATGTGACTCTTGATCTTGGGTTTGTGAGTTTGAGCCCCACATTGGGTAAAGAGATTAATCAAAAACAAAATCTTAAAAAAAAAAATAAAAAACACACAAAAAAACCCCCAAAATTTTTAAAAAATAAAAAGACCCATCATAATGGTTTAATATTTAAATATTTATGAAAGAATCTTTAAGCATATGAATTTCTAGTTCTTCCATTCTGGTGTATAAGCCTTATCAACGTTTGCCATTTCTAAATCTCTTACCAGAACTATAGTAATTTGGAGAAGTGGAAAATGTCCTTAAATTTAAAAAATTATCAATAACAGCTGTCATTGAATGTTAACTTTGTGGCTCAATCTCATCTGTTTCTCACTGCTTTATGAGGTAGGTACTAATCATCCCCCCTTTTTTAAAAAAAGAGAGTTAAAGAAGTAATTTACCCAAGGATACTCAGTTCACTGTGAAGCTGGTATAAAAATCCAGGTGATCTGCTCCAGCCCAGGCTCTTAAACCAGCATGTGGCTCTATACAGCCAGTGATAACCTAAAAATAACCCCGGAAGTAGTCCACAGGGATAGAGTATCTGTATGGGACTTTCTCCAGTTGCTGTGACTCTTTCGTTTCTGATAACTGGCAACACTGAGAGTACTGTGGAGGGAACCCCTACTTCTTGTCTGCACCTCTCCCCCATTCTCATACCACTTGACCTGCCCCTTCTCGGCCTTCTTGTTTTTAGCCATCCCAGAACTGCGATCCTCCCGAGCTTCCACCTCTTCTCACATTCTTCTCTTTTTACAGTGATCTAGTCTTCCTCAGGTCCATGGTTTTCAGCTTTGACTGCACTTCGGAGCCACCAGGGGAGTCCTTAAAAAAAAAAAAAAATACTCCTTGCCTGTGTCTCAGCCCTAGACATTCTGGTTTAATTGGTCTGAGCGTCAGGATTTTTTGAACTCCCCAGGTGATTTTCTTGTGCAGTCAAGGTTGAGAATAACTGCCCTAGGCTATGTATCCACAGTTGTGGCATCATCCACCTGTTATCTCTTGGTTTCTTGGAACCGGCCATCTAGCCAGAACTCAGAGTTCATCGCTGCCTCATCTTGCCCCTCGCCTTCCCTCCTATCAGTCTGCCTTGTTATCCTGAACCCATCTCATAATTTATAGCGTCTCAACTTTCCACGTCGCGCAGAGGGTGACCACTCAGCCATGTGGGTTAGTACTACTACACATTCATGGTCTCAGGTCTCCGCCGAGCCTCGGTGCCGTCTGGCAGTGCTTTTGTTTCTTTTTTTATCCTCCGTCACGCATTATTGGCAGAACCTCTTTCCAACTCTTCACCCTTCTTACCTTTGGTCTTGTCAGATTTTCCTAATTCCTGCTTCTCACACTGGGCCCTATCATGCCATTAATTATTTTAACTTTTCTCTCACTCTATATACTCAAGTATTAAAAAAAAAATATCCCCCCCCCCAAAAAAAATTAAACTGAAAAACCTTTCCCCATCTTAGTTGTTCAGGCCAGAGTAACTTTTATTCAGGTCAAATGTCAGGGGATCTAGTGTTTATTCCCTGTTATCCCGTTGCACTTCTCATTCATTTCCTTCTTAGCCTGTTTTCATTTACCCCTGCCCGCAGAGTTCAAGGGCATCAAGTCCACACAATCAGGTGGGCATTTCATTTCTTTTCTTGACCTCTCAGCTGCATTCAGTGTTGCTCTTCCTTGACCACTTTCAAAAAGAAAACAGCTTCACCAGATAAAGCCTTTTTTAGTAAATCCTTTCTTCCTGCCTTTCTTTCTGCTTCTTGGGCGACTCACACATAGTCCTCTTCATGCATTACTGGCCCTGTAAGACCGTCAGCTCCCAGGTAGAGCTTATGTATTTAACAAACGCTGGATGGCTCCGTATTTTTACCTCTAGACTAACCTTACCTTCTGAGTTCTGTATGTATTTATTTACTCTTATTTAGTCAATGTTTTTTTTTAATTGAGATAAATGTACTATTTATCATTATTTTGCTGGAGCCTGGAGAATTTATAGTCTACTGTAGTGTGGTTCACTGCGAGCCTGCATCAGAATCATTTGAGATGCTTGTAAAAATAAGCTTCGTAAGCTCTGCAACTGATCCATTACATTGTGATTTTTACCTGTGGGCATCGTGTATATAAGTGTTGAGAAACACTGGTCTCAAAGCGGTGAGCTGGGGCAGTTGGAGCACTGACTTCATCTGTTTTCCATGTCGTAGGAGTCACTGTCCTCCTTTATCTTATGTCCAGTATCTTAAAAGCCACCGTTTCCCATTTGTTTCCCACATCTTGTCTGATTTTTTAAAAAATTGCTTCAGGTAGACAAGCAGATCCAACCTCTATCTCTTCATCTTGTCTGAAAGTGTAAGTCCGGGGGGTGGGGTGGGGTTTAGGCCAGGGTTTTTGATACTTTTGTAAGGACAGAGACAAGGCTGCAGACTAAATGTATTAGCTGCAAATTGGAAATAACCCAAATGCCCATCAACAGAAAGTAGCTAAATAAAGTGTGGTGTATTAATACAAGGAATATAGGCTGCAATAAGAATGAAGAACTAGGCGCAGCTGGATGGGACAGTCGGTTGAGTGTCCCACTCTTGGTTTGGGCTCATCATGATCTCAGGGTTGTGAGATCCAGCCCTGCGTTGGGCCCTGAGCTTAGTGCAGAGTCTGCTTGAGGTTCTCTCTTCCACCCCCTTTGCCACTCGTGCTTGTGCATGTCCACTTGCTCTTTCACTCTCTCTCTCTCTCAAAATAAATGACTCTTTTTAAGAAATGAATGAACTATAACTAAATGTAACAGCAAAAATGAATCTCACAAACACATGAAGTCAAAGAAACCAGATACAATTGAGTACATCCTATTGGATTCCCTTGAGATAAAATTCTAATATTGGCAGAATTGGTGTGTTGGAAGTCATTACCCTTGAGGAGGAGGGTAGTTAGTAGATGGGGACGCACAAGGGCTTCTGGGATTCCAGTAATATTCTGCTTCTCGATCTGGGTCCTGCTTATGGGTGTTTCACTCTGAGAAGATTCATTGAGCTGTATACACACATGTGACTTTATGTGTTACATATCAATAAAAAGTACTCTTCCCCGCCCTTTAAAAGAAAGACAAGGCCCTGCAAGCCAGATGCATGATGGGAAGGTAGAACTGGATTTCTGGTGTAGAACCTCCAACTGAGGAAGGACTGTACAAAGGATCCTGACAGAAAGTGAGTCACCTGCTTTAGGTCAAGGGTGGAAATGGGCACCCATGATAAATCCAGTGCAATGGGTGGATGCAGTGGGCTCAAGTTCAGTTCTTAGTCCTATAGATCCCCTGCTCTGAGATACCAGAGGTAAACCGGTTTGAAACCAGTAAACCCTGTAGACCCTGTCAGAGCCACCTCACTTGGAGGACTCAGGCCATTTTTGAGACTCTGGGCAAATGGGCTGTTGATCATATTTTGAAAAATAGAGATTGGCTTACAAAACACTAGCCATGGCCAAGGCACCCACCAGCATCCTTTCTCTGTGTGGCGGGCAAAGTTATATTAAAGTTCTCGCTTTAGAACATAGTTTGGTTGACTATAAAAGTTTTATGTAGAGAAGAGCTTCTGTACACGTGTAACTCTTCCATTAGACTGCAGCTCCGTGGCAGTTGGGAATTCCCCTGTTCATTTTATCTCCAGTGTGCAGGATGATGCCTAGTGTACATCTGGGGTTCAAAAATGATTGTTCAGGGAGGGAATGGCAAGTAGTCGTGGAGCACCACTGTGTGCTCACTGTAGTGCCATGTGATTTGGTGTGTGATGTAATGGATGTTTTACTGTTTTTGATAAACATTTCACATAATTTGTAACAAGGGGCTTTGTCAGTTATGTTACATAAATCAAAACAATATGCTCCAAAGTAGGATTCTTGTATCCTAGGGGGTACTTCACAAGATGACTCCTTAGGGGGTATGGAATGAAAATTTGGGAGGTTGAGGGGGGGGGAGAGAGATGGGAGAAAGATAAATGGGATTTTTTTTTTTTAAGATCCTGTGACATAGTTTGGTTATAATTGAGTAGAAATTTCAGATTTAGTATTAACCAGAAAGAGCTTCATTGTTGTTCAGTGAGTCAGAATGAGTCTGATAAAATACTACATTCTTGATACAAAAAGCTTTCCGGGGATCCCTGGGTGGCACAGCGGTTTGGCGCCTGCCTTTGGCCCAGGGCGTGATCCTGGAGACCCAGGATCGAATCCCACATCGGGCTCCCGGTGCATGGAGCCTGCTTCTCCCTCTGCCTGTGTCTCTGCCTCTCTCTCTCTCTCTCTGTATCTGTCATAAATAAATAAAATGTTTAAAAAAAAAAAAAAAAGCTTTCCGAAGGACAGGAGGTATATCTCTATTAGCATTTAAAGTAAAATGTCTTAATAAAGAGGAAGGGAAGAGGGGGACGTAGGATCAGTCCTGGACTATTTAACGCTGTTTAAGTTATCCTTGTTTTTAATTTAAAGATTTGCCAAATTCAGTGAGCTAGTGGGCTGGGTTTCTCTGTATTGGTCGACCTTGTGCATGTTTCGATAAGTTTAATAGCACTTCATGATCATGCAGTGGGAAAATATGAAAAAATTCCTGGGATTCCAGGCCTTATTTTGTCTTCCATGTCTCAAACTGTTCCAGGATTTCAGTGCCTTGCCTCCCATTCTCTCTGCCGCATTCTGGATAATTTCTTCAAATCTAGATTCCAGTTGTCTAGTTCTCTTTTAAGCTGTACATGCATTCTTCTGTCTATTGCGTTTCAAATGTGAATGATTATATTTTTTATTTCTAGACATTGAGTGTTTTCTTCACCTAGGATGGTCTCTCATCCTTTCTCTTGGGTTTTGTTCAAGCAGCACAGGTAATTTGTGTTATGGGTTCCAAACCCATGTGTTGGGTGTTCTCTTGGAAGACTTTTTCCTTTTATTCACTTCATTCAGGAGTGAATCCAAGAAGGCAGCATCCCCATCTTTGCTCTGTGGGCCAGCATTTTTCTATTTTGTCTTTCAGGGATTCTGTATTTATACAAGATGGACAGAACAGAGGTCCCATCATTCTTGTCTCAGGCTTGTCTCCATCTCTAGATCATCAGGGACTAACAGATGGCCTTGGGGCAAGCATCCAGCACTCCCTCATAGATTTCTCCACATTTCTGACCTGGGAGGTTTTCTCTATTTTTCTAACAGTTCACTCATGTATTTTAAAACATGCTTTTAATGCATTTCTATTAAACATTATAAATATTATGTTAGATTTGTACGTGTGTGTGTTGGCTTTTATATGCATTTTTTAAAAGTCTCTGGAAAGATGGACAAGAAACTAATAATGCTGAGAATGAGGGACAGGGGTGACAGGGAGACTTCTCTTATGTGACTGAGCCATTTAGGCACCCCTTATTTTATTTTTTGAGAGAGAAAGCTTGGTGTACCCATGAGGCAGGGAGGGATTGAGGGAGAGAGAAAATCCTAAGCAGACTCCACACTCATTGAGGGCTCGATCCCATGACCCTGAGATCATGACCTGAGCCAAAATCAAGAGTCGGATGCTTAACCAACTGAGCCACCCAGGCACCCCAGTGGTTGTATAAGTTTTAGATCATGGTTTTACCTCTGTCCATCCTCTAGATGAACTTGCTAGATGAATATTTTCCTAACTATCTATGGCAGAAGATCAGCTCTTTAAAATTTTTCCAGTCTGGCATAGACTGATACTTTGGTAAACTACAATAAAAATAAATACTGATCACGTGCTTGGATGGCATGGAAATGTCAAATTGCTGTAAATGTTTCTAAATGCTTTCTCTTCATTTCTTCTCATCGCAGACCAGTAAAAATGCAACTTATCCACGAACCACAATGAGCAGCACTGTTGGAAATGATACCCTATTATTTTCTGGCATTTGGAGGTTGTATATCAGAAATTGATACTATCTTATTTTTTAAAAAAATCTCTTACTGGTTTAAATTTTTTTTTCCATTGTAGGTAACCCATTTTTCTTTCTGTAAAATGTTTTATGGCCTTATCTGAAATGTTGGATATTCGCTATGGCCTTTAATTAACTGAGCATGAGCCCAGGGCTAACTGCTGTGGATGATGATAGTGGTGTACTTTCAGAAGTCATTCATAGATTAATGGTGTATTTCATCAAATCAAAGATGCATTGATTATGGTGTTTTCTTGATCTTCTAGAAGGTTTCATTGGCTGGTTTTCATGCTACTAATTTAGGACTGCCATCTGGCTGCCACCAATTGTTAAGATGCCATCGATTTCAGAGATGTTAAAATGTGGAAGAACGTGTGTCTTAAAATATCTTGCACATGGTCCCGTGATCGTTCTAACCTCTAATTACTGTTGAGTGCTTGGAGACTTGCTTATGAGGAGGAGGAAGGATTCAGTGACTTCCTTTAGAAACATCACCACTCTGCTGAAAGGCATCTCTTCTCTTTGTTGTCACACCATGAGCATTAACTGGGGCAAATTCTTTCATTAATTCGCATGGCTTCCCTCCTTAGGAGCCTTTTGCTGTGGCACCCTTGGGATGGACCAGCGCTGAGAACCTTGGCCAACTTATCTGTGTAGTGGTGGTGGTATATTTTCCAATGTCATTAATAGACATTTTTTTTCATCATAGAGATTTTTTTTCATACTTTCAAATTCCCTCTGTTCTGCCCCTGCCATTCTGAGCTTGTGAATATTAGAAGTTCTGCTACTTACCCATTTTCTTGCTTGCTGTGCCAGTAGCATAATACTTCTTTCAGTTGTGTGTTATGTAGGCTGCTTGTTATAGAAATTTCTCAGATTTTTCTGGTTATACTTCTCTGGTTTTCTGGGGAAGATAGGAACTCCTCTCCCCACCCCCCACCCCCCACTGTTTATATAGTTCTTGGTCCACTTTGATGGCAGTTTGGGAGGAAGGGCAGTTAACATGTGGGCTAACACTATAATTCATTTCTTCACCATGTATTTATTGAATGCCTACTCTCTGCTAGGCATAGTTCTCTAAGCACTGAGAGTACAACCATAAACAACAGTCTTAAACTCCAGCCTTCATTGGAACATTCAATCTTCTTCATTCTGGTTTTCCTAAACTGGGCACTTCTCTGGTTACTTTGCTTCATTTTCAGATATCTGAGTGTTGTACTGTATGTTGGCAAATTGAATTTAAATAAAAATTAAAAAATAAAAGTTAAAAAAAACAAGTAAACAAATAAAACTTAGAATTTAGTAATTTCTCGATAGCCTCACACATACTTTATCCAGAAATAATGTATATATTATTTGCTTTTTAGCCGATTACACCTCAACAAGAAGGCAACGGACAAACAGCCATATAGCAAGCTCCCGGGTGTGTCTCTTCTGAAGCCACTGAAAGGTGTAGATCCTAACCTAATCAACAACTTGGAGACATTCTTCGAATTGGATTACCCCAAAGTAAGTACAACCTTGAACTCATTAGAAATGGGTGAGATTCTTTTCTCTCGTGTTTCTCTCGTAAAGAGCCATGTTGACTGTAAAAGGTGAAGGGATTAAAAATGCACAACAATGTCGGTCTCATACAATTTATGCTGTGATAGCAGTAGTCACAGGACAGAAATGGAGTTGAGGAAGGGGACAGATTTCCTTTTGTAATCTTGTAACCACCTGCATGTCCATCTGAATTAGAAATCCCAGAGTAGACCTCCTGGAACTCAGACATTGTTAAGTGCCTGGCAGTTTGAATAAAAAAAATCTTGTTCCATGAGAGGCATATGTGAATGACGAGAAGAAGAGGCAGTGAGAGAGAAAAAGCAGCGTTTAGTGATCTGAGATGGGATGCAAGATAGCTAGAAGTAAATGTAAATTACCTTGAGAATCTGGCTTTTGAGCCAAGAATAGGTTATAATTAGCAGTAAGATGGGGCTTCCTCATACCTAATTTCTAATTTCTTTATCTTTCTGGGTTTTAATGCCATATGTATTGTTTGTTGTTTTTAAAAAATTATTTTTATTTAAATTCAATTAACATAATGTATTATTGGTTTCAGAGATAGAAGTCAGTGATCTGTCAGTCTTATATAATACCCAGTGCTCGTTACATGTTGTGCCCTCTTAAATGCGCATCACCCAGTTACCCTATCCCCCCATGCCCTCCCCTCCAGCAAACCTCAGTTTGTTTCCTGTAATTAAGAGTCTCTTATGGTTCACCTCATCTTTTTTTTTCCTTTCCTCTTTTCCCCTATGATCCTCTGTTTTGTTTCTTAAATTCCACATATGAATGAGATCATATGATAATTGTCTTTCTCTGATTATTTCGCTCAGCAAAATATCCACTAGTTCCATGCATGTCTTGCAAATGGCAAGATTTCATTCCTTTTGATGGCTGAGTAGTAGTCTACTGTTTGTTGTGTTGTTTGTATCATTCATCTATACAATCTGTAGATCTGTGAACTCAACATATTCCTTCATTGGCGAACTCCCAGTTTTCTTGAGGTGACAGTATTCTTTTTATCTCTTCCCTTTGATATTCCACCTGTAGTTTCTTAGGAGAATTGACTGTTTCTTGATTTATGTAGGCAGCTTGATTGCCGCTTTTTAAGCTGCCTGTTTGAAACACTGCTTTTGAATGTGTTTTTACATTTCTAGCTGCTTGATTTGAATTTTCCTCCAAGGTCCCTGTTCACTTCTGTCAGTTTTTACCCTTACTGTCTCAGTTTCTCCATAGTTTTTGCCCTTTGGAGACTCTTGCCCTATTTCCTTAGAACAGTGTATCCCAACTAGTGAGGAGGAAGATAATATATCCACCACACTTCTCATGGTGACTGTTTTTCACACTCTTATTTCTTTTCTTTTAGCTCTTATTTTTCTTGGTAGCATCAGTGAAAAGAATAGAGAAGACACAGATGTGATAGCCTTAATGCAGCTCTTATTAAGTATGTAGACACAAGTATAATTCAGTTATTTTTTAGTGTTGTTTTTATATTAGTGCTTTTAAAGTGTGGAAGTCTAGGTATTTGAAGCTAAGTTGAAGCAAAACAATTATGTGTTTTTCTTCTAGTTTATGTGTGTGTTTAATAATTTTAGAGATGTGAAGCATGCATGCAATATCTATCCAATAAATGTAGTATGTAATTTTTAAAAAATCACTTGATTTTCTTCAAATGTGAAAGTGTAAGAAGTATTCCTTTGTAATTTAGAAAGAATGATACAAGTAAAATTAACTGTAAAATAAGCTTTGCAATAAGAAAAATGGAAGGTTTTCAAGTCCTACATTATGTGGGTAAATGCAAAGAATTTTTTTAATGAAGAATATTTTCATTGATATTAAATCTCAGAATAGCTTAGAATCATGCATTTATCCTTGTTGAAATTTAATGTCACATTTCAGTTGTTTCATCATCATCCTGCCCTTTTGCCATTACTCACTCTCAGAGCTTACTTATGGAACTTTTATGTTGGGTCCTCAGGAAATGATAGTCATGGAATTGAATTGGTTGCGGAAGTTAGTGTGGGTTTTAGTTGCAGAAAGAGTTTTTAAAAATAACCCAAGAACATATGTATCCATTAATTCTGAACATTTGGGATAAGTCCATGATTGATTTCTCCTTCTGAATGAAGATTTTTTTAATTACAATTTGAGATTATCTTAAGAGCTCTAGTTTTTGCTTTTTTTCCACTTATGCCATTGGGGTCTTTAAATTGGTTGTGGAGAAAGCTGTTTTGATACTTATTATAAAATGAGGAACTGCATATATAAGAGATTGTTTTTATTCTTTTTTCAAAGTTTTATTTACTAAAACTTTGTACAGTACTAAAAGTACTGTTTGTTAGCTGTGTAAATAGAAAATAAAGAAAGCAGAGGGAAAGTCTAAGGATCTGCAATCTAAAGGAAAATTTGGACCTTGCCACATTTTATTGACTTTTTAAAAAAATTTTATTGACTTTTTAAAAAACCAAGCCCAATGACAAATGTTCCCCAAGAAACTAAAGTTAAACCACTGAAATCCCACAAATCTGAGAATGAACAGACAACTTGCTTGTGTCACCAAGGAGACCCGTAGTCCTGAAACGAACATTTGTGTGACTGCCAGGCCCAGCAAACTTTACTATTGGCTTTTTGTCGACTTGAAGATTGTTTTCTAGAAATATGTCTTATTTCATTCCGGACTTAAGTTTTTCCTCCTCATTTGATTTGGAACATTATAAACCATTCTGGAAAAAGAACATGTTGAAATTCAGAAATTTTACTTAATTTTGGACACGTGCAAGAAGATTTACTACGTACTTGTTCTGAATTTCTGGGTTTAAACTTTGGTGAGGATTGTTACTATACTAATTGCCCTGAAATATTTCAGTGCTTTACATATCTTGTCAATCCACTTGGTTTTGGTTTTTGTTTTTTTAAAGATTTTATTTATTTGAGAGAGAGAATACATGGCATGGGGAGGGGCAGAGGGAGAGAGAGAAAGAGTCTTAAGCAGACTGTGCTGAGCCTGAGGTGGGGACTGGTGCCAGGACCCCAAGATCATGACCTGAGCCGAAGCCAAGAGTCAGACACTTAACCGACTATGGCACCCAGGAGCCCCAGTCCACTTATTTTAATATTTATTCCTTGAGGGGAAAAAACACATAAGAATGAAAAAGCCATACAATTCATTTTCTGCAAAATTGAGCACTCAGCTTGGTGTCAGCATAGACAGCCCTTTAGGGAGAGATTTAGCCGCAGAAGGAAGATGTGGTAATCAGTTTCAAATGGTTTGACAGCTTTACGTTAGTAAATCCTGGCCATGTGAAGAGTTTTTAAATTAAATGATTGGAGGGGATCCCTGGGTGGCTCAGTGATTTAGCGCCTGCCTTCGGCCCAGGGCGTGATCCTGGAGGCCCACGTCAAGCTCCCTGCATGGAGCCTGCTTCTCCCTCTGCCTGCATCTCTGTCTCTCTCTGTCTCTGTCTCTCTTTCTCTGTGTCTCATGAATAAAGAAGTAAAAATCTTAAAAAAAAAAAAAAAAGAATAGCTTAAATGATTGGAGCATGAAGCTGTGGTAATATTGGTGGGTTTTTTTTTTTTTTTTTTTTTGCCTTTTTTGCAAATAGAGAATTGGCGTAAGATGTTACAAGTCCAGTGCCACATGTGGACTCTTTCTTGCCAGTGGTGTAGTTATCCGTAACAGGACTTGTTTTCTTACTGAATGGTCTTCTAAACAAAGAATTAGAGAAGACAGAAAATTGAATCCATTACCAAAAGACCAAGCACAACGTATGTGGTGAAACTACTAAATCTGCAAGACTAGGAATTTGCCACGTAAATTTAGAAAACCGTATAAACAATTTCTTGAAAATAGAGAAGCAGAGCTGTCCAGACTTCGAATTCAGAGCTGTGTTCTTATGAAACATTTCCTTCCTGGCATCTTTCTTTCACTCAAAAGTTATCCTAAGGACAAATGCATTAACTTAATAAGTGTTATTAATCTCCATGCTGCAAGAATGTTTTAGGTATTTGGGGTCTAAATCTATTCTGTCATAGAAAATTTCTATTCTGTTGTCATCCAGTATCATCATAAAATTTTCTGTAGAGATGATGTATAGTTATTTATAGACCAGGATATTCCTATTTGATATGCCGTATAACTGATTAATATCGTTAAAACAGTTTTCTATTTTGAGAGGATGTTTTATCTTATTTGCTATAGTGCAAAGTTTATATTCCTAATATCTACAGGGCCAAATCAGCAGTTTTCCTAATGCTATTCACATCCCTAAATCTAGTATTTTATATGCTTCTGAATTTATTTATAAAAGATAAAAAGTAGCATTCGTGATTTTTGCCATTTCAGATATTCTGTTTTTAAATATCAAAGGCTGAATCCCACTTTGTGGATTTCTGACACACACACACACACACACACACACACACACACCCCTTGTTCTCAGCCTTTTAGCCATTGCACTGTTTGAAAAGGAAAAGGGAAAATTAGCCAGTTCTAGCTATTAGTATGTAACCTTACTAAAGACTAACCTTCTCATCTGAACTACTCTGGGGTTTATTTCTGGATTTTATGTATTCATACTATATCACTTTATAATGGAATTCACTATATCTTAAAGCCCTTTCTGAATTATTACATGTTTTCTTGAAATATTTTTAAAGTGTAATATTTTTAATAGACACTAAGTTTTTGAACATATATTCTTCTGCCTAATCCTTTAGATAGTATAAAAATATCCAGGGGTGCCTGGGCGGCTCAGTCCGTTAAGCCCTCCGCCTCTTGATTTCAACGCAGGTTGTGAGATCAAGCCCACATTGGGTTCTGCGTGGAGTCTGCTTGTCCCTCTCCCTCTGCTCTTCCTCCCTGCACCCCTGTCACTCACGCACATACTCACTCTCTCTCAAATAAATAAATAAAATCTTTTTTTAAAAAGAATCCAGAGAATTTTTTTTGTATTAGCTAAGAGAGTCTTTAACCAATTTGGTGTGTTGTATTTTGCCAGTTTCAGGGTAGTTGGAAGTGATTTAACTATTCTAATACAGAGGTTTCTAGCAAATAAAATGCTTGATCAAACTGAAGACATGGGTCATTATCATAGCTGAAAACGAAGACTCCTGGTTAAAATCTAATAGTTCAGAGAATACTTGGAATGCTTACCTCCTATTTGGTATGATTTTCAATATCCAAAACAAGTGAAAGTTATGTGTTTAATAAGAATCTGAACATTTTTTTAATGTGACTTGAGTTTTGTTCGCACTCTGGGTAATCAGGAGGTTTTTAATTTTCCTTTGAAATTAAGTTTAAGGGGTATAATCAGTAAAAAAAAAAACTTTAATTTTTTAAAAAGATTTATTTATTTTAGAGAGAGAGGGTGCAAAGGGGTGAGGGACAGAGGGAAAGGAGGAGAGGAGAACTCAAGTGAACTCCCCACTGAGCGCAGAGTCCCATGTGGAGCTCCATCTCAGGACCCTAAGATCACACACTGAGCCAAAATCAAGAGTTGAACATTTAGCCAACTGAGCCACCCAGGCGCCGAAAATAAAAACTTTAAATCTTGCGTTTGAAGAAAGGTAAACTCTGCCTTCTCTGAGTGCATTTCCAGAACTATATTTTGCAAAGTTTTCTCTTGCTAGGGAAAAAAGCTAAGACTAACTTTTTGATTATATTTTATGGAATTATATCACTTATGAACATTTCCTTTCACTGTTCTTGCTTATACCTGTAAAACAACCTGAATTCTAAAAGCATTAAAGAAACTCTGTGGTGTTTGGAAGAATGAGGAATTTTTTACCGCAAGCCTGGCTGAGCAGCATGCTCTAGTAGGGAAGCCAGTTGTTACCTTTACCCTTTGGAAGGTCACTTAATCTTTCTGATCTTCATTGCGAAGGTCAATTCCTTTTAGCTGGTTCAACCAAACATTGTTTTGAGAGTCCTTTGGGAGGATGACTGATGCTTTATAGGACGTAGGAGTCAACCCTTTGGGAAGTTCAAGGGTGTGGGCTAGAGTGGTGTCCTTCCCATTCTCAGATTTTTTTTATCTGGTCCCTGGAGACGAGGCATCTGTAAAGTTGGTTTCGATACCTCCTGAGTGGCAATTTTGGTCAGTTATCATTGAAAATAGATAGTTGATAGAATGTATAAGAATAGTAGGTAGAAAGTATGAGGAAAGTATGCATTGTTTCCCCCTCTGCCTAATTATTGAGAAAACTTTTTTTATTTTTTACCTAAAAAAATCATGTTACTTTCTTCTTTGACTTTAATCCTGGCCCTTTTCATATTCAACCACTAGTTCCCATGTTGCTAGTTTTTGCTGAATTTCCCCTTTACCTGTGCTAGTCCCTGTAGCTCAGATACTTATAAAGTTATATCCTTAGCTCTTTTTATTTTTTAGGACCCATAGATTTGGTTTTTTTTTCATGAACATAATTAACCTCCCTCTTTTGCTTAAACATGCCCACCCCATTTTAGAAAGGATTGGTAGGAAATTTGTCACTGAGTCAGCATGAATTGAACAGCATTTTTGAAAAACAACAACAACAACAAAAAACTAAGAATACTTACCCTATAAAATAATATAGTAGCATTTTTGTATGTGAAAGCAAATACTTTTTAAAAACTTAGTCGTTTACTCAATGATAACTTAAAGATTTAGCTCAAGATTTTATAAATCTGGTTATATGTCAGAGTCACCCCCAGATTTCTAATTCAAAAGTAAGAGTGGGGCCACGATTCTCTTCTTTAAATAAATGTCCCAGGGTAACAGTCAATTGCCAGTCAATTGCAATGAAGTGACATCCCTAACCTACTGAGCAAAATAAAGCCCTGGGTATTTTCAGTGTTAAAAGGCTAACCATACTTTTCAGGATGATAGATTTTCAATCAATTTTTTTTTTTTAATTTTATGATAGTCACACAGAGAGAGAGAGAGGCAGAGACATAGGCAGAGGGAGAAGCAGGCTCCATGCACCGGGAGCCCGACGTGGGATTCGATCCCGGGTCTCCAGGATCGCGCCCTGGGCCAAAGGCAGGCGCCAAACCGCTGCGCCACCCAGGGATCCCTAATCAAATTTTATTTCAAAAACTGTTATATAGCAAAAATCTAATCTCATTTTGTCCTTTTCATGTAAAGAATTTGGGAACATCCTTTAAATAGATCATTATGGAATTTGACATATAATTTATAGCACCTTCGTGAAATAATAAATTCAGAGAGAGCTTCTAGAGAGCAGAGTGGGTGTTTATTTTGCTTGCTTTCTGTGTTGCTTTTACACTGTTGGGCACCCTGTATTTAGTAAATCTTCAGTGAGGAAGGCCCTAGAGAAGCTTGAGATCCCATTTAATTACCAGGCCATGCCTATCTGGGAATGGCAAGACATCAGCAGTGAGGGCTGCCAGTGTCTTCATTATCTCTTCTGCTTGCAAATAGGCCCCCTGTTCTGGGAGAAGCTGCTCTCGATTAAAGCAACACTTGATATCATAAGTGTTTGCATCCATTATGAGTACTCTCTTAACTTTTAAACTGTGTGTGTACAATTGCTTGTTTTTCTTAATGCCTTTTTATCAGTAAATACTAATAATGTGCTTATTTTTATAAGAGATTAATTTACATAAAATGTGTTCTTTGACTAGTATGAAGTACTCCTTTGTGTACAAGATCATGATGATCCAGCCATTGATGTATGTAAGAAGCTTCTTGGAAAATATCCAAATGTTGATGCTAGATTGTTTATTGGTAGGTAACAAATTAATTCTCCAATAATCCTTTTTGCTTTAATAGTATTAAGTATCAGTAATCTTTGTATTAAACAATAGTGAAGTTATTAGGATGTTTGCTTTATCATGTTGGAATAGTGATAGGGTATGTTTGTATCCTTTCAAGAAAACTTAAGTTCTAAAAACACATGTTTTTTTCCTATCTGGGATTAACAAAATAACCAAAAAACCCCTACTCCCTCCCCATTACCCTATCATGTTTTTCTCAGTCAGACATAAGAGTTTGTTGTTTTTGTTTCTTTAATATTTTCAGTCTGTGGGCTTTCCTATATCTCATTCACTGTAATTGGGAGTTGAGCAATAAAATTTGCTTTTATGATATTTCAAAAATAATATATATTTTTAAAAATGAATGTTTTTCAAAAGCCTAGGGGCTTAGTCTGAAGACTTGTAGAGAGATATTTGCCATTAAACATTGATTCATACTTAACTATTGATACATTAACTTAAGAATTAAAAAACTGAAACTAACACATTTTCAAAGAAATTATCTTTGAGAATGAAGTTTTTTCCTGAATATATTATTAATACTAAGGAATGTGAAGCATAATGTTAAAGTATGTTTGCTTAAATTATTACATATGAAAGTACTTTTCACTTCTCTCTACCCTATATCTGAATTTTAGAAAATACTTCCAATGTTACACGAATCTTTGACTGTTGCACCTTTACATTTTTAGGTGGCAAAAAAGTTGGCATTAATCCTAAAATTAATAATTTAATGCCAGGATATGAAGTTGCAAAGTATGATCTGATATGGATTTGTGATAGTGGAATAAGAGGTGAGCTTCTTTTTATTTATTTATTTTACAAAACTATTCATTGGATGATAAAATGCCAAAAGCAATCTGAAAATATATTTATCAATCCTTTTTGTTTGCTTAATAAAGTAATTTATTTCATTTTTTCATGGTAAAATGTCAAGTTATACTTAGTAAGATTTGGAATTTTTTAATGCTAACCTAGAATGTTACATGTATAAAAATATTATTACATTGAACAGAAAATTCCAACTATTAATAAAATTGTCATGGTCCATTATATAGGATTTTTCATAGTTGTAAATTTTCCTTTTTAAACATTTATATTCCAATTACCACAAGTTTCTTGACTTCAGCATTTTGGGCTGGATAATTCTTTGTTGTTGAGGCTGCCCTGGGGGATGATTAGCGAGGATCCCTGCTACACACTCCATGCCAGTAGCACCTCTTTCTCTGTTGTGACAACTGAAAACTGTCTCTAGACATTGTTAAATGTCCCTTGCAGAGCAGCAGTTGAGAACCACTGCTCTCGAATATGTGTATTTAAGATCCAAATACACTCATAGATCAGATTTCGTTCATAAAGACTTGAAGGAAATAAAAATAAGGTCATGTAAAATGATAGGAAATGTTTGCTATTTGAAGAGGGAACAATGATTTAAATTTTTTATTAGCCTAAAATGCAGATTGGAAAATTAAGAGAAATGTGGCAGGCCTAATTAATCAGGATCATTACAGATCTATTAGTTTGTGGTCAGAGATTATATTCATTCTTTGTTTTCTATCTTATTTTCTATCATATATTTGTTATGTTTTTGTAACACATGTACACATCTCTGTCGAGTATCATCTCATTGAATTCTCAGCAGTTTTATGAGAGAGACCCTCTAAGACCCTCTAAGAAAGAGGAGGCTCATTTTCTTATGGTTAGAGAATGCAGAAGCCAGCATAAGGACTGAGGTCCTTTGACCTCTGCTCCTGTACCGTTTCAGTTAGGCCACATTGTCTTTAGGACAGCTTAGAGGTTCTGAAATAGGAGGAGTAACATTTTCAAGGTATATCTTGTCTCTGGTACATAGTAGGTATATATTAGCCTGGAAATGTATAGCATAAATTAGCTTATCATAAATTATGCCTTTTTTGGAGATTTTGTATTCTACTTAGAAAAGTGATTGAGAATTTTATTAGATTCAAATGTAAAAAAAAAAAAAAAGAATTTAATGATAGTTCACAAAATGTATTTTGCATTAATGGGCATTTTACTAAAAAGATTTTCTTTTCCTCTCTCCCTTGCCACCTTTTTGTCTTTTTTATTGTAGTAATTCCAGACACACTCACTGACATGGTTAACCAAATGACAGAGAAAGTAGGCCTGGTTCATGGTCTGCCTTATGTAGCAGACAGACAGGGCTTTGCTGCCACATTAGAACAGGTAAGTATGGTGGTCATAATAATGTTCTTATTGTCAGTCACATCCCTGATCTGCCAGAATCTTGAGAGTTGGGATGAACTACCCAATGTGAACTGTAATTAAGTCTGTTTTAACGTGCTAAGTACTGGTATCCAACATGAGATTAGTGTTTTATGAGTGAAGACATTTTTGGGCCCCTGCAATCACTGACAGCTGAACTTACTACACTCCCGCAGTGAATGGATTTATGGAGGAAACACCTTGCGATCTCATTACCAGCTGAACACACCATAGTCTTTATCTTTATAACCCTCGCTTTCAGTTCTAGAGTTAGGTTCTAGACTATAGACTTAACATAAAAGCACATGGCATATAGTTCTTTCAGAGACCTAATCTGAAAAGAATCTTTTTAAAATATCAGAGTATTTAAATACACAAAATGGAAAATTATTCATACAAGTCATTATAAAATCCATTTGACTTTCCTTTTTTTTTAAGATTTTTTTATTATATTTGTTTTTTTTTTTTTTTTAATTTTTTTATTTTTTTATGATAGTCACAGAGAGAGAGAGAGAGGCAGAGACACAGGCAGAGGGAGAAGCAGGCTCCATGCACCGGGAGCCTGATGTGGGATTCGATCCCGGGTCTCCAGGATCGCGCCCTGGGCCAAAGGCAGGCGCTAAACCGCTGCACCACCCAGGGATCCCTTTTTATTACATTTGTGAGGAGAGAATAACCCTACCAATGAGAGAAAGTTTGTATTTTTTTTTCCCATGTGCCTTTTTAAAAAGGTGAGATGGTACTCTAAAAACAATTTGTATCTGATTTTTGTCACTTCATTATCTTTTCTCCATATTTTTAACTTTATATAAAAGTGATTTTTTTTTATAAAAGTGATTTTTATTGGCTGTATCACAGTCTATCACATGCATGTTCTATACCTGATTTAACCATTTCTGTGCTATTAAACATTAAAGAAGAAAAACTTGCTTTAATGTCATCAGGGAAGGATATACACTTGTAGTCTTTTAAACATATCAACTTGCTTTTAAGCGTATCTGCACTTACATTATTTTGAATTGCAGTCTTGGGATTACCACAGATCTGAGGGGGTAAAGGTATGTTGTGAGTGGAATTTAACCTTTGGCAGTTTGAGCCATGAACTCTTACTATTGCCCATGAATATATTTGTCCGATTTCAAGAAATCATTAAGTCTTTAAATATCAGAGTTTTTGTTTAGTAAGAGAAACTCTGAGTAGTTACTTTAAAAGAAAATACTTTTTTTTAAGATTTTATTTATTTATTCATGATAGATACAAAGAGAGAGGCAGAGACATAAGCAGAGGAAGAAGCAGGCTCCCTGTGGGGAGCCTGATGCGGGACTCGATCCCAGGACCCCAGGATCACTCCCTGGGCCGAAGGCAGGTGCGCTAAACTGCTGAGCCACTCAGGGATCCCCAAGAAAATACTTTTTATTCCTATATGCCACCTTGTATTTTTGTTTTAGAAATATTCAAGTTGTGGGGCATCTAGGTGGCTCAGTCAGTTAGGCATCTGCCTCTGGTTCAGGTCATGATCCCAGGGTCCTGGGATTGAGCCCCACATTGGGCTCCCTGCTCACTAGGAGTCTGCTTCTCCCTCTGCCCCTCCCCCCTGTTCATGCATATGTGCATGCTCATTCAATCTCTCTCAGATAAGTAAATAAAATATTTTAAAAATAAAGAAAAATAACATTGGGGAAATAGGGAAGAAGCTCAGAGACTCGGGCAGGAAGCAACTAGCTATGAAAGGATGCACAAAAGGAATTAAAATAGGATTGTCCTATAGGTTGATATACCTATAAGTGCTGTTTGTATATATGCATGTGGAAGTATATACACAGGGATCCCTGGGTGGCGCAGTGGTTTAGCGCCTGCCTTTGGCCCAGGGCGCGATCCTGGAGACCCGGGATCGAATCCCACATCGGGCTCCCGGTGCATGGAGCCTGCTTCTCCCTCTGCCTGTGTCTCTGCCTCTCTCTCTCTCTCTCTCTCTGTGTGACTATCATAAATAAATAAAAAAAAAAAAAAAAAAAAAAAGGAAGTATATACACAACGTACATACACATGTAACGTATATTCACATACATACGCCTGTATGTGTAGATGTAGTTACACAAACATTTTTTTTTTAATTTTTATTTATTTATTTATGATAGTCACAGAGAGAGAGAGGCAGAGACACAGGCAGAGGGAGAAGCAGGCTCCATGCACCGGGAGCCCGATGTGGGATTCGATCCCGGGCCTCCAGGATCGCGCTCTGGGCCAAAGGCAGGCGCTAAACCGCTGCGCCACCCAGGGATCCCAACACAAACATTTTGAAAGTAGGCTATATAACATATTTGTTAATATTTGACATCAGTGAGTGATATTTTTACCTGACTTATTTTATATCCAAATTAAGTTTTATTTGGATAAATCTTCGAATCTTATAGCTTTAGGGAAGACAGTATTTATTTGAAAATAGAATTATTTTTTCTTAGAAGAATATTTTTCTTTGTAATGGTGATAACAAGAATAGTCAATCTAGGGGCACCTGGATGGTGCAGTTGATTGAGTGTCTAACTCTTGATTTTGGCTTAGGTCATGATAATCAGCATCATGGGATTGAGCCCTATATGGGACTCCTCACTCAGCAAGGAGTCTGCTTGAGATTCTCTCTCCCTCTCCCTTTGCCGCTCCTCCTGCTCTCACTCACATGCTCTCTTTTTCTCTCTCTCTAAAATAAATAATTCTTAAAAAAAAAAAAAAAGAATAGTCAAATAAATTACTGATTGCCTGCCACATGTAAACAGTGTTTTGTAATAATTTTTATTCAGGTAGTTTATGTAAGAATAAGAAGATATTCAGTCAGTCATACTTAAAGTTCATTAAGAAAAAAATGTTTTAGATACCATACTTTTAACATAACATTCTAATTATACATATATGTTTTTGCTCTTTTTGGGGACAGGTATATTTTGGAACTTCCCATCCAAGGTCCTATATCTCTGCCAATGTCACTGGCTTCAAATGTGTGACAGGAATGTCTTGTTTAATGAGAAAGGATGTGTTAGATCAAGCAGGAGGGCTTATAGCTTTTGCTCAGTACATTGCTGAAGATTATTTTATGGCCAAAGCAATAGCTGACCGGTAAGCAAACTAAATTACATGAGGCTTATAGTACTTGTACCTGACTTCTGTTGGTATATTGTATTTGTTAAGCCCATGGGTTAAGGAGCTATTTTATTTTATTTCTTGCTAGTGAGTACAGGATAGATTAATATTTCTATAAAGTAATTCCTATTATTTATAGATATGTTATAAAAGAAATAAATGAAGAAAATAAGTGTTCTGATTCTTTTACATTCTTTAACATAGTTTGGCATTAAAAGGAAGCTTCTCTGTGATTATAAATTTACATTATTATGGATGTAAATTTCTGTGTGTTTCAGAAGATTAAAAATATTAGTGCAGTCTTAAGCCAGCAGGTGAAAATTTAAAGAATATGATTGCACATTTTGGGATTTCTTAGATTATTTGATGCCTGCTAAGAAGCCACCTAACGGTTCACAGAATGAATTCACATTTCTCTGTCAAAACACATGTTTGCTTTTAAAGGGGTTCATTGCCCCTTTGTGATAATTTACTAAAGATAGGATTTTAAAAATTGACGAAGGTTTTTAAAATTCTTTCATGTTGGTATTCATGTACTCATAGTTTCATAGTGTTTCCCATGAGATACATAATGCTTTTTGTTTGCATTTCTTGTGAATATCCACACATAAATCACACATCCCTCCTCTACACCCAGCCTCCTCCCATTTGAATTAGTGGTTTTTTTGGTTTTAGTTTTGGTTTTGCTTATTAGTGATCAAGGACTAAACTGAAATACAGAACCCGCTCCACTTAGTACTTTCAAAATGTCTGCATTTTAAGTGTCTTAAACCGTAAACTAAGGGGTTGCAGTCTCTCTCAGCTGTAGATGGTACTTCATGGGCCTGTGTATTGCTCAGAGATCCATGAGTCTGATATACCCCAAGTAGGGTGCTGATCCTGAGAACGAGGCTCACCCTGAACACCAGCGGTTGCTTACTCTGTATAGTGATGAGTAAATGTATAATCAGTCGTGCCTGCATGTGTTCATCATCATCATAGTTCATTTTATAATTGTCTTAATTTTCAGAGGCTGGAGGTTTGCAATGTCCACTCAGGTTGCAATGCAGAACTCTGGCTCTTACTCAATTTCCCAGTTTCAATCCAGAATGATCAGGTAAGCCAGCTGTTCTTCTTTTTATACTGGATGAAAAGAGAAAGGTTGAGGAGTAATTTTTACATGGTCTAGTGTGATATTCAAAATACTGAAAAGTCAAGTCTTGCTTAGTTCCAGAAAAGAGAGGTTAGCAACCTTATTAAAATAGATTTTTAAATTTTTTAAAGCGTAAAGTCAATTAATTAATATATAACATGCTGTTGGTTTCAGAGGTCAGTGATTTGCCAGTCTTATATGCCACCCAGTGCTCCCTCCATCGCGTGCCCTCCTTAATGCCCATCACCAGTTACCCTATCCC
The DNA here is from genome assembly GCF_048164855.1 of Canis lupus baileyi. Taxonomy (NCBI): domain Eukaryota; kingdom Metazoa; phylum Chordata; class Mammalia; order Carnivora; family Canidae; genus Canis; species Canis lupus. The sequence goes on from NC_132847.1 coordinate 68,331,974, forward strand.
CCACACCTCTTACTAAAATAAATTTAACGTTTAAATATATTTTCTTTGCTGTGTAGCCCTGAAAGCATTCAATAAATATGAGATGCTGAAGTGGGGGAGGGGGGATGGCGTAACTGGGCACATGATGGAATGAGCTCTGGGTGTTCTCTGCAGCTGATGAATCACTAAATTCTGCCCCTGAAACCAGTGATACAGTATATGTTAACTAAATTGAATTTGACTAAATAATTTTTAAAAAGAAAGATGTTGAGACTTTGATTTCTTTAATATGCTTATCTCTGTTTTCTTAACTTTCTATACTTTGAATTTTATAATCTTTATTCGTTAGAGTGTAGGCCATACAAATGAATTTATAGACTTTTTTCTTTGATATACTAAATAAAAATAGAAAAGAGATTCATTAAATACTCTTTAAAGAGGAGGGCCTTCATATCACAGAATAAAGAGCTGGTCATTTGGTGGAAAGATTGGTTAGTCTTGTAGTCAGGCTGTTGTTTAAAAAAGGTCTTTTTTAAATAAATAAATAAAATAGGTCTTTTTTCTTTTAGGTGGACCAAATTACGAATTAACATGCTTCCTGCTACAATAATTTGTGAGCCAATTTCAGAATGCTTTGTTGCCAGTTTAATTATTGGATGGGCAGCCCACCATGTATTCAGATGGGATATTATGGTATTTTTCATGTGTCATTGCCTGGCATGGTTTATATTTGACTACATTCAACTCAGGGGTGTCCAGGTATGTGGATAGGCATGAAAAGATTGGCAGTCATTTGGTGGAACTAAAACTATTTTTATTTTAGAAAGGGTTGATGAAATCTATCTGAGCCATTCTTTAGCTTCCTTTTGAAGGTTAATATCAGGTTTAAACATTACTTTCTTTAGTAGAATGTGGATGCAAAACTTAACTTGATTTTCAACTTTCAGTTGGTAGCTAGACTAGGACTTTTATTAAGGCTCCAAAAAAAATGATGTTAAGCAAATCAAGTATTCAAACTAAAATATGTTAGGATTAGCCATTATTTTAATGCTTTTTCTATTCATAATTAACATTTTTTAAACTGATACAGCACAGCAGTTCAGTTATATAAAGAAACAGGCTTGATTTTATATAGTATATTTAAAAGGGTGATATTGAAGAATTTCATTTTTTAACTATGTTTAGTTCAACAGCCAGTAAATCCATCTTTTTTGTTTTTTAATTCCTAGGGCGGCACACTGTGTTTTTCAAAACTTGATTATGCAGTAGCCTGGTTCATCCGTGAATCCATGACAATATACATTTTTTTATCGGCATTATGGGACCCTACTATAAGCTGGAGAACTGGTCGCTACAGATTGCGCTGTGGAGGCACAGCAGAGGAAATTCTAGATGTATAACTACAGCTTTGTGACTGTACATAAAGGAAAAAAGAGAAGTATTATAAATTATGTTTGTATAAATGCTTTTAAAGATCTACCTTCAGTAGTTTTATCACATGTATGTTTGATATCTGTTCTTTAATTTATTTTGCATGGCACTTGCATCTGTGAAGAAAAAAAAAAAAAACACATCTGTAGTCTTGGCCAAATGGTACACTTTATTTTGTGGAAGTATTGAATCAAGAGAATTGGTTCTAGGAACCTGGGTTTGATTTTCGTTGTTTGTTTATTTTTTAAAAATAAATATATATATATAAATATATGAATGCTCTGCAACAAACACTATGACAGTATCCTTCAGTAGAGAAAGTTTCTTATCTGTGAGTACACTCTTTTAGAACATTTATGGGATGGCAGCAGCTTTGTTTTGGAGTTTAGGAAAGACTAGAAAGGAATCACTTTACACATCTAAAGTGAATGGTATTGTATGGTGAACAACCCACACTGAGGTACTAACTAAGAAACTTTTTCATGCTCTATGCCTACCTCTTGTAGTTGTTGCAGAGCCAATATAAATTGAAATAAGGTAGCTAGGCCTTGCAAAAACAAATGGAAAAACTTTAAAAATAATAATAGTAAAAGAGCTGGAGTCTAGTATTTATATGAATCTGTGAGAGATATTTTTTTTGGTCTCACTGCAATGAACCAAAAGTGGTTGAGTTTGGTTTTTAATTGTAGCCATGTATTGAAGGCATCCTTTTGACCAACTCTTGTTGGTTCTGTCTTGAACCATTGTTAATCACTGTGCTGGTAAACCTTTCCTTCCCTGCTCCCTTACCCGACCCCACCCCATCTTTCCTTAACTTTTTTTTCGGGGGTGGGGGGGGATTTGGGGTGGTTTTGTTTTAGTGTGAGTGGATGTTTTGATAGTTGTGAGGAAAAATGCATTTCAGACACATTTCACACATGAGCTATTTTCTTACTCAGTATGTCTTATTGTTAAAAAGAATGTAATTTCATGATACAGGTATTTAATATCTTTTTTAAGTAAGTAAATATTCTAGCCATCAAATAAATTGCAGTAGAGTATTAAGTGAGGACAGGATGAGTTTTACTCTTAAAATCAATCAGTATCAAACTAAGTCTACTGTGTGTGTGTTTTTTTTTTTTTTTTTTACTCTTACAGTTAGTCTAGTCTTATTTAAATTGGATTTTTGTATTCCAGTTTGTATGACAGAGTAGACTAGATCAGTGCTAGTTGTAAATGCATGCTGTCTTTCACTCTTCTCCCGCCCTGCCGCTAGACTTGCTTGTCACGTTATGCTTAACTTGTGGTGAACTGGACTTGTTTTTGTTTAAAAAAAAAAAAAAAATAGGCAAAATGTAAGGGATAGTGCATAAGCCTTTTTTTTTTCCCCCTGTAGTGGAATTTTTGCTTTTTCTCTGGGATTGGATGGCATGTTGTCTACATGAACGCCTGCTGCAGGGCTGACGCTGGCAATATGGCAGCTTTCAATTCTAAGTTACTACAGTTTCCATGTCAGAGCATAATGTGTAGCATATCAGCAATAATTACATATTTATAGAAAACGGACACATTTTCACCTCACTGAGCCAATTCATTTAATTGTCTAATGACTAACATACATGGTTTCAAGTGTACTATACCTATTCATGTGTATATACTATGGATACACATTATGTATAAGCTTTTCTCTGGGCCAAACTGCTTCAATCAAAAAGTTTTTTTTCTTTTTTTTTTTTTTTGCGCCTTATGACGAATTTGTTTGAAGGGCATTTTCTTCATGAACAAAGGCTTTGATGCATATTCCTTTCCATGTGAAATGGGTAGTATTGCTCCCTGAGGAAAGTTGCACAGTGAAAACCAGTCTAGTTGTGACCCACTTTGTGTTTGTTTTTTTTTTTTTAATCTCGATTACAAAAGTTGAATTTTGCGAATATGTTTGTAATTTGTTGGTTTGTTTAATGAAGTTTGGTTGATGCCATCCTTTGCACCGCTGAAGTGAAATTTTGCTTATTACTTAGCTTTTTGCTAATCTCAGTATGGGCAATGTAACAACAAATCCAAATGGCTGGACAGACTTCTTGTGTTTTGTAAATATAAAAAAATGACTGTTCTGTATGTGTGTTTTATGTGGTAATGGAGTATTTCCTTCAAGTGAAACTTCATTTAAGCAGAGTGATTCTTTGTTTAGCAAGTTTAGAGTGGTGATAATATGGTAAGAAATAATATAAATGTTGAAGAAAGCATCACAACAGAACTGTAGGAGTCCAAATTTAATAAACCATTAAAAAAAAACAAGTGTCTAGAATATACCACATTTTATTATTTAAAATCATTGTATCAAGTTTTTTGTTGAAAATAAAAATTTGAATACAATCAAAACATTAACAATAATGTATTTTTGTTTACTGCCTTTTCCTTTTTTTATCTTTTTATAAGTCACATATTGTGCCGATCACATCAGAATTACTGGGAGAATTCTCTCAAGCGTTAATTTTGACATCTTCCTTTTTACAAAACTGTGCTACAGTCAGGCTTACGGCTTAACATTGGGCTTTTCTACATTGGTTGCACATTAGAAACACCCAGAGAGCTTCAAAAGAAGAAATAACACATGCCTGTGCCCTGCCCACAGAGATTCTGGTTCAGGTACTCTGGGACGAGGCCTGAGCTCTGCTGGTTCTGTGCAGGCAGACCTGTGAAGCAGTGGCTCGTCATCACCTGGAGAAGAGACCCATTGGCCCCTTGGGGCCCCTCCCACCCCGGCTCCCAGCCTCACTTGGCTTCTTAGGTGGTATCACTCCAGTGGCGGGCAAGGCCCAACCAAGGAGAGGAAAGGAATGGCTCTAGGCCTCCCATGCAGAGACCAGCTAGACCCAGTGGCCCACACACTGGCCAGGGCCAGGCTCCTCCCACGCTGGAGGCCTCTCCACGTATATTTCACCATCAGCCTGTGAGGGAAGAAAACTTTTAACTGGAGAGTAGATCCCAGGGGAGGAAGGGTCTAAAAAGAATTTGAAGTGATGAAAATGTTTTACTGTTAAATAGTAGTGATGGTTGCACAATCTTGTGAATATATTAAAAACCGCTCTGAATTGTACCCTTTAAAAGGCAAATTTTATGGTCTGTTAATTATTATACCTGGATTTTTTTAAATAAAGAAAATATTAAAATCACCGTTAATGTATCATTTCCTTCCAGTCTTCTGACACCCGTTACTGAAATGGGTTTGAGAGAACACATAGAACTGCTTGTTTGGCCATTTTCGAAATCTTTCTCGATTTGACAGGTGAAAATATTGGAGCTCATAGTTTAAAGATGGATCTTTTTTTTTTTTTTTTCCTTTAAGTAGGCTCCACACCCAGCGTGGAGCTGAGCACAGGGCTTGAACTCACAGCCCTGAGATCAAGAATCAGATGCTCAACCCACTGAGCCATCTAGGCGCCCCTCGACATATGAATTTTTTTAATGGCTAACAAGATTGTGTATTTTTATACGTATGATTTATAACCACTGGAATTTCTTCCATTTCTTGATCTTATTTAAATGAGGGTCTTAATGTTTCCTTAATGTGTATTCCATGTGTCTCTTCTTCTTTACCATAATAAACAGTTTACCAGACAGAACACTGCTAAAGTCTTTGCATTTAGGATAATGTTTTCCCAAGGCAAGGTGGGGAGGGCATGGAAATAATTGATGAACGTTTGTGCAGCTGAATGGCCCGCACCAGTATCCTGAAAAAAGACCAGTGTTCCCAAATGTGGTTTCCCTCCCTGTCTTAGAACCATTTTCAGCATTGAAGTGACAATATTTTTACAGTCTGTGTATTCCCATTTCTGACATGAAGCTTACTGGCCTTTGGGTACTGTTTTTTTCAATACGTTTCTGAACTTTATTTGCTAGTATTTAGAGAAATGTTTTCTAGGCTTTAGAGCGAGGATATGCTAACTGCAAAGTCAGTTGGGCTTTCCCCCTTCTGTACTCCAGCAATTCTTTATTTAGCCAGGAATGATCTGTTCTTTGAAAGTTTGAAAGAATTTATCCATAAAACGTTATGGGCCTGGCACTTCAATAACCTTTTCCAGCTTATTTTGTTGATAATAGTTCACATTTTCTATGTCTTTTTTTTTTTAATATTTTTTTTTAATTTTTTATTTATTTATGATAGCCACAGAGAGAGAGAGAGAGGCGCAGAGACACAGGCAGAGGGAGAAGCAGGCTCCATGCAGGGAGCCCGATGCGGGACTCGATCCTGGGACTCCAGGATCAGGCCCTGGGCCGAAGCGCTAAACCGCTGCGCCACCCAGGGATCCCTTTCTATGTCTTTTTAAATCAATTTTAGTCACTTAAACCATTGAGATTTTGACAGCGTTTGACAAATTCTCTTCAAACTTTTGCTAGCTACATAGGCTGTTGGGCGGGAGGCTTGCAGCCCCTGTGCGGATTGAACTTGGACCTCTGGTCTGAGAACAGCCATGGGCAAGGCCATCCCTCCCGAGGCCACCGATACCCTCTTCATATAAAGAAAACCTGGCCCCGGGCGGCCTGGGTGGCTCAGTGGTTGAGCATCTGCCTTTGGCTCAGGGTGTGATCCCAGGGTCCTGGGATCGAGTCCCACAGCATCGGAGACAGCTTCTCCCTCTGCCTGTGTCTCTGCCTCTCTCTGTGTCTCTCATGAATAAATTAATACAATCTTAAAAGGAAAAAGAAAACCTGGCCCCATTACTCCTCTTCTTAAAACACTTTAATGGCTTGACGTTACCTTCAGGATAAAGCCCAAGCTCTACTCATGGCAGAAAGGCTATTTGAGATCACATCCTGGGGGCACCTCCAGACTCCCCTCTTGCCTTTTTTTGCCAAACCCACTCACGTTAACCTCATCGTAAACTTCCTGCAGTTTCCCTGATGGCTGCTCTTTCCTGCTCTGGGCCTTTGTGTGTGTTGCTTCCTCAAACAATTCTTCCAACCTCCACAGTGGGACTCTACTCAGGGGCCAGCTTCTCCATGACTTACCTTCCCGAGTTCTGTGTCCTGTGCCTGTGCCTCTAGCCTCACCCTACACTTCTGCCCTAGACCTACCACTGGTTATTTTAATTGGCCCTCTAGTTGTTCGTGTTCATCATTAAATTGGAAATACCAAGGGCAGGGAGGGCCAGTAACTTAACTTGACTTTGTGTCCCAAGCTCCTGGCTTAGGGACCTGATACAAAGTCCATTCTGCTGAATGAATGAATGAACAAATAAAGATAAGCACGCCTGTGCCACTAATCTGGTGCCTCTAGCTAATCACATCCCAGGAATGCAGTCTGTGGAGCCAGACCGGATCCACTCTCCAGCGTTACCATTTGCTTCCCGCACGCCCTCTCTGTGCCTCAGTGGACACCAGCGCGATCTCCTTCGCAGGGGTCGGTGTGAGAATGAAAGGAAGTAACTGCATTTGACGAGCCACATTCTCGGTAAAGGCGGGTGTTCCGATAAGGATCTCAAGCCACCAAGTGAAAATGAAAGCTCAGTTACACAGTCGACAAAGTAGCTCTTCTTCCTCCAGGGCTCGAGGGAAAGGATTGTTCACAATCTGATGGGAGAGAGTTGCTGGATCTTTTTGTAGGGCAGCTGACCCCTCAGCCCCGGCTGGTTCAGGGGACGTATCCTAGCATTCCAGATGAAAATCCATCGGGTTTATTTAAACTATTACAAACAATGCTGTTGTCGCCCGCATGATCCTGTCCCGAATGTCAGAGTCAGTGGCTGGAGCTGCGAGGCCCGGCAGAAAACCCCAAGAGTCGCTGCGCAGACCTGCTCCCTGCAGCGAGAGCGCGCGGAGCCTGGAGGCCGAGAGGCAGGTGTTCACGGCCCCGCGTGGCCACACGCTGCGTGGAGGGAGGTGCTCCCGCCCGGGCGGCATTCAAGGAATTGTACCTGGCTGGAATGTCGCCAGCTCCTCTCCTTGTAGAAGGACAGCTGGCTCCGTGTAATCAGAGAGTTTCCTGGGTGCCCTGTGACTCCGAGCCCTGAGCAGGGAGCGTGGAGGCCGAGTCCCCAGACCCGGCCATCAGAATTCCCTGCCACGCGGCGTGGCAGCCACCACGGTTCCCAAACTGTAGTATAAGGGCAGCTTCAAATGCCAACTGCAGTGCTCCACTCCCACGTCCGAAAGCCAAAAACCCTACACCTTTATAAGCTTTCCTCAGATTCTGCTGCAGGCCTTGCCAGGACCCTTCAAGGAACATTCCAGTAGATCTAGCTTTCGGCGGGAATGCATTTTACGCAAGGACGGTGGAGTGAGGGTGATGGCCTTGTGGCCAGAAGAGTCGAGGCTCAGCCCCTAGGACATACTTATTTTGATCTCTAAGCGAAGTGGCTGAGATATTGTGGTTTATAATAAGAAACATAGGGGCGCCTGCGTGGCTCAATCGGTTGAGCTTCTGACTCTTGGTCTTGGCTCAGGTCTTGATCTCAGGGTCGTAAGTTAGAGCCCTGAGCTGGGCTCTGCACTGGGCGTAGAGCCTCCTTTTGAAAAAATAATATTAAATATATATTTGATCTTCATTCCCATTTCTGGCACAGAACTCCTAAAACCCTTATGTAATTTTCCTGCATGACAGGAGGTCTTTTGTTGTGTTAATGAGGCGACTTTGGGGCTGCTCCTGGGGCTGGCATGGTTGCCTGGTTGCCGGGAGAACCCAACCTGGGACTGGAGGGTGGAACATGCAGTCCCACCGGCCCCCCAACCCCAACACTCAGGGAAGGGAGAGAGGCCAGAATTTGAATCAATGACCAGAGGCCAATGATTTAATCAATCGTGCCTATGTAATGAAGCCTCCCTAAAGGATGGGGTTCAGAGGACTTCCAGGGTGGTGAACTGCAGATTGGTGGGCGATCCATGTGCCACGGAAGCTGCAAGCCTTTCCTCATGCCACGGCCTCCGCGTCCTCTCCCTCTGGCTGTCCCAGAGTTGTTCCCTGCGGTGACCAGCTAATCTCGTAAGTGAACTGTTCCTGAGCCGCTCTAGCAAGTCAGTGGAACCCAAGGCCGGGGTGGGGGGGGCGTGGAAACTCCAATCTAGAGGCGGTTGGTCAGAAGCACAGGTGACAACCTGGACAGGCTTCTGAAGTGGCAGGGGCAGGTTGGGGAATAGTCCTCTAGAACTGAGGCCTCGGCCTGTGAGACCTGGGTACAGAGTGTCACAGCAGAGCTAAACCTGGAGACACCCGGCTGGTGTCCTGAGCACTGTTCGGCGGACGGGGAGCCTCCCCACCGCACGTGGGGGCTGTGCCTGGGGCACATGGTGGCCCAGTGGAAGCGTAATCACCGGAGGGCCCGCCACACTCGGAACTCCACGAGGCGGATCATCTGAATGGCAGACGTTGACTGGCAAACAAGAGGTCTGGGATCTCTTGGAGAGGAAAACACCATGAAAAGTTAACGAAGTTTTTAAACATTTGCTTCTTAGGAACTCTAATTTTGGGGCCCCTGGGTGGCTCAGCAGGTGAAGCATCTTCCTTCGGCTCAGGTCATGATCTCAGGGTCCTGGGATCGAGCCCCACATCGGGCTCCCTGCTCAGTGAAGTCTGCTTCTCCTTCTCCTGTGCGCTCTCTCTCTCTCTCTCAAATAAATAAATACAATAAGCATTAAAAAAAAAAAAAAAAAGAAACTGTAATTTTGAACTTTGTGACCAGGGTAGCTAGAACTTTAAATTTTTACTTTGTTTTCACAGAGCAGTGCAAAGGGGAAAATGGTGTGGAAGGGGCTCCATTGGTGCGTCTGAAGACATTGGACCAAAGGTGCTGAGTGATGGTGGGAAGCATCTGTCCTGCAGGGTCCCGGTGATGAAGACCAACAGTTGCTGTACTAGGGAATTCTGGGAAAAGGACAACCTGTCATAGTCACTTCTCTCTGGTCTCTGTCCCTTCCAGCCTGGCCACAGAATGAAGAGTCCAGACACAGCTAAGAACTCGTTGTTTGACATCTGGGCCCTAGGATCCCAGTCTAGCTGCTCTACGTACTTGCTGTGATCTTGTCTGGGTGAAACTGGTGTGATTCCACCCACAGCAGGGGAGCTCAAAAGATGATTGAGCTTTTTTCCACCTGAGAACAGAGCCCCCCACCCCGACCCTCCTGCCAAGCCTCAGCAGAAATGTCAGGCTTCCTCTCCCTGTCACAGCTGCCCATAGTACAGGGGCAGTCAGTCCACCACGGTTTGAGGGATTCCCACAACCCACTTGCCAAATTCTCAGGCAAGAGAAATTGCCAACGAAGAGAACATGTCATTTGCAGGAAAGAGACCAAGTGGGACAGAAGATGTGGGTAAGTGGAGGTGGAATATAATGGGGGAAACAGAGGGGAAATTCAATTAAAAAACATAATGAGTGGGAAAACATAATGAGAACTTTCAAGAAGACGGAATTAGAGCATAACAAATGAAATTATAGAAGTAAAAGGCAAGATTTCTAAATTTAGTACTTTGCTGTAGAAACAGAGTGATTCCGTCTAAAAACCAAATCTGTGTTTGGGGCGGGGGGGTGTCTCAGTAATCCAGAGCCAAACAACATAAAACAAAGCATACTAAATGTGAAAATGCACAGATCCAAGACATAAAGGACGGAGGGGAGACTTAACAGTCTAGCAGTTGGAGTCCTGGGAGAAAGGGGTATGAGAGAAGAAATCTGAAGACATGATTTCTATTTAAAGGGCCCAGGTGAGTTTATTGAAAAGACACACCCACAGAGAAGCATCCTGGTGAAAGTTCTGAGCTTCAAGGATGAACTCTACCCTCATTAGCCGGAAAGAATGAGTTACTGACAAAGGAAAGAGAGTGAGGCCATCCAGCAATGAACTATCAACAATACTGAAGGCTCTGGAAGGCACATGGATATCTACAGGCTAGTAGGAGGAAAGGTGGGTTATGATCAGGAAATCTTGCTTCCAGTCAAAACATTATTAGAGGAGGGGTGGGGGGAAGACATTTTTGGACATGCAGGGCCTCAGAAAGTACACCAGCCATGTGTTCTGTCTGAAGAAAGGGGTCAAGAAAACTCCAGAAAATAACCCCCATCGGAAATCTCCGCATGAGAGAATTGAAAGAATTCAAGGAAACAGTGGTGAATAAGGAACCTTGTGTGAGTCATGGTCTGAATGGATGACGCTAGTGTGGCATGGAAAAATGAGAATTTTTGAATCAGATAAGGCTTTTTAGAGGGGGAATTTCAATAGCCTTGGCTAAAATTAGAACTTATCTCAAAACCTAGGTGTAAGGACGTGAAAGCAAATGGGGAAGGAAAAGTGGTTTTAAGCTTTGTTGAGGTCCACGAAGGCACAGGGAAGGGCTGCAGAGCCATTTCATGGCACACAACCAACAACTTCAAGTTGCCTCCTAGACAAAAAAAGTCTTTGGTTCCGTTCTTCCACGGAGGAAATCTTAATGGTAGTAGTAATATCCCTCAATCTCTCTCTCTTGTCTCTCTCTCTCTCTCTGCCTGTGTGTCTCTCTCTCTTTCTCTCACCCAGTGGTGTCCTTTCTTTGCCCTCTCAGTTACCCATCCCTGTTCTTGTTCCTGCCCATGTTCATCTTATTCTTCACACCAGGCAGGTTAGCAACAGATTGCAAACTTAGCTCCTGGCCCACCTGCTCAATGCCCATCAGGATGCCCATCAGGATGCCCAGTTGGACAAAAGGAAGAATTTCTCCCTTAAAAATAAAAAGAACTAGCAGAAACCTTGTGATGATGGTTACAATATGTTATATTATTTATATATTTATATATTATATGATATATAGTCCACCCATTAGAAGGCTGTGCACTTTTTTTAAAGTATTTATTTATTTATTTATTTATTTATTTATTTATTTATGAGAGAGAGTAAAAACACGAGTGGTGGGGATAGGCAGAAGGAGAAGCAGACTCCCCATTGAGCAAAGAGCCCGATGTGGGGCTCAATCCCAGGACTCCAGGATCATGGCCTGAACTGAAGGCAGATGCTCAGCCACTGAGCCACCCAGGTACCCCAACATCAAAGGACTTTTAAATCTTTGCTAATTTTTATCAGCAAAATCCTGGCGAATATGTGAGATTAGGGGCTTGACCAAGGAGAGAGGGACATGAATAAAAATTAGGCAACATTTTTACTTTTTCTTTTCTTATTTTTTTAATAAAGATTTTATTTAGTTATTTGACAGAGAAAGAGAGAACACAAGAAGGAGGAGCAGCAGAGGGAGAGGGAGAAGCAGACCCCTCACTGACCAGGGAGCCCGATGTGGGGCTGCATCTCGGGACCCTGAGATCATGACCTGATCCAAAGGTAGATGCTTAACTGATTGAGCCACCCAGGCACCCCTAGGCTACATTTTTTGATATGGTATTCTTTCCAGGGATCTTGGGTGAAAATACTAGCTCCAATAGCTGGGAAGACATCTGATTGCTTTTCTCAATAGGCTGGCTGGAAACTGTCAGAGATGGACCACATCAAATGAAGCCAAAACGTTAGCCAGGGACAACAGCAAAGAAGAAATAGAGAGACTTAGGAAGACAGGGATTTTGGAATGCATTTATGATGCATGATTCAGTTTATCTCCCAGTAAAGATCAAGAATGTCCTCCTATCGTCAAACCATTGAGAAACACATTTGTTCAGGGAGAGCAAGGATCTTTGTGAAGGTATTTGGACAAAGAGGCCGATAGGAAGAACAGGCTGTGCTACAATAGTCTACCTGATGTCAGGAGGCATGGTAGGATCAGGGAAGGATGATGGCCTCTTGAGCAAGGCCAAACATTGCACTTAACCACCAGAGGCCCGGTATCTATAATTAATGTAATTGGCAAAGGCACTACAGTGGTAATCGGAATGGTCTGACTCTTTGATGGTATCTAATTAATAAGTAAAAGATCCAGAAACCAATGGGAAGCCTCCTACAAGGTTGTACCTGATTTCTGGAACAAAAACCCTCCAGTCTGGTGGAAAGAGATCTCACTCAAGCCACTTCAATGGACAACCCCATGTCCTCACTCAATTCGCAGGCCTGATTTATTTCAGAAACTCTGAGCCCTTGAATGAAAGGAAGGGTGCATATCCCTGATAAAAAAAGCATCTGCGATAACATGTCAGGTTTATACTGTGCCTCTTTCTCCTCATCTTCTCCAAAGAGATAGCTATTTATCAGCATCAATGTATACTTAGGGAAAGAAAAATCTCCCAACCTTTGGCTTTGAAATCATGGCAAACTAGAATGCCTCCGTGGATTCCCAGTGAGTGGAGCTTCATAATGATCGAATTCTAAATATTTTATTCTAATCAGCCTCACGTTGGGCCCTGTGAAACCCTGCACCTACCTATCTTGTGGTTGAGCGTAGCTGAAACAGATAAATTTAGAAATGAACATAATTTTCAAGTCTGCTTCCTGACCCCTGACATGAGGGCTATTGTGGTAAGAGAAGCAAATTTAAGCCTCCAGGGAGTACTGTCCACTAGAAACATAATGTGAGCGTGCGTCTAATTTTAAATTTCAAGTGGCCATAATTTAAAAAGGTAAAGAGAAACAGGTAACCTTACTTTTAGTAATTTATTTTATTTATGCCACTACATTCAAAATAGTATCATTTCAACATATAATCAATACACAACTTATTAATACACTTATTTTTGTCTGAAGCTACACTTACAGGACATCTTATTACGGACTAACCGCATGCCGAGTGCCCATGCGGCCAGTGGCTATGGTATTGGCTGGCCCAGCTCTAGAGCTTCTCCCTCCTACTCTGAGAGCAAGCCAGAAGCAACGACACATTCCTGGAAGATTCTCAGAAATGCATATGCAATCAAAAAAAAAATTTCATTGTGGTTGTGGTTGTTTGGGAATGGCTCCTTCCATATCCCTTTTTAACATGCCTGTTTTACCTGCGCAGCTGTCAGATAAACTCAAAGACATATTCCGTGTTCTTCTAGACTTAATTAGGTAGTGACTCAGATCGTCTCTGCTGTTCCAGATGTGGTCTCCTCACCAGAGCAAACAAGCACAGTTCTGAACAATCTGGGGTGCAACGATGGGCACCCAACGATGGGCGTGGTGCCCGGTTCTGTCCATCCAGAAAGAAGGCAGTAGTAGCGCTTTGCTTTCACCTGCAGGCCCACCTGCGCACCTGCCACCCTGTCCCGGGATTACAGGGGCTGCCTCTGTGCCACTATGTAGCCTGCCCTTTCTCCCTGTTCCACAGGACGTGATGCTGGACGTGATGCTGGCCCATCCCGTGGATGACATCAAGCTAATAGAACCTAGAGGCCAGGATGCGGCGGGTGCTTTTGGGACCTTGGGGGAGATATAGATAGGACTAAAGTGAGAGATGCATGCCATGAAAATATAGGGGGCTGCCCCCCCCCATTAAGTATAAAGCTCTCCTAGAGTACAAAACGGGATAACCACTCTCTTTTATTTTCTTTAAGATTTTTTATTATTTATTTGAGAGAGAAAGCACAAGAGAGCACAAGCAGGGAGATCTGCAGAGGGACAGGGAGAAGCAGACTCCCCACTAAGAGGGTGTCTGATGTGGGGACCCCAGGCCCCCAGGACCCCGGGGTCATGATCTGAGCTGAAGGCAGATGCCTAACCGAGTGAGCCACCCAGGCGCCCAAGGCTTGGGATACCACTTTCAAAGGAAGAGGTAGGTGGGCCTTGCAACCTCTACCATTAAGGAAGAGGCACAGCACTCAGCAGACCTCTTTAGATTTGGGGGCACTGTATACCACATTTAAGCACGCCGCTTTGACCGTTTTACTGTGACCAATCCTTCTAGGATTGAGCAGGATCCAGAGCAAGGAAAACTTGTCCAGCTTGTCACCTGTGCTTCTGATCCATCAGCTATAAATAAAACTGAGGTTCCCATGGCCCCCCTCCTCCGGTTCAATTAATTTGCTAGAATGGCTCTCAGAACTCAGAGAAACCTTTATTCATAGTTTACCAGTTTATTAAAGGATATGATAAAGAATACAGATGAAAAGCTGAGGGAAGAGACACAACAGGTGAGCTCTGGAAGGATGCCAAGTAGGGAACCTAATGCGGGACTCAATCCCAGGACCCCAGGATCACCTGAGCCAAAGGCAGATGCTCAAGCACTGAGCTGCCCAGGCATCCCAAATTAAAACCTTTAAAAAAAAAAAGTCACTACTAATCATTTTTCTGGTTGCTTGAAAAAATTAATCTGTCCAGATGTCTGTATGGATTCAAGTTGTTTTTTTGTTTTTTTTTTGGATTCAAGTTTAAACTTGACATTCTGTGAGCTTTCTTTGTTGTGTGGTCCTCAAAAATCACATTTCAGCAAAGCAAGTTATATCTATTAGAAACATTTCTCAGGAGTAGCATCTGACTCCAGGTTTAATGGAAAGAAAAGAAGTAACATTTGATTATCTCATCACGCACCAGATCTCTGAGCCTATTCTCCCCCCTCCCAAGAACTTTATGAGGCTGGAATGATTATATTCACTTTACAGATGATAAGAGTAACCAAGGGTTCTGGCAAATGAATATCCCACTGTTTTCAGAATTCCCACCTGCCAGACTAATTTAGGCTAAGGCCTCAGTTCTCCTTTTGCGCCATATGAAGGGGCTCACAGAGAACTCAGCAATGCTATAGTCATCAGAAAACTACTGCATCTTTTTCATTTCCAGCTTGGGGCCACCAGAACTCAATAGGAAGAGCAGAGGGAGGTGGGTGGGTGAGAAGAGCACAGTGCACTCATTCTCAGTGGGGTTGTTGGCAACCACTCCCATCCACAGAGTTGACAAACGTGTTCCCACTGATTTCCTTACTGACTGAGATCTTCACAAGGACTGAGTAGGCATCATGAGGTTCATCTTAAAGATGGAGAAACGGAGACTCACGAGTAGACCTACATGTATGTATAATTGTGCAATTAGTAATGAGCAGAGCTGAGGTTTGAGTTCAAATCTTCTGACACCAAACCCAGCACATTGTCTACTGTGTCGAGCCACAGAAGAATATGAAGGATGGGGCATCTTTCTGGATAGAGCCAGGGGCCTGGGGTTCCCTGGTAGGAGGCCAGCATCCCTGCAGGGTGTGCTTCTTTCCTCAGGTTCCTTTGGGACCCTTGAGGCAAATCACTCGGTGCTGTATCAATGCTGGTGTGGCATGCTTTCTCTAGCACCCAGGCCCAAAGATGGCCATATATTGGGAAACAAGGTGGTGCTGAGTAACCCTACTCCTCCCTCCTAAGCCACCTTCCAAAGTGACTGAGACATAATTATAAGATTTTACAGAGACAAAGATAAAAAATACTAGCTTTATGGCTGCAAAGGAGACCATGGCTTCACCTCCCCAGACTTCCTACTATTTATCTGCCAAATAACAGTCTTTTCTCTCTGAGGAGCAGAATGTGTTCTGGTAAGTCCACTTCATGGAGAAGCAGAGAACCTGAGTTTTCAGAGAGTAGGATGCTCCAAAAGAGAATTTTCCAGTTGCTCACTCCTCCTCCCTTGGAGAGCACTGTATGAAGGAGAGACAGGCTGAACGTGTCTGCCCATGATTTCTGGGCAGTGTCAGGAAAGGGGAACAAGCATTCCTTCCTCTCAACACTGTGCTTCCCATATTGCAACATCCTGAGTCTACCAGGGACCATCAGCAGATGCAAAATGTAATCCATTGTGATGAAGAAATGAAGAAAGAAAGACAATGGTCTTTGATGTCTTATCTCAAATGGTAGGTAAATGGGACAATCATATAGGAGGAAGGACTGGTAACCAGGAAAAGCAGATGTGTTATTTGTGGACTGGTATAACCACGAAATTAGATTGTCAGGGCTGTAAAGAACCTTGGAGATCATGTACAACAAATCCTTCCCTACCTGATGGCTTGTTTGTCAAGGTCATATGGGAATTCGTGGAACTGGGATGTGAATCCAGACATTTAGTCTGGTTGTCCTAAAGAAGTCTACTGACCTCTGCCCCATGCTCATGACCCCCTTCTAAGGAAGACTTTCTCACCTTAGGTCCTAGGCTGCCCCTGTTGATCCCTACAGCATGGGCATCTGATGGAACAGTAGCCAACCTAGGTGCTGGTCTATAAACTCAGCAGAAGGGATTCCAATTACTAATTGAACCCACCAGATTCTGTCTTTTGAGGATTTTTGAATATGAGACATTGGGCATTGAGCAAATGATAGAAAGAACAAAAGCAACAGAACACAGGCCGTAGGAAGACATGAGCTGAAACTATGAGTGAGCAGAGTGTGAGGTCAGGTGCAGTAAAGAGCATTTCATGGAGGAGATGTGGACAGCAGAAGAAAGGATAGAGGGGCAGGATCCAAACAATGGTGAAGCTTTAGGGCAGCAATTAGCTCGTCCTGCTGCTGAGGGAGGTGTAGACATCACCCAGTTGCCAGACCCACGTTGGACCCTGTACTTTACCTTCCAATTGTCAAACTATGTCCTAGGCCCTGAAGAGGTTAGCTATTGAGCTATTTGTAATCACCAGGGACCTGGTTATGAGGCCAAGATGTCATTCTTTTTTATATATTTTATTTATTTATTTATTTATTTATTTATTTATTTATTTATTTATTCATGAGAGACACAGAGAGAAGGCAGAGACATAGGGAGAGAGAGAAAAGCAGGTGCCTCACAGGGAGCCTGATGTGGGACTCAGTCCCGGAACTCTGGGATCACATTCTGAGCCAAAGACAGACGCTCAACCACTGAGCCACCCAGGAGTCCCGATGTCATTCTTTCTTAAAACCACCAACACTCATGGTAAACTGGCTAGGCCTCTTTGTATGCTACAACCCAAACAGGCTAACACATTAGCTTTTCCCCTGGTGACTGCACCTGTACAAACCATACACCTTAGTATGAAAAGTTTTGATCCAATGTCTTATCTTCCCTGGCAGGAAGACCTAAGGTCTTTAATTAGCCCAGAACTCACCTGTGATCATTTCTCCCATCCCAAATAATCACCAGTACAGCCTTAAAAACCTCCTGGCACAACCTAAACGACTCCTTTTTTCCTGGCTCACTAAGCAGCGACTCCTTGGGCAGTAGGTACCTCCATGACGAGTGTCCGTCCTAAGGTCCAAGAATGGCGTGAGCAGTCAGGATGACTAGGTCCCTAGAGCATGACTACCTATTCATGGACATGGAGCAGATGAGTATGAGTGTATGTGTTGAATGTGTGTATTGGACGGAGGGAGGTAAGTCAGGTGGGGAGAGAAGAGGAATGCACCTGATAGCGAGGAATTGTCATCTTTAGCTTCGCTTGGCTATGTCCCAACCTACTCCTACTTGATTCCCTCACCCTCTTCAGTCTTTTTTTTTTGGCTCTGTATGACTTTTCTCTCCTCCTTTCCCCAACCTGTCTATAGGACCCTGCGGTGATATGAGTAAATCTTAAAGAAGCTGCTACAGAATCCAGGTCTCCTTTTGCCAAAGAGTCTCCAGTGATAAAAGCATGGATTTTTCACAACTGGATGCAAACTTTATTTTATTGTCTCATCCATAAAATTGAGAGAGTTTAAAAGCTCACTTTATTTACAAAGGTGTAGGACAACAAGCACTCTCACACATCTCTGGTAGGGGTATAAATTGGCACAATTCTCAGTATGAAAATTACAGATCACATGCCTTTTGACCTAAGAGTTCCACTTCTAGGAGTTTATTCTAAAGATATACACATAGCAGGGCAGTCTGGGTGGCTCAGCAGTTTAGTGCTGCCTTCAGCCCAGGGCTTGATCCTGCAGACCCAGGATCGAGTCCCCCATCGGGGTCCCTGCAGGGAGCCTGCTTCTCCCTCTGCCTGTGTCTCTGCCTCTCTCTATGTGTCTCTATGAGACATAGAGAGAGGCAGAGACACAGGCAGAGGGAGAAGCATTTATGAATAAATAAATAAAATCTTAAAAAAAAAAAAAGGGTGGCTCCAATGAGGAAGAAGCAATCTTTGGAAGTCTCTGCAGCCTGTGATATGGGGTAAGCACCGTGGTAGAGCAGTTTGTCTGGATTAAGAATGGAGATAGGTAGGTGGCATCTCCTTTCATCAAGCCTTGCCCGATTTTTCCAGTAAAATGACACAGAGAGCACTTCGCTCATCTCTGACAGATTGCAGCTGAAGAAAGACTATTCACCAACTCTTCTCCCTTTCTGATGAATGAAAGAGCGCAAGAGGGTTGTGACTATG
Organism: Canis lupus baileyi; assembly: GCF_048164855.1. Lineage (NCBI taxonomy): Eukaryota > Metazoa > Chordata > Mammalia > Carnivora > Canidae > Canis > Canis lupus. The sequence goes on from NC_132847.1 coordinate 68,350,530, forward strand.
TAATAGGAAATACGGGGCAAAAAACGACAACACTGTTGCATAGGAAAGGCCAGAGTGCTGTGTAAATGGGGAAGTCATCTTTCAGTTCTGACCTCAAGCAGGAAGAGACTCCTCTGGCCAGAGAGCCTTTAAAACCCCTGATTGCCACCACAATTTATGATGAGTACAGCCACCAGAAAAGAAGAGTCCCAGCAGAGCGTACACTCGGTGTCCTTGGGGATGAGAGAGCACCAGCCTCACTCAGCTATTCCCAGACTAGGCATCCACTGTACCTTCAAGCCTGTGCAGAAAGATGATGTAGAGCAGTTGGATCCTATGAAAAGAGGCAGACCTTGGGACACCTGGGTGGCTCAGGCGGTTCAGGGTCTGACTCTTGGTTTCTGCTCAGGTCATGATCTCGGGGTGGTGAGCTCAAGGCTCGCATCAGGCTCCACACTCAGCACCAGAGTCTGCTTGAGATTCTCTCTCTCTGTCCTGCTTGTATGTTCTCTCTCTCATAAATAAATAAATAAAATCTTTAAGAAAGAAAGAAGGGAAGGGAGGAGGGAAGAAGAAAGAAAGAAAGAAAGAAAGAAAGAAAGAAAGAAAGAAAGAAAGAAAGAAAGAAAGAAAGAGAAAGAAAGAAGAAAGGAAGGAAGGAAGGAAGGAAGGAAGGAAGAAAGAAAGAAAGAAAGAAAGAAAGAAAGAAAGAAAGAAAGAAAGAAGAAAGAAAGAAAAAGAAAGAAAGAAAGAAAGAAAGAAAGAAAGAAAGAAAGAAAGAAAGAAAGAAAGAAAAAGGCAGACCTCCCAGTGCAGGGCACACTGTGTGATGGGGACATAGCGGCTGCCTATAGAGAATTAGACCCAACCTGCCCCTCTGCTTTAGGGTCATCACCAGAACTATCCAAAGAGGAGCCAGACCTGGGGTTCAGAACTCACCATGGGCTGTTACCCCCATGTACTATAGCCCCACTTCAGTTGTCCTCAACATTTCACTTTGCCATTTCCATAAAGCTCTGAGCTTGGTGAATTCCAAGGCAACACTAGAGTCCTCTAGAAAAATTAGGATATGTATCACCCTTCCTATCATTCCTGTCACACATTACAATGGTTCTTCATTTGAGGGGGCATGATAATTGGGTGGAAAGACCGTTTGTTTCACTTGCTACTTTATGTAGAAAGAGCCTTCCTGTGCTTTATTTCCTTATCTGCAGCATTAGCTTCTACAATCCTGAGGTAAATTTTCTGACATGGAAAGAATGGGGAGGGAGTTGAACAGAATAATGGTGGGATCTAGAGTGTCTGGATGGCAGGGAGATACTTCAGACAGAAAAAAGAGCAAGGCCCCAAATAAACCCTGACTGTAATGTTGGTCGTGTTCATTGTGAGGACAGGTGTTTGCCCTCTGATAATAAGCAGACTTTAAACTTAGGTGTGAGTACAAGTCATGTCAACAGGGGTGGTTCCAGAGAAATCCACAGTAATTGCCTAAGACACAACATGAGCCCGCAGCCAAACTCTCACACTGAAAAACTACTGGCAAGTCGGAATGCCAGTCTTGATGCGGCTCATTAGGTAATAGAAAAGGTACTGATTCTTCCAAGTCAACAAACATCTTCTGATGCTTCAAAGGCTAGCCAGGCAAGCTATTCCAGCAATGGAGAGGTGTGGCTCCGGTGTGTGGTGACACATGGTGAACACCCAAACTCTGTATGCTGATTAGTTGTGTAATGGGTGGATGAGTCAAAGATCATGTTTCCTAGTTTGTCAACTACTTGGTAGTTCCCAGAAACTTGCTCCAGACTTCGAGTGGCTCCATCCATGCAAGCAATCCCAGGGCTGATTATGATGAGCCCACAGAGTCATCATCAAGACTCAAATTTCAGTGTCTTAAGCACTGAAGCAAAATACTCCTGACTCACATCCTTGATCCAAAGAGGGGGCTTTTGGTCAGAGATCATGTTTCTGTGAGCATCTTCATTTTCATCAAGGCCTTGTGAATTTATGTTGACAGTGCAAGAGAAGGGGCAAAGGAAGAGTCGGGTACAGCAAAGTCAGCTCTTGCAGGTATGAAATCTTACCTACAAGACACAACCCCACTGGCCAGTCAATAGCACCCACAGTTGTGGTTCTATAGTCTCTCCAGTGAGCTTCCTCCCACAAGTCCCCTGACTATAATACTGATATCAACACTGGTCGCCCTGCTACCCAGTAGTCATGGAGTGGGTGGGATGGTTAGCTCTCCTTCCAATCCTCAGGGCTGCAGGAAGAACCAAGGAGTCATACACTCCCAGGGATGATCCCTGGCTAAGCTACTTAATAACTGGATGACCAGGGACAAATAACCTAGTCTCAATTTCTTCATCTGTATCTTAAAAACAATAACATCTATTTTGAAAAAAATAAAACAACAACAACACATCTATTTTGTAGGGCGGTTATGAAGATCAAATCAAATAAGGTATATAAAGTACCTAACACAATGCCTACCACAAGTAGAAGCTCCATAAATGGTAGTTCTCTTATTTATTTATATATATATTTTAAGATTTATTTATTTATTTATTTATTTATTTATTTATTTATTTAGAAAGAGAGAGATAGAATTCATGAGTAGCAAGGGGAGGCAGAGGGAGAGGGAGAAGCAGATTCCCCAGCACAAGGTTTAATCCCAGGAACCTGAGATCATGACCTGACCCGAAGGCAGATGCTTAACTGACTGAGCCACCCTTATTTTTATTTATTAAGAGGTTTTATTTATATATTTATTTTAGAGAGAGAGCATGCTCCAGCAGGAAGGTTAGAGGCAGAGGCAGAGAATCCCAAGCAGACTGTGTGCTCAGTTCAGAGCCCAATACAAGGCTTGATTCACTACCCTGAGATCACAACATGAACTAAAACCAAGAGTTGGACACTCAACCCACTACACCCAGGCACCCTGATAAATTATAATTTTCATCTCTGCATTAGTGAGTCTCAGAATTGGAAAAATGTTAAAGGTCACCCATTAAAACCCTCCTTCTGCTATTCCATTGACCCCCAAGACATGTGGCCATCCAGCCTCTGCTTTGAGTCTCTCCAAGGCAAGAGACAATACTCTAGGAATGTTGAGGTTCTTGCTGAAATTGAGCTGAAATACCCCTGTCAGGGGCTTCTACTATTTGGAATAGCAACCCATTGCCCACGTGCAAGAGTAGCACTCTGGCTGTGCAGACTCATTGCTGTTCACATAGACCACAACGTAAGGAGTCGGGCAGGGTGGCGGCCCTGTCTAGGGAACAGTCATCTAAATATTTGGTGTCAACCTCCTATTCCTTTGAGTCTTTTCTTTTCCAACCAAAACCTCCAAATTCCTCCTGTCATGTCTCACATGACAAATTTTGTATCTCCCATCGCTTAAGTCACTTCTCCCAGTGCTCAACCATGTTCTGCCCAGATCTGGGCACAATGCTCCAGTCATCATCTGCAGATGATGTTGGGAGAAATGAGATCCACTTTTCACATTTCGTGCTGCTAAGCTATGTTCTCCCACTACTCCATCCTGACTGGCATGACCTGTTTTATTATTTTAGTTCTCATTTAATCCTTACGCTTGCCCTGCGAAATTTTATCGTGCAAGGCACAGCTCACCATTCCAGATGATGAAGACATCTTTGTATCATGCAACATACTCATTCTCTCATATTGGTACAAAGATTACTCAAGACTCAGAACAAAGGGCAGAGCTCTTTATTCCACTCTTAAGAAAATTTCCTCCAACTTGACATAAATTAATTCTTTCTTTCTTTCTTTCTTTCTTTCTTTCTTTCTTTCTTTCTTCTTTCTTTCTTTCTTTTTTCTTTCTTTCTTTTCTTTTCTTTTCTTTTCTTTTCTTTTCTTTTCTTTTCTTTCTTTTCTTTTCTTCTTTCTTCCTCTATTTCCCTTTTGGTATTTGTTGTACTAGCATCCAGTTAAGATGTCTCTTTATTGACCACAACCTAACTATGGGAGACTTTGTTGAGTTTCTTGTTCAAGTTATTTATTCCTTCACACAACAGTATTGGGCACCTGCTGGATCTTGGAAGTAGTAGGTACCCAGAGTATAGGCAGCGTTATGCTGGAAAATGTTTAACACTGACTACCTGCCCCCCCCAAAAAAATCCCTGGTTGGTAGCATTTGCTGATTTCCATGACATAAGTACCTCCCAAATGGCAGATTTATAACTATTAATGTGATGTCACAAAACATGGAGCTGAGACGGTATGTGCACAATCAGCTCTCATGAGCCAGCATGAGTCAACTCCAGCACAGCACTGATGATGTACCCATGAACCATAGATTGTTTCTTTCTTTTTTTTTAAGACTTTATTTATTTATTTTGAGAGAAAGAAAGAGAGAGAGAGCACAGTGGGAGGGGCAGAGGGAGAGGGAGAGAGAGAATCCCAAGCAGACTGCACACTGAGGGCAAGGCTGGTTGTAGATGGTGAGCTCATGACCTGAGCCAAAATCAAGAGTTGGATGCTTAACTGACTGAGCCACCCAGGTTCCCATAGGAAAGCTCCAAGAGGTTCTTATAGTCTGGTGATGCACAATGGCAGTCTTCCCTCTAGATGTGCCATGGAGAAACCATGTCAGTGGAGGAATTAAGATTTATCTGATGTGATTTGTTCTCAGGGAACCCATGTCATTTCATAATTGCAGTGGACTCTTTTAGGTGCTTGTGGACCTAAATGTTTCATCCCAAGTTACTTCCAGAAGCAATGTTGAACTTATTTATCTATAGTTTAAGGAATCTATCTTCTCTCTTTTAAAAATTAGAGCATTTCTAATCTTTTAACATGTTGACTATTCTCCATGAGTCCTTCAAATTCTCCCTGAGCAATTTGGAAATCTCATCCCTAAATTCTCAGAATCTTGGAGTGAATTCCATTCCAATCTGAGAGCCCAGAGCACATACTGCCTCTTCACCCACCTCGAGCTTTGGTTCCGATCAATGTTTATTCTTCGCTTTTGGATCCAAAGACCTTTCTATTTGATGAGAATAATAAAAGGAAAATAAGGAGAAGGATCCTTTCTCCATGTTTTCGTGACAGATAATCTTTGCTAAATTCCCCATCCCCAAGTTGTCCTAATCCCTGGATCAGTAAGGATATATTATCTTACATGTGAACAGTGAACATGTTTTTTTTTTTTTTTTTGCAAAGAGCAATTAATGTTGTGCCTGGAATGAGGCTTGCCAAGCAGCAGATCTTAAAATAAGAAGATTATTCGAGATTAACCAGATGATCCCAGTGTAATTACAAAAGTTTCTTAAATATGGACGAGAGAAGCAGAAAAGATTTAAAGATGCTACACTGTGGGCTTTAAAGATGGAGGAAGGGGCCATGAGCCGGAGGATGCAGGTGGCCCTTAGAACTGGCAAAGGCAGGAAATGGATTCTCCTTTACAGCTTCCAGAAGGAAAACCGCCCTGCCTACTCTTTGATTTCAGTCTCGTGAGACCCATGCTGGACTCTGACCTCCAGAATTGTAAGACAATAACTTTGTGTTTTTAAACTCCCCACTTTGTGGTAAACTTACCACAGCAGCCATAGAAAACTCATACATGAGGGGCACCTGGGTTGCTCAGTCTGTCAAGCATCTGAATCTTGATTTTGGCTCATGTCATGATCTCCGGGTTGTGGGATCTGAGTCCTGCATCTCCTGCATCTCCTGGATCTCCTGGGGCTGGCTCCATTCTGAATCACGAGTGTTATTTTTTTCTAGAGGATAAGAACTTTAATACAGTCAAAGTGTATCTTCGCTTCCTAATCCCTCTGAGGAACCCATGTGTTCACGGTCTTGTGATTCTCATAAATTTGACTTCACTTTTTGATCAGTATTGCTTCTCTACTTTTGCTTCTCGACAGATTTGTCCCCCATCCCCACCCCCACTTCCATTTCCTCTGCACCATGAAACCATTAGGAAAGCAAAGCAAGAACTTGGCCACATTTTTGATGTAGGGGCCACTTTTAAGCAGGAGGCTTGAGCAATGGAAACTTGAGGGAAGCAGAAGGGCCCGAAGGGACTACCAGGCTGAATGCAAACAGGCCACCTGGCATAGCCAGAGACCCTAACTGACCAATTACAACTGGGCACAGTTCCTAAGATTACTCCAAACGAGAAAACTCCCTATGTTCCTATAATCCCTCACTCCACCCTATAGCTGTGGCCCCTCACACCACCTCATAGCATACAGCCTTTCCTTTGCTGTCCTGCCCGTGTCTCCCCAGCGATGTATTCAATAAACTCATATCTCTTTTGTTCTGCTTTGTATGAATTCTTTCACTGCCTGAGCTACCAGCCCCCACCCGATATTTGGTGGCCCCCTCATCTAATTGGATGACCCCACATTTGGGTCTTACATGAATGAGATTTTCAGGAGAGGGTGGAGAGCTCATGTATTACCAATATCTTGCCCTTGACTTCCCTTCAGCCGGGTGAGCAGGATGCAATTCTTTCCCACAGCCAAGTTTCTTATATATTCTCCCCCCCCCTTTTTTAAAGATTTTATTTATTTATTTGTGAGAGACAGAGAGAGGGAGACAGAGACACAGGGAGAGGGAGACAGAGACACAGGGAGAGGGAGAAGCAGGCTCCATGCAGGGAGCCTGATGTGGGACTCGATCCCAGGACCCCAGGATCACACTCCGGCTGAAGGCTGTGCTAAACCACTGAGCCACCCAGGTTGCCCCTATTCTCCCTTTTTATCCTTCCTTACCTATGTGCCCTCCACTGAGTCTCTAGCCTAAGGCAATTGATTTCTACACTACCATGAATGTTCCCTTGAGTAACTCTGTTCTCTTTTATCTCTGTGGCCCAGCCTTACATTTCATGCTCTAGAGTCTCTGGAACTGTGTTTGATGAGTTTATTACTCATGCTCTGTACTCAAGTACCCTGAGTTCATCAATCATTAATATGTCCTAGATGCTGTGGGACACAAAAGATGCTCCGTGTGACTCAAGTCCTACCTTGTAGTTGAAACATTATCAGATAACTATGCTGTGAGATAAGAAGTGCTGTGTGCTCTAAGAAAAGAATTGATAGGGGATCTCTGGGTGGCTCAGCGGTTTAGTGCCTGCCTTCGGCCAGGACATGATCCTGGAGTCCCAGGATCAAATTCCACATCGGGCTCCCTGCATGGAACCTGCTTCTCCCTCTGCTTCTCTCTCTCTCTCTCTCTCTCTGTCTCTCTCTGTGTGTGTGTCTCTCATGAATAAATAAATACTTTTTTTTTAAAGAAAAGAATTGATAAGGTTCAGTGGGAGCCCTTAAGTGGGAAACAGGTCACCTCCAACTTGAAGACAGACTACAAGGAAAAGGGACTTTCAAGCTGCGCCCCTTGGAAAGTACAAACAATTTCAAAGTTAAGGTTTTGGTGTGCATTGGAGAGAAGTTTCTTGCCCTGAAGAAAACCAGCTACAACCCTTCCTCCTAGGAAGGCCTGCACCAGAGTACTGTGAGAAAGTGGCTTTTAGGAAAAGTATGGCTCAATAGAGTTAATGAGGTCATGCAAAATTGTGAAGCTTCATGTAGGGTTGGGATGATAGTCAGGTCTTAGATGGGGAGTAGCACTGGAAAATAGCCCATTAAGACTTCAGATTCTTTGGCCCTAATACCTAGAGTTGCTGGTTGGCCTGGGAAGACATATCCGATTGGTCTGGAAGTGCAGTTGTCAATCTTTGGGCATCAGCTGTCTCCTCTGAGGAGCAGGGCTGTGCTGAGAAGATGGCCATAGAGAGAAAGAATGGAGGCAGAAGTAGGGATAGGAAAGGAAGAGGAGGCACACAGGATCCTAAAAGCTCCCCAAGATCTTACAGCATAGCCTGGCTCTGAGTGAGTCATATCCCCGGGTAGGTCTTGCAAAAAAGATATCACATCTTCCCTGGCAACAGCTTCCATTCTTTGGAGATAGGTGCCTTCTCAAAGCCAAGCCAAGGCCTCATCTGTCGGTGAAGTCTTCCATCTAGACCACTCACCAAAAAAGATGGCATGGCTAAGCTTAAAGGCTCCTGGAGGGTACCTAAGTGAAGACCTCTCTCTACAAGGAGGAAAATTAGGCTTAAAGACAGGAAAGGATTTGCCAAAGTCATTCATTTAGCAAGTAGCTGCATTAGAACTTGACACCAGGCCTTCTTATACTAGGTGCAGCGATTAAGAGAACACCAGCCTCAGAACCACACAACACACAATCAAATCCTGCCTCCTCTCCTAGCTGAGAGATTTGACTAATTTAACCTCTTTCAGGCCCAGCTGTCCCCTTTATCAAGATGGAGACGGTAATATAATCTACCTCTGAGGGTTGTTGTAAGGCTTAAATGAAATAAAATGATACACGCTTAACTGACTCACACAGAGCAAGTGTTCAGGACGTGTTGGGGAGCAAAGTACAGTCCTCTTTATCTACACCCTGGAATAAACACCTCCGACCTCCAATTCTTGTGCCCGGACCAAACAACTAGGTAGTCGATATTGAGTTTTCCACAGCTGGTCATAGGCATCACTCCCTTGGTTTTGCTCAAAGCATGGCTCAGGGAGATGAAGAAGAGGGTCTAATTCCACAAACCCTGCTTCTAACCCTACTCTCTCTGTTTACACTGGGGTTGCAATTTTAAATATCCACAGAGAACAGACAGGTATATAAACAAGTACAACAGGCCAGGTGAGATGTGTGACAAATTGGAGAGTACAATTTGTTCCTGGCCTCATAAAATTGCCTTTGCTTCACTCCCGGCGGTACTGAGGGCTAGTAGCTAGCCACTGGGGAACAAGCCATAATTTGAATTATAAGAATGCTTACAATGTCACCTTTGTGAGGCCCGTGAGTCAATTCTTGACTGATAACACTATCAACATTAGGTGGGTACCTGTGACCACTGACCTGAGCTTTATCTCCTAGACATAGTGAACTGTACCCAACAATCTGTACTTGTATCAATTGCATTACTGACAGCTCAGAGGAGAATTTGTGGCTGCACACATAGGTGTGCTGGTCACTGTATATTTTAGAGTTTTTTTTTCTTTTATCCTGCCTAATTTTTAATTATTTGTTTATTTATTTACTTATTTAGACTTTATTTATTTCTTTGAGAGAAAGAAAGAGAGAGCAAGAGAGAGTATGAACAGCAGTAGAGGAGAGGGAGAAGCAGACTCAATGCTGAGCAGGGACCCCTACCCCCACCCCCCACCATGGGGCTCAATTCCAGGACCCTAGATCATGTCCTGAAGGCAGATGCTCAACTGACTGAGCTACCCAGGCACCCTTAATTTTTTGAAAAATTCCTTATTTCCATTAAGAAAGAAATTGTGCTTCATGTAATATGTTCCAATAAAAATGTATAGAGTAAAATGTTTACTTAGGGGCACCTGGGTGGCTCGGTAGTTGAACATCTGCCTTCGGCTCAGGTCATGATCCTGGGATCCTGGGATCAAGTCTCGCGTCAGACTCGCTGTAGGAACCCTGTTCCTCTCTCTGCCTATGTCTCTCTCTCTCTCTCTCTCTGCTTCTCATGAATAAATAAATAAAATATTTTAAAAATAAATAAAATAAAATCCCTTATAGAACCACCTCTTCAGGGATAACCTTAGCAAGAGTTTGATAGGTTTTTTTCCGGGTTTATTTTATACACATACATACACACCCTGTATTAGTTTGCTAGGCTAGGGCTGCCAGAAGAAAGTACCACAGACTGGGTGACTTAAACAACAGAAATTAATCTTCTCACAGTTTTGGAAGCTAGACATCTGAGATAAAGGGGTCAGCAGGGTTGGGTTTCTTTCTTTTTTTTTTTTTTAAGTTTTTTTTTTTTTTAAAGATTTTATTTATTCATTCATGAGAGACACAGAGAGAGGGAGAGAGAGAGGCAGAGAGAGAAGCAGGCTCCATGCAGGGAGCCCAATGTGGGACTTGATCCCTGGTCTCCAGGATCAGGCCCTAGGCCGAAGGCAGGGGCTCAACCGCTGAGCCACCCGGGGATCCCCAGGGTTGGGTTTCTCCTGAGACCTCTCTCCTTGGCTTGCCGATGGCCACCTTCTACCTCTGTCTTCACATGGTCTTACTCAGTGCATGTCTGTGTCCTAACTTCCTTTTCTTATAAGGACACTAGTCATATTGGAGTAGAATCCATCCTAAAGACCTCATTTAGCTTCAATTACCTCTTTAAAGAGCTTTTCTCTAAATACAGTCACATCCTGAAATACCCAGGATTAAGGCTCCAGCATATGAATTGGGGGGTTACGTATGAACTCAGCCTCACAACACACATGTACGATTTTTCTTGTCCTGAACAGTTCTGCAACTTGTTTTTTCTTCACTTAATTTCAACACGTTTCCAAATCAGAAGATTGTGTATCTTCCTGAGGAGGCTGAGATACTGAGTAGTTAGCTTCCTCATCGCCTGTGTATAGCAAGAGAGAAGAGGCTGGGAATGGCCATTTGAATCAACAGCCAATGGCGTCCGTCAAAAAGCTATGCCAGCTGGTCACGGCCTCTCTTCCTCCTCCTTCTTATTGCTTTTATCACTTTGTGTTTTTGCCTAAAGTTCATGTGATTTTCTTAGGCTTTTTCTTCATACCCCACATCAAGTTGGCTCCTGCATAAATCATGCTCTGTCTGCTATTTCTATGATGTGCAGTCATTGGAAAATGCTATAATGTCCTTGCTTACTTTTCTTAGCTCTTCTGGCTCCTTCTTTTATCTCATTCAGTTGATTTATTACTCTATCTTTTATCTCTTGTTTTCCACAGAGGTCACATGCTCTATCTTTTCTGTGGAGAGTGCAAGGCATGTGTTATCTGAAAGCCTCTGCTGTTCCCTGGGATATATTCTCCAAGTCTCCTGTTTGACTGTCAATAGTGGGAGTGCTTTCTCCTTTACTCCTCTCCTTTGTGTCTTTGGATTCCCTGTGCATTCTGCCCCTGGGACTTAAAAATGCACATCGATACCCTCTTGTTTGGCCTTTCAGCAATCTGTGCATGCATGCATGCATTTACGCATTTTGTCTCAGCTCTTCTGTGACCCTGTCAGGGCCCGTCATGTGGGCCTACCTTAAATTTTCAGACTGTTCCCAATCTGAGGTGAAGCTCATTCCCTTTGCAGATTTCTGAAGGCCCCTTGAGCATTGCTTTGATGTGGCAGTCAAATCTACTGCAGTGGCTTTATTGTCATCATTAGGAAAGATTTTCTTACTTCAAGATTACGTAAATGTTCATCCATCTCTGGAAGTATATTTCTTGCTATTTTTTTCAAATGGCTAGCCAACTTTTCCAATACCATTTTTGAAATTATCCAAATCTGTCCTACCTCTGTAATTTGCTGGACAGTGTTTATACACATAGTGTATATATAATATCCTGCACAATGTAAAGACATAGGACTTTTCTGGGCTTTTCTTTCAGCCTTGCTAATGTAGCTCTTCCAGTTAGCTATTTTTGGAACACAAATGTATATTCATAAACACATTATATTGCACTGTATTATATTTTATACAGAATATATATGAAATTTTAGGCTTATAATACAGGAACTTGAAAGTTGCATAAATTAAAGCTTGCACTGCTCTCATCTTGTACTTAGACCCCATGGGCAAGGTCTAGTCATCGCACTGATTAGACTAGATTAGAACACAAGAGATATGCCCTAAACAAGAGAACTTAGGGATGACCTTTATTGCCTGTGGGTGAGGCTGCTAGAGCAAGGCCCATGCTGTGACTCAACAGTGAGAAATTTGTCTGAAGTTATCAAACTTTTATTTTCATATAACGGACAGGGGCAAGTCTTCTTTTTCAAATGATCAAAACAAGTGGCCTGAAGATTTATCTTAGGGAGAGAGCACTCTGTATACAAAACATTTCATAGTCCTCTTAGACACACAAAGTTGGTTCTCAGGTCAAAAAGCCTAGTCATAAGGTGTAAAAAGGGAGTTCAATTGCCTTATGAGAACGAAAGGAATTATTTTAGAATTCCATGAGGAGATGACAGAAACAAGGAAGGCAGACAGAAAAAGCAAAAGCCAGTGATACAGTGAAATCCCCAGGGCTGAGATTGCTAAACAGACTTTTAGGAGGATACCCAATATTCAGAGTTGAGTTGTTGGTATTGTTTTTTTAAGATTTTACTTATTTATTTGAGAAAGAGTTCAAGAGCAAGTGGGGGATGGGGTGTTAGGGGGGTGGAGGGAAGAGGGAAAAGGAGAAGCAGACTCCCTGCCGAGCAGGGAGCCCCACATGAGGCTCGATCCCAGGACTCTGAGATCATGACCTGAGCTGAAGGCAAATGCTTTACCTCAAAAGCCACCCAGATGGCCCTGTTGGTATTGTTTTGACATTCACCATCTCTCCAAGTTCTCTGCATCCTTCATTCCTCAAATGAAAAGCCTGGTAGTGGGGATGGGGAGGGGAGTAGAGGGCAGTAGCTGCATCCATATCTGGGTCTATGTGCTGTCATGGATGGTCCATAATCTAAACTTATTCAGTAGAAACATGAACCAGAACAGAGGTAATAGTGAGCAGGTCAGTTCCTCAAACTATTGTAAAAACTTGGGAAAGATCATTGATTTCTATACATTATAAAATGAAGACTTCAGGTTACACTAGATCTTGCAAAGCAGGGTGATCTCAGCTGACGTCTTGCAGTTATCCAAAAGTTCACTGACTATGCAAAAGAACTGGCATCACTCAGCGATTTGGGAAAATGCATTGCTGTATGGCTCAGTTTACCTCCTAGAAACAAGTGAGGAGAGAGAAGAAAAACAAAATTTCAAAACCTCTGTTAGTTTTTCTTTTTTAAAGATTTTATTTATTTATTCGTGAGAGAGGCAGACACAGGCAGAGGGAGAAGCAGGCTCCCTGCAGGGATCCCGATGTAGGACTCGATCCCAGGACTCCGGGATCACGCCCTGAGCCAAAGGGCTCAACCACCAAGCCACCTGGGTGTCCCTTTATTAGCTTTATTAGCTTTTCTAATGGTCCGTTTTTTAAGCAGCGCAGATTGTATGTGATTTTTTTTTTCAAAACGTGGCTAATCATAATAGCTTCTTCAGGGATCCCTAGGTGGCTCAGCGGTTTGGCACCTGCCTTTGGCCCAGGGCGCGATCCTGGAGGTCTGGGATCAATTCCCACGTCGGGCTCCCGGCATGGAGTCTGCTTCTCCCTCCTCCTGTGTCTCTGCCTCGCTCTCTCTCTCTCTCTCTCTCTCTCTATGTCTATCACGAATAAATAAATAAATAAATTAAAAAAATAATAGCTTCTCCATAGGATTATAGGATTACCTGATTAATGCTGTGAGTATAGTGCTTTGGAAGTGTCTGGCACACAGTAAATTCTGCATATGTTTACTATTAAGACTACAAGTATAGCTGTCATTATCATGCTTATTAGAATAAGGGGAATTGAGATGGAGGGCTTCTAAGAGGAAAGGTGCTGGAGCCTTCAGGAGCAGGGAGAGGAGTGCCTGCTCCCAGTTCACCCCTTCACCTCAAACAAGTGGATCGTATACAAAAAACAAATGCCTGTGGGAAGTTTTGGTGGGGGGTACAGTTGTGGGGCAAAGGATCACAGAAAAGTAGCTGAGTCATGGAGCAGGGAAGAGAGAATGGCTTCAGGAAGTGGGATATAAATAAAACCAAGAGTGTGAGGGAATTGCAACTTAAAACCAGAAATGACTGGGGGTCAATAAACTCACCGGGAATCTGCAAACATAACTAAAAAGGACATTGAACTTCCCATTGAATTTGGGGTTAAAGAAATCGTGCCAATCAAAACTAAATAAATAAAAAGCCAAAACTACATTTAAGTGATGATCTCAGTTCATATTGAAAATAGACTGTACAAGAAAGTTGAGAGAGAACTCATTGAAAATCTATCGGATGAACATTTCTGGGAAAGTGGTCATTTCAATGCAAACTTGCAAATTCCTTTCCAGCCTAGACTCATGAAAATAAGCAAAAAATATCCCCAAATAGAGAAGGACCCAAAGTCATACATATTAGGCAAATTAGCTAGCTATGATTCAATTCATACCAAATTGAAAACTGGTGCTGGTAATGAAAGCATTAACATTTGAGTTGGTGAGCATTGGTGGTACGGGAAGAGGACGAAATTCTGAGAATCTCACCATTACTACCCAACAGAGAGGGTGGGTTGTGGATCGTACATTCAAGACCCATTCCTCTGTAAGATATTAATAAAATTACAGAGAACACTGGATAAGTAGCTCTTCTTGTTGACTTGACACTCCTGAACAGGTTAGGTCTTTAGGGGAGCTGCAGAACAGGAGTGACTGGGTAGAGTGTGGGGGAAGATATGCCAACCACCAAAACCAAGCACTAGCATCAGCATCTCCCTAGCCAGATCTCCATCAAAATGGCTGCCTTTCCCCAAAGTCAGGATCAAACAGAGGTATGGAGACCCTCCCTACTGTTCCCCCACCAGAAAGACACTGATCTGAAATCAGTGAAGTTGCTCACAGTTATGGGATTTTTAACAACTCTTGAAAAGAAATGTGGCTTCCCAGCAGATTACCAAACAAACAAACAAACAAACAAACAAAAAACCCTGAACAATAAATAAAATAATGGACTACAAGAGAGAGTCCAGAAGTAGAATTTTACATATATCTAGTCAATTGATCTTGATAAAGGTGCCAAGGTAAAGCAAATAAGGAAAGAATAGTCTTTTTCAATAAATTGTGTTGTTGAAATCCCTACTTCACATTATTATATACATCAACATTGATGTCTCACTATACACAAAAATTAACACAAAAGAGATCACAGACTTAAATGTAAAAGCCAAAACTATAAATCTTCTGAAAGAAAACATAGGAGAAAATTTTTGCAATCTTTGCCTAGACAAAAAAAAAAATTTTTTTTAAGATTTTATTTTCAAGTAATCTTTGGGCCCAAATATGGGGCTCAAACTCACAAAACCCCAGATCAAAAATTGCATGCTCTAATGACTGAGTGAGCCAGGTGCCCCCTAGGCAAAGATTTCTGAGATAAAACACCAAAAGCATGAGCCATAAAAAGAGAGAGAGATAAATTAGACTTCATTGAAATTTAAAACTCTATTCTTCTAAAGATGCTGTTAAGAAAGCAATGGACTGGGAGAAAATATTCACAGTTTGTCTATTTGCCAAAGCACCCATATCCAGAATATATAAAGCAGTTCTGTAGCTCATAATAAATAATGAGGCAATTTCTTGTCTGGGTGAGGGAGGGAAATGGGCTTTGGAAGCCTGATAATAATACAAGTAATATAAAGTGTTCATTGTTTGCCAGGTGCTCTTCTAAGTCCCATATACATATTATTAGCTCATTTAATCCCCTGAACGATTCTGGGAGGTAGGAATTCCTATCTCCATTTTACAGATGAGCAAACTGAGGCAGGGTGGCAAGAGCCACAGGGTGAGAGAATAGCTGAAAGAGCACACTCCCCCCCATACCACTGTCCCTGGGTGAATGGCAGCAGGATGGCAATGCCCACAGGAGGTCAATTGGAGAGGGCCCCTCTGCCCAACACAGCATCTTCTGGTAATGACAGGTGGGGCAGGTATTTGGCCCCCACTCATCACCTTGCTTCACCACCCCCAATCTGTGACTAGGAAATGATAAACGAGGATGCCACCCTGCAAAAGACCTCTGCCTGGATAAACTGGTTTAGAGATTGCCCAAAGAGTGGGATTGCCTGGGGCCCTTGGGGGTGTGCTAAGGTGGAGTGGTTGGGCCTCCCCGGCCCCCCTCCCCGGCCCACTCATCTGGAGAGGAAGACAGCACTTGTGTCTTCATGTCTTCATCCCTCCCCAGGAGGCACTGGGCAGCCAGAGCACACATGGCCACAGCAGGCACAGGGAATATGAGCTCACGAGGAAAAAAAAAATGAGACATCCGAGGAACACAAACACCATAAAATAAAGATGACAAATTGAAAAGCTGACAGCAGAGGAAGCAGAGTTAAAGGCCCAGCAAAATAAATATCAAATAAAAATTACAGATGTCCTTGGAAACGCAGGGAAGGAATTAGAAATGGGACAGTACAGAAAGAATAATGGGTGTGATGAGGAAGGAGCAATGTCATGGGAGACATAAGGTAAGTAAATCACTTTGACTTTATTGCCACCTAAAATAATGGCAAAAATTAAAAGACAAAAATGTGTGTTCATGACCATGCGGAATTCCAACATTCTGGGAGAGAAGGCCGCGTTACAGGGTCGTGAAATTGCGCTGAGAGACTTGACTCATTTGGGGAGAAGACACGGAAAATTTTAAAGGGTATAAGACAAGGTGAGAAGGAATAACACATCAGAAGAGAAGAGCTGGAGAAAGCTGGAACCAAGGTTTAATTTGAGGCAAAACAGATTTCAAACTCTTCATTTCTTTCCCACCCTGCCCCCCCAAAAACAGACTATGGGGAAAAATAATGATGTCATGTAATGGTACAAGTATAGTAGACCCCAAAAGACATAATGATTACGAGCATGTGTACATCCAACTACTTAGCCTTAAAATAGATAAAGGAAACTAGGGAGAAACCGATAAAGCCACCATTTTTAGAAGAAGTTTTAACACTTACTCAGAAACTGTTAGATCACACAGATTTTAAAAATTAACTACAGTAGAGAAGATTTAATTAATAGAGGATTGGACATTTTTAAACCAGGACTCAGCTACATATTTTTTCTCGGCACGTCTGAAGGAAGGGGCCCACGATAGCAGTGATTCTCAAAAGCAGGAAGTCTTGTTGGGAAAGATAGTACTAATTCATAAAACTGGTCGTGATAAGGGAAATTTATAGGATCAGAAAAATTAAAGCGAGTCTAAAAGTTTAAAAAGCTGCATTGAAAGAGATAAAATTCTAGGACAGTTGGCTAAACAAGAATGAGACTCTGACAGAAATATGGAAAATCGATCTAGACTCTGGCTAACGCTAACTTTTGCAATCTTTGCTTAGACAAAAAAAAAAAATTTTTTTTGTCTTCAATTCTTAGAACTAATATTCAGTCAGCAACCACTGGGTGCCAAGCACTCTTTCACATGGGATCCCATCTTACCCCATCTTTATTTTTTTTTTTAAGATTTTATTTTTTATTCATCAGAGACACACAGAGAGAGGTAGAGGCACAAGCAGAGGGAGAAGCAGACTCCCTGTGGGGAGCCCGATGCGGCACTCGATCCCAGGACCCAGGGATCACACCCTGAGCCAACCCAGGTGCCCCTCACCCCATCTTTAAAACAACTCTATGAGCTAGGTACCACTATTATCCCCATTTTACAGAAAAGGAAACTGAGGCATGGAAAACTTAAGTATCTTGCTCAAGGTTACCCAACTTCTAAGTGTGCCATAAGAAAGCAATTAAAATAAACTACATATTAGAATATGAGAGGGAATATTATCATCGTTATACCTATTATGTTTTGAGAGAGAGAAAGCACGCATGCATGTGTGTGCATGTGAGGGGGAGGAGCACAGAGAGGGAGAAAGAGAGAGAGAATCCCAAGCAGGCTCTGCTGTGACTGAGCCACCCACGCATCCCCATTATATCTATTTTTTAAAATTGAGGAATCTCACTTAGGGAGGGTTCATTAATTTTCCCAAGGTCACAGAGGGAGCAAGTGATGGAGCAGGTACTTGAATCCAGTTAATCTCCCTCTAAGAGCTGAAGCATGTGACCACTAACATGTCTCTCATCAGTGAGATCAGAAGAAGCTCTCTATAGACTCCTTTTGAAATTGCTCAAGACAGGGCGCCTGGGGGGCTCAGTGGTTAGAGCATCTGCCTTGGGCTCAGGTCATGACCCCGGGGTCCTGGGATGGAGTCCCGCTTCCTGCTTCTCCCTCTGCCTATGTCTCTGCCTCTGTCTGTGTGTGTCTTGTGAATAAAAAATAAAATCTTTAAAAAAATTTGCTCAAGACACATTGTTAGGTGGAGGAGAGAATTTGGCTCCAAAAATAGTATGTAAAATATTTCCTTCAAAAACATAACATACACTAATACATATGCACACATTTTATCATATGATACGCAATAATAGTATTTTATTCATATTAATTTATATTTATTGTATGGCGCAGCGGTTTGGCGCCTGCCTTTGGCCCAGGGCGCGATCCTGGAGACCCGGGATCGAATCCCACGTCGGGCTCCCGGTGCATGGAGCCCGCTTCTCCCTCTGCCTGTGTCTCTGCCTCTCTCTCTCTCTCTGTGACTATCATGAATAAATAAATAAAATCTTTAAAAAAAAAAAATATTTAGAATAAGTACATAAGAAAGTTATATATTACATATAGAGAGGGGGAAACAGAGACAAAGAGAGAGACAGAGAGAGATTGAATAGCCTGGGAAGAGCTTTGGAGTCACATCACATATATTGGATCCCAGCTCTACCATTTACACACTGGGTGGCCTCTGGCAAGATTTAATCTCCCCTTGCCCCCTCCCTTCCTGTAAAATGCGGCTAATACTGATACTTAACTCAGGGCTGTACTGATGAAACCAGTCGCTACATGGAAGGGTGGCCCACCAAGGGCAACTGCTTACTAAGCATTAGTTACTTTGGTGGTTAAAAATGGCCATTTCTGGAGACTATTACCCCGTTGTTACTTTAGTAGTCAAGGAAGATTAATAAATTGGGAATAAATAACTCTACTATATACAGAGTGATATGTGATATCTAGGTGATACTAATGCAGAAATAGGTAGATCAATGAACTAGATTGGAGACGTCAGAGAAGTCCCCATTATACTGGGATATTAATAGGTAATAAGAATGTGGAACCAGTGGGGAAAGTGTGTCTCTTTCCTCTCACCATTGGGGTAAAATGCGTGGCTACTCTGGGGAAGAAACCAAAGCTGAAGTCAACAAAGCATCTCCATTCCTTCTGCAGACGTGCGGGGCTAATTGAGCCATCCTGCCTATCCCCGGTGGGTCAGTGAGCTGGTTTAAATTAATGCCACTAGTATTGCTTTTTCTCTTCTTTTCTGAATTAGAATATCTGGCCGAGCTGGGAATCGGGTGGAAAGAGTCCACTTAGGACACTGCTCTCAGCCCTGGTGCCTAGCAGGCGCCTTGCACCCCGGGCCCCACCCTGTGCCTTTAAATCATCCCTGGAAGAGGGCCCATACATCAGCATTTTTCAAAGACTCTCCCAGATGATTCTAGCATGCGGTCAGGATTAATAATCACTACTTTACAGGGTATTATTTTACCAAAATGACATATTAAAGGTTAATTTCCTAGGAACAAAAGTTCACACAAGCTGTTTGTTAAGAGATTCCCGCATTCCTCCCCTCGGGGGATCCTAGTTGGCAGGTACACTCTGCATTTAGATTTTCCTTCGGGAATGTTAATTGCTTGAGCTATCATAACAGAATGGAATTTTTACTTTTCCCCCGATATGAGAGAGAGAAGAATCTGTACAGCATGGTTGAACTCTGACCTCTACGTCTATTTGGATAGCACCCCCAAAACCAGCAATGCAAGTCGGCCTGTTTATTTATTTCTTTTTAAAAAAGATTGTGTTTATTTATTTGACAGAGAGAGAGAGAGATCACAAGCAGGGGGAGCTTCAGGCAGAGGGAGAGAGGGAGAAGCAGGCTCCCTGCTGAGCTGGGAGCCTGAGGAGGGACTCGATCTCAGGACTCTGGGATCATCACCAGATGCTTAACTGACTGAGCCCCCCCAGGTGCCCCAGTGATCCTGTTTAACTGCCAGACTTGTGCACCACAAAAAATGCAGGATTGAGCCACTTCACAGCACCGAGAAATCACCAGGCCGCCCTGTAGAGCCCGAGGTAATGAGGAAACCAAAAGTCTTTCTAAAGTCAGAAAGCTCTGCTGTATCTCCAGGCCTTCCTCCTGGTTTCCAAGCAGCCAGCCACCTGCTCTCAGCTTTCACCAAGAACTAAACAATTTAAGGAAGGAAAAAGATTATTCTGGGCCAAAAAGTTTCTGGGAAACTTGAAGTAACGTTGCCGAGGGAGAGGACGTCTCTTGGCCTCATTCCCCTGTCAGGCATGACCATCTTCTGGGCGGGCGGAAGAGAAGAAAGCCCTTTATCTTTTCCTGGTCACGATCTTTTTCCAGGCCTCACCGCCCGAGCTCCTGCTGAAGGAGACCTGTTAACCACTGCTTCGGGGGTAGAGGGGCAGCTTGAGATTAGATCACCAAAGATAAGGTCGGGCAGGATCAGCTGCTAGAGTCGCTCTGCCATCTATGATGCTCGAGGTGCAGTGACACACACAAATGCGCTACTGAGCCAGAAATTACAACACATGTCAGCTCTTTCTGGAAACCTGTCCTTTGGGAGGTGAAGGCAAGTTGCAAATGGGAAAGTTTGATGGATGGGTTTATTTATTTTTATTTTTTTTAAGCTTTTATGTATTTATTCATGATAGACATGGGTGGGGGGGAGCAGAGACACAGGCAGAGGGAGAAGCAGGCTCCATGCAGGGAGCCCGACTCGGGACTCGATCCCAGGATCCCGGGATCACTCCCTGAGCCAAAGGCAGGCGCTAAACCGCTGAGCCACCCAGGGATCCCCCAGATGGATGGGTTTAAAGAAGTATTTGACTGCCTGGGGTGGACACAGCCCACGTTTCCAGCGCCCATCCCCGCTTCTGGAGCAATGTTAGAAAACCAATGCTGTGCAGACCAAGCTTTACACATAAAAGGAGAGTTGGCGCAGGAAGCACACAAAGAGAAAGTCAGAAGGCTCACGCTGGTCCCAGCCAGGTCCAGGCTTGTCCCTCCTGCAGCCCGGCTACCCCAGGGGCAGTAGACTAGGGGTGAGGCCAGGGCTGGCAGGAGTTGTTGCTCTGGCCTTGGCTTTTAGGCAGCACACCTCCTCAGAGTGCCATCTGCCCCACACCCCCCAGCAAATCCCTCTGCTTTGATGTCACACACCTGCCTTCCTTTCCCTTTAGAGATTTTCTGGGCCCCCAGAGAGATCTTTCTTGGGAAGTAAAAGGAGTAGAAAGAGCATGAGTCAGGACATGAGAAGACCAGAGCTTTGGGACCATGTGACCGAGCACACTACTTTTTCTTCCTCTGAGCCTCATTTCCATATTTTAAAAGAATGAGAGTCTAGATTTCTCCCCCTCCCTGTTGTGGACGTGGGAGTCACCCCATACCTCCCTCATCATGGCAACTCTATTGCAATTGCTTCTTCTGTCTCCCTGACCAGACTGAGAGCTCACTATGCCAGGGCCATGTCTGTCTTACTTATTCTTGTGTCCTCACTACAAGGGCACGGGGACAGGCAATCAGAAAATGCATCTGTTGGATTAGAGAGAGGAAGGAGGGAGGGAGGGTGAGCTATCCCAGCAGGCCCCTGGGTGCCTGTTTGCATAAAGGTTGCCCCGAGCCCTAAAAATTGCCTAAGCCGGGACAGAAGGAAGCTGCTTCTCTCCAATCCCGAGGCAAGGGAAAATAAATGAGGCCAGATGCAAAACCAAGCCGTGGCCCAGATCTCCAACGTGAGGCTCTGGAAACGTGAAAGAAGCAAAGCTACCTGTGGGGGCCAGGGTTTCGTGAATACCCCAAGCGGGCCCTGCAGGGCTTTGGCAGAGCAGAGGGTGGGAAGGGTTTCTTCCAATGGCACCAGAGAGGCCCGAGGCCTTGCAAGAGCCAGCAGATGAGACTTTGCTAGAGCTTTGTCATTAGGTGCATTTTCTAAATCTGAAAGGAATGCTGCAGACTGGGGAGGGCACTGGGGGGGCTAGGGGGGCCTGGAGAAGAATGCTGGCGTTAGCATGGGGCTGGGCCTGGGACGACCCCCGGGAAGGGCCCCACAGCTGGCAGCCCCAGAACTCGCCACCTGCCTGGAGTGATCTGGGGAAGACTCTGGTGTGTCCGTTGACAAATGTGGCGGAAGAGGGAGAGAGCACGTGGGTGGACTTGGAATCAGGGGGTCTGAGAATAATCTGGCGAACACATTGTCGGAGCATCATCCAGGGTCTTAATTTTTCCAAAAAGAGGAGAACAGAGAAGTGGTTATCATTAGATTATTTTTGTGGTAATCCTGACCTCACAGAATCATGGAATCAGGGGCACCTGGGGGGCTCAGTGGCTTAAGCATCCGACTCTTGATTTCAGCTCAGGTCACGATCTCAGGGTCGTGAGATTGAGCCCCACATCAGGCCCTACACTCAGCGAGGAGTCTGTCTGAGATCTCTCCTCTCCCTCTCCACCCCCCCGCCCCCTGCTCGCACACCCTCTCTCTAAATAAATAAATAAAATTAAAAAAAAAAATCACAGAATCAGAGGTGTTGCCCAGAGGCCCATCCCAACATTTATTTTTATTTTTTAAAAGATTTTATTTATCTATTCATGATAGACAGAGAGAGAGAGAGACAGGCAGAGACACAGGCAGAGGGAGAAGCAGGCTCCATGCAGGGAGCCTGATGTGAGACTCGATCCCGGGTCTCCAGGATCATGCCCTGGACCAAAGGCAGGAGCTAAACTGTTGAGCCACCCAGGGATCCCCCCATCCCAACATTTATAGAAAGTATTCCTCCCAACAACATCAAGAGCAGCTACCATTTTTATTCCACTTCTTTCTGCCCACAGGGCCAGGATTAGGGGAAGAGGAGTGGGGCACTAGCCTTGGTGCAAAATGTAAGGGGTGCCCCAAAACTCAGTAATCACGGTAAATAATATGTTAATGCCCTGATGCAAGAAAGTCCATGATGAAACGCCGGGACACCTGCACCCCGATGTTTATAGCAGCAATGGCCACAATAGCCAAACTGTGGAAGGAGCCTCGGTGTCCAACGAAAGATGAATGGATCAAGAAGATGTGGTTTATGTATACAATGGAATATTCCTCAGCTATTAGAAATGACAAATACCCACCATTTGCTTCAACGTGGATGGAACTGGAGGGTATTATGCTGAGTGAAGTAAGTCAGTCGGTGAAGGACAAACATTATATGTTCTCATTCATTTGGGGAATATAAATAATAGTGAAAGGGAATATAAGGGAAGGGAGAAGAAATGTGTGGGAAATATCAGAAAGGGAGACAGAACATAAAGACTCCTAACTCTGGGAAGCGAACTAGGGGTGGTGGAAGGGGAGAAGGGGGGGGTGGGAGTGAATGGGTGACGAGCACTGGGGGTTATTCTGTATGTTAGTAAATTGAACACCAATAAAAAATAAATTAAAAAAAAAAAGAAAGTCCATGATGAACAAAAGGGCAAAATTTTAGAGAAAGGCAAATACAATATGATTTCACTCACATATGGAATTTTATTTTATTTTATTTTATTATTTTATTTTATTTTATTTATGATAGTCACACAGACAGAGAGAGAGAGGCAGAGACACAGGCAGAGGGAGATGCAGACTCCATGCACCGGGAGCCCGATGTGGGACTCGATCCCAGGACCCCAGGATCATACCCTGAGCCGAAAGCAGATGCTCAACCACTGAGCCCCCCAGGTGCTCCTTTTTTTACTTCTTTTCAAACACTCCTCAGGATGAAATGATGCTGCTCTGTATTTGCCGATGTCTCTCCAGTCCCTGACACATAGTATAAGCCCACGATACATCATTACGTGAATAAAGTACATGAATGGAGCACTTGCCGATGAGATATCTTGCGAAGTGCTTTACCAAAATGCGTGATTTTAACTACAGTCGTACAGATAAGGAAGTGGGCTGAGGGGCGTTAAGAGGCAATTGCACTTCATGTGGCATAAGGTCACGTAGCTAGTGAGTGAAAGAAGGCTAAAATCTTCCAGAATCCAGCAACCCATGTCATTACCTCTACTACCACGCGGGCTTTGGGTTCCTCATTTCTCTCTTCCAAGGAAAGATTTAACTCTATTCCCAAAGTCACTCTGGGCCTTCTCCACCGAACCATTGTTGAGGAAACAGCAAAATGCCAATCCTTTCCTTAATTACAAGCATGGCCATCAGTAGGTTTTGCACGTCCAGAAGGCTCTGGTGTGCCCCATTCATGGATGGGGCGGTTCTCCCCTATCTGGCTGAGGTTGGGGTGGCCTCCTTCGTGCAAGTCCGGCCTGTAATCATGTAGAGTTTACCCACACTCATCTTCCTTCGAGGCTGCGAACTGTCCAACTGTCCAATCAGGTCTGATGAGATAGTAGCAGCTCCGGGACACAGATCCTATCTGTACTTGAGCTTCTGGCTGACACTGCCCCTACTTGTACTCTCTCCCTCTCCCTCTCTGTCTTTCTTTCTGACAAATAAATAAAATCTTTAAAAAAACAAAATAGACAAGTTTGGATACCATAAAATTCACCAGTCATTTTACCGACTTGTGCAACTAGCACCACAACCCAGTGATAAACACTCCCATCATCCACTAAGATCTCTCTTCCCCATTTACAGTTAATCCCCATTTCTACCCACAACCCCGGGCCACCACTAATCTACTGTCTCTATGGATTGGCCTTTCCTGGACATTTTATGTTGATAGAATCATTCAGTTGCGTGTCTGGCTTCTTTCGGGGAGCGTGATGATTCCGAGGTTGGTCTCTGTTGTAGCGTGCATCGATTTTGTCCCTTCTTAGTACTGAATACAACTCCAGATGTGTGATTTGAATGGGACTGAACGAGCAGCTCTGGCCATTGGCTCCTTCCCCTGAGCCTCTTTCCTGGAGACCCACCCGCAGGCCCCCCAACCCCAGCTCTGAGTACCCTTCTCCCCAGGTTGTCTCCATGGGACAGCAAATCTGACCACCTCGTTTGCACTTGGAAACAGGTGGCTTTTCCCGTCCTCAACCCAATGTCCTGTGGTGGTCCTGGGTCCCCTTTATCAGACAGCAAGCTCTCTGCGGGGAGAATTGGGTCCTGGGCTGCTTCTACATGGTCTCAGCACTCCAAGAGCAGTGTGAGCAGAGAGCAAGCACCTGAGAAGTATGTGTGAAGGATGCTAGTGTGCAAAGCAAGGCTGCCACAGAGAGTGTGGACAGGCCTGGTGTTCTTTCCATCCCTTCGGCCCCAGCTGCCTGGTGCTCAGTGTGTGCTCAGCGCCCCAACCCTGAGTCCAGAGAGACACAGAGTGAGAGCTTGGCTGTGTCAGCTCCCCTGAGGCCATGGGCCCAGATGTCCCTCCAGTGAGTTCTACAGAATATACTGGAAAGAGCAAAAGCTCTGGCTCTGAGTGACCTCAGGAAAGGTTTCTCCTCTGGAAAACAGGAAAAGTATCCATGCTATGAGATTAAATGAGGTAAGGTATCAATAAAATAGGCCCAGAGTACAGTGGTGGCCTTCTTCTCCCTTCCCCACCCGCCCCCCGTGGCTTTTCTCACCCCTCCCACTTCTCCCAAAGTCCATGGATAATGGAAATTCAAAGCCACTTTAGAATTTGGCAAAAGCAGTATCACCATCCTAAAGGTATTACTCTATCTGTGGAAGGATTGAACATGTCGGGGGAAGGGGTTCCAAGGACTGACTCAGTTTTGACATTGCTGAGACGCTGCCAGGGACAGTGGCTAATGGACAGCTCTCAGCTGTGTTTCATTTGATGCCTATTCTAGAAGTTCCAGAGAGGTATTGGCAACATTTGTCAAGGTAGAGGTTTCATATTATAATCTGGATTTCTGCCTTCTCTTGAAAACAAAAACAAAAACAAAAACAAAAGGTCTGACCATTGGGCTTCATGCCTTGAAGGGCAAGCACCCCCCAGATGGCCGCGGATCTTCTCTGGCTCTGAAGACTAGGGTCCATTTTCTCCCCCCACATTCATTTCCATCTCCTGCCTGGCCCCTGACCCGCTGGAACCTGTGCTCCTGTAAAAGGTGATGCCCAAGGGGAATCATTCCTGGGATTGACAACGGTTTAGGAAAGAGCTGAGTTGCTCAGAGATGTTCATTGTCCACTTGGGGTGAGGCCACTTTTATTCTGCCTTTATTTATTTTATTTTATTTTATTTATTTTATTTTTTTATAGATTTTAATTATTTATTCATGAGAGACAGAGAGAGAGGCAGAGACACAGGCAGAGGGAGAAGCAGGCTCCCTGCAGGGAGCCCGACGTGGGACTCGATCCCGGGTCTCCAGGATCAGGCCCTGAGCCCAAGGCAGGCGCTCAACCACTGAGCCACCCGGTGCCCCCCACTTAATTTTACCTTAATACCCACTGCAACATATAGATGATAGTAAGAGCTGAAAGTGGGGAGTGGGGGTGTCGGGAGGGGAAGCTCAGCTCGGCCTTCACTCTTCGCCAGGGTCTAGGAAGGGGAGGTTGGGTGAATTCCTTTCTATGCCTCAGAGCAGAATTCCTGCCCAGCCCTTCCTGTCTTCACGGGAGACTGTGTGTAGCCTGCCTAGCCTGGTGGCTGGCGCAGATGCTCGGAGCGCTCCGTACACACTTAACGGCGAGTGTTATCGCTTTTGTCGTTACCATGATTAAACACTTGATTTCCTGCCACTTAGCCAGCTCCCAGCAAGGTGAGTTCCTAATATCCGTGCCTTTTAACAGCCACCTCCCCTGGCTTCTGTCTCCTGACCTCTCCCAAAAGCCTGGACTCAGGCAGCCCTGCACCCAGCCCGTAGACCCACCATGGCACTACCGCTTGGGCCCTGATTTCTGCCTTTCCTCCTCCACCACTAGCACATCTATCCCTGGTTGCACTGCTTCTATTTTTTTTTAAAGATGTTATTTATTTATTCGTGAGAGACACAGAGAGAGGCAGAGACACAGGCAGAGGGAGAAGCAGGCTCCCTGCAGGGAGCCCGACATGGGACTCGATCCCGGGACCCTGAGATCATGCCCTGGGCCGAAGGCAGACGCTCAACCACTGAGCCACCCAGGCGTCCCTTGGTGGCCCTGCTTCTAGCTGTTTCAGGTCAACAGCTCAGGCTGCCTGCCTCTGGCCTAAAATGCGGGCTCTTTGAGGCAGTGCCTCCCAGTGGGAATCTAGACAGCAGAGGACACAGAGGCATAGGCTCCTGTGACTCTCAGCGGAGTGAGGACCTCCATGCATGAGAGCAGCCTCAATGCCTAGGCCAGTCCCTGGTACACAGCAGGTGCTCAGTGCTTGTGGAATGGATAAATAAGTTAAAAGACAAATGAATGAAGGAGTGTATGAAATGGATCAGAGGCCTGAGTGGTAAAAACCATATGATTCTGTAACTCTCCTCGATGGGTTTCTCTTTTGTGAGTAGGGATAAAATCAGCAAAGGGAAGACAGTCTGTGTGCTGTTCTTCTAGGGGAAGAGGCAAGGAGATTCCCTTCTCCACTGCGGTCCAGCCCTTAAATAGAGCACAGGGTCAGTGGTGGTGACCTCTAAATGAGCTGGGAGGAAAAGGGGAAGGGAGGGAAGCAGCCACAGCACAGGAAGGCCAGACAGCTTGGAGAGCCAGCTGGGGGCTGAGAAGGCACCGAGGGCCGAGCAGGACAGAGGCCTGCTGGGAGTTTCCTCCTGTGGGCACCACTCCTGAAACATCTGCTCCACAAACCCCAACCCTGATTTGTTACCGACCTTATGCCAGGTCCTCACTCCAGCTAGGGGTGAGTCCACTGGGGGGGGGTCTGTTCTAGGGTTATCAACACACAGGGACCCCATAAAGGCAGCTGGGTAGTAGCCTGATGATGTAGAACCAACAGCATCACCACCACAGCACATGGCCTCCCCCCCCACCCCCATTTCCCTGTTCTGCTTCTCTTCCTGCCTGTTTTCTGTGCTAAGGGGAGAGCTGAGGCCGCTTGGGTTTACCAAGCCCCAGACCGATGAAGCAGCTCCCCTTCCCTCGGAGCGGTCCCAGCATCGTGAGCCCAGATATGGACTCTCCACCTTCTCCTCCCCCGCCCCCACCTGCCCATTTGTCCCCAGGGATGAGCCATGGACCCCTTTGGGCAGTGGGAGCCAGGGTGAAAGAACCAGGCCCCTCGCCCTGGATGGCGGATCGCTTCTTCTCTTTCTTCTGGCCACGTATCTCTCTCTTTGAGCAAAAAGTTCATTTTCTCCAGCCTCGGTCCACTTCCTGGGGTTGATTTTCTTTCACCATGATTTTTGGGGAAATTTGAGCTTTTCTCTTTCTGGTGCACAGCAAACCTGGGGGTGCTCTGTGGGCTGGGATGGGGGCAGAGTCTAAGCAGACTTAGGCCTCTGGGATGCTGCTTCTTCTGCATCCCTGCCTCATCCTGGGGCACCATTCCCTACCATCACGATGACGCTCTAGTTGGGGGGCACCAGGGGAGGCCACGTGCAGCATATGTACCACTATCCTACCTTGGAACTCTTCCGTCTCGGGGCACCTGGCTGGCTCAGTCAATGGAGCATGCAGCTCTGGATCTTGGGGTTGTGAGTTTGAGCCCCACGTTGGGCAAGGAGCCTACTTAATTTTTTTTTTAATTTTAAAAATCAAAAGTTAAAAAAAAGAGAACTCTTCCCTTTCATTTGTTACAGATGCTCTTGCCTTACCCACCTCCTTGTGACGGTGATAATCACACCTAAAATTTATTTTGTTTGACCAGGTATTAGGCCAAGCACTTTATCGCATCTGATGTTCGTAACAAATCTACAAGGCATGTGACATTATTTCCTTCATTCTTCAAATGAAAAAATAGGCTTAGAGAGAGGATGTAATTTGCCTAAACTCACCCACCAATGAGTGGTAGAGCCGCAAATTTGAACGCAGGAAGTGAGGCTCTAAAGTCTTTTTTTTTTTTTTTTTTTTTTTTTTAAGCTCTAAAGTCTTATGTCTTGCCACCGGTTCCATATCCTCTCACAGGGCAGAGGGGTGGAGGCAGGAGGGGAGGTCCTCCTCACGAGGGTTTCCTTTTAGGGCAGCTAGTAAGCAAATCTCTAGGGGTGGAAACATCTGTGAGGAACTTGAAGCAGCTCTCTGGTCTCCCCAGTTCCCAGCTGGTGGGGAATATGTTGGTGCCCGTTAGACTCTGGCACCTGGCAGGCATGCTTTCAGGGCACCTCTTCGTGCTGCTAGACACACCCCAGTCTTCAGGACGCCCGGGTGGCTCAGCAGTTGAGCGTCTGCCTTTGGCTCAGGGTGTGACCCCGGGGGCCTGGGATCGAGTCCCACGTTGGGCTCCCCGCAGGGAGCCTGCTTCTCCCTCTGCCTGTGTCTCTGCCTCTCTCTGTGGGTCTCTCGTGAGTGAATAAATTAAAAAAAAAAAAAAAAAAAAAAAAAAGATTACCTCAGCCTTCAGACCAGAAAGAAGAACCTTCTCACTGGACCCTCTAGTGAGGCAGCCTC
This sequence comes from Canis lupus baileyi, assembly GCF_048164855.1. Classification (NCBI taxonomy): domain Eukaryota; kingdom Metazoa; phylum Chordata; class Mammalia; order Carnivora; family Canidae; genus Canis; species Canis lupus. The sequence continues at coordinate 68,379,708 of NC_132847.1, forward strand.
TGCCCAGCTCCGGGGGCTCATGGTCCCATGGAGCCAACACACACCCTGTGTTCCCTGCCCTCCTCCGGAAAGGCCGCCTCCTGGGCCTGGCCTGGAGGAGGCCCCGCCTGAGGGAGCCTCAGACACGGAGCATGGCCTCCCCACCCGTCAGGCCTGGGCGGCCTCTGGCACTACCCGGTCTCCAGGGAAACCGCCAGCATCCCCGGGATTAAGCCGAGCCCGCCACTCCGGGCCTTTGGGAACCCTGACCCAGCTGGGCCAAATCTTCAGCTCTAAACACGGGGACGTGCGTTCCCGCGGGGCCTACACGCTCTCAGGAGCTTCCCTGTCGCAGAGGAGGAGGGGACAGTATTTATCCCTCAGCGTTTTTCATCCTTTTTCCAAACCTCAGCTGCTGTTCTCACTCTGTCAAACCCTGGACCTCCACCCCCTGCCCTCTCTGGCCCTTGTTCACAGAAAACCGCCCATAATCAGCTCCGGGCCCACACCCACATGTTTATTTTTTTCTCCTCACAGAAGCGAAATATGTCCGCTGCGGTCTGAGGTGCCTCAGGAAGACAAGAACTGCAGGGCCTTGCTGAGGGACTGGGGGGTGGGGCGGGGGGGATCCGAGAAAGAGAGGAATCTGGACCGAGGCTGAGATTTCTGGCCTGAGCACGTGGCTGTAGAGGCTAACGGAAGGAAGCTTCCAGTAGGCCACTCACAGTCCCACTCTCTGGAAAGGGGGTGGTCTAGCCGAGCCAGCGTGAAGACCTTTGGGAAGTGCGCCCCATCTTCTGAGATGGAGCAGGGGGTCCAGGGAGCAAGGCTGGCCGTAGGGCGGGGGCCCCCACGGTGTTTCTGTCAACCGGGCTCTGTGGATCAACCACGGTCGGCGCGGCTTCTCTGAGAAGACTCCGGGCAGCGAGAGGAGGCAGGGGCCCCAGGAAGGAGGCCGAGCACCGTGTGCCTCGAGTGGCCGTTGAGCCAAGGAGAAGACACACAGGAGAACTGCCCCCCGGTGTAGCTGTGACGCCAGATGGGAAACCACACCGAGCAGGCTCCCCCGTTAGGCCTGCCCTCGGCCCTGCTCTCTGCAGGCCGCCCTGTCGGTGGGGCAACAGGTGGTCCCGCTGTCCTCTTCTTGCAGAGATACCTCTGCGACAGGAATAATGCTAATGCCTAAAATGCCAGGCCCAGAGGAGGTGGCCGGGAAGCTACTCCGGGGCAGCGGGGACCCTCCTGGCAAATTCGACCACAAAGTGCCCCCTTCTGAACACGGGCAGCTTGAGGAAGTCAGGATAGCTCATGGGAGTTTCGCAGCCTCACACTTAGACGTGAGAAATGCCACATTTCTTTGTTCCTATAAATACCACGGACTTTCTCAGGGCCCGCACACCCCCGCCGAGCGGGCTAGTCCGCCTCGGCCCAGTTCAGGAGGCCTCTCTCGGCATCTCCCTGCCACACGCTCACACGCACACACAGAAAATGCTGCAAGGGATCCCTGGGTGGCGCAGCGGTTTGGCGCCTGCCTTTGGCCCAGGGCGCGATCCTGGAGACCCGGGATCGAATCCCACGTCGGGCTCCCGGTGCATGGAGCCTGCTTCTCCCTCTGCCTGTGTCTCTGCCTCTCTCTCTCTCTCTCTCTCTGTGACCATCATAAATAAATAAAACTTAAAAAAAAATAGAAAAAAAAATGCTGCAAAAGTCCTGAGATGGCCTGTGAGCGAAAGCCGGGCGTGGGAGGCAAGTTGGTCCAGAAGAGGTGCATCGAGGAAACCCATCGAGATGGGAGCCACTGGCTGTGGAAACTGCGAAACATCTCAGGGCCCCCGGGGGGGAGCCAGTCTGATTTCCGCAAGGGGTACAGCAAACGACGTGGTAAGGAGGGCCCGTTGTGCTGTAGGATGCTTTTGCCCACAGACAATCTGTGTGGGTCCAGGAAGCTGCAGGCCTAAATGGAGGGTCGCACAGCAGGCGGGAGGAGGCATGCCCAGGGGAGACTCCCCAAGGCCTCGGTGGCCCTAAGAGGGCTCCTCCCAATGGGGGGCTCTGGAGGCAGGCCTCTCGCAAAGTGTTCCTTTCTGCTGTGTACTTCTCAGTCCTCCTCAACCCACTGACTTGTCTTGCCTCTGATCTCTCCCCTTTGGACCTTGGCTTTGTATCTGGTTTCAGTTCTCCACTCTATTTTTTTGGAGAGAGAGAGAGAGAGAGAGAGAGAGAGAGAGAGAGAGAGAGAGCAGGGGGAGCTGCAGGCAGAGGGAGAGGGAGAAGCAGGCTCATCGCTGAGCAGGGAGCCTGATGCGGGACTCGATCCCAGGATCCTGGAATCATGACCTGAGCCCAAGGCAGATGCTTAACCGACTGAGCCACCCAGGCGCCCTGTCAGTTCTCCACTTCAACGCAGGATTCAAGCAGGATTCATTCGTGATTCTCTTTCCTCACTCTGAAGCTGCGAGTCCTTCCTACTGACTCAGTTGCCCTGGCTGCTTTGGGGAGCATAGGTGCGAATCCATGGGCGCTACTCTCCCCAAAGCCAAAGTTCAACAGTCACCCTCGTTGCCCTGGGGGGGTCCCCATTTATCCCAGTCCCCAGCTCCGGCTTCATAGGACACCTCCTGCTTGCTGGGCCTTCTGTGGCCTGGCCTCACCCGGTCATTATCGTGCCCCATGGTCAGTTGATTCTTCAACAATCACTAATTCCTCTTCTTACTCAAATGACAGAGAGAGCAGGAGCTTTTTCATTGCTGAGTTCCTGCTCAGGAAATCCTGTTCCCCTCAAGGGGAACTATGGTGCCCCTAAGGCTAGCAGCTCCCCCTAGTGGCAGTGGTGCAACTACAGCCCAGGGCGCCGAGCAATTGAACACTGTTCCTTGGCACACTTTATTTATTTATTTATTTAAAAAAAAATTTTTTTTCCTTGGCACAGTTTAATGTATTCTACAGAGATTGGTAATTTAAAATTCACATCCATCCACCGAAAGAGGTATTATTATTATTATTATTATTATTATTATTATTATTTTGTGGGTAAGGAGATGGGCACAGAGAGATTAAGTAACTAGCCCAAGGTCACAGAGCCAGTAAGGAGCAAAGCCCCAGGCTTTAAACCCAAGAAGTCTGGTTCCAAAGTTGGTGATTTAACTTCTGTGCTACACAGACTCGCAAAACAAAACACAGGACCCACTCACTCCACTAAAACCCTCACACACACCTCCAACCCCCTCCCCCAGAGATTCCTTTTCCAGCAGACAGGCTACAGACTTACAGATGGGTAGCGTGAGCCCCCTTCCTCATCTAACTCTTAGCAGGTAAGGTGGGAGAAGGATGGTACTTCTCTGACCAGGCAAGCCTCTGCTCAAAGTTCCTTCTGGTTCTGGAGCCCAAGATGCCTAGTCAATGGCCTTATCGAGCATAAAGATAGCCACTATTTTAAGCCGCAGTTTCAGACTTTTTTCGGTTCTCTTTTTGCCATGTGGCTCTGGCTCTTAGGCACAAGAATGGAATGATTTTGGACTACGGACTCGGTTCTAGAAAGAACTTGTCTGCTCCATTTCTCCTGGCTGCTCCACCTCCCTATGAAGACAGAAGCAATCCCAACGTCTCAGCGGCCACCCCAGGCTGGAAGCCAGCACCTGGAAGCCCGGAGGAGCCACCAGACTGCTCAGCAACTGGAAGAGATGTCCAACTTCTGGTCAAGGAGCCCTGTACACACAGGAGGGGCGATCTTGGCCTCAGCACATTACTCCACCAGGACTTGTCCCCAGCAGTGGGACGAATGTGAAGGGTCTCATGAGATGTTTCCTATTGACCTTCATGCGGGAGAGCTTGTGGTCCTGGTGCTTTGAGGACGGGCTCATAGATATGACGTCATAGTTTAAAAGCACAGTCCACAAGCTAAAAGGATTTTTAAATGGAAGCCAAGTCTTGAATTTGCGTCTGTATTGTACTAGAAGGGATTTAATTTCTAATTCCTAACGAGGTTACACGAGACAGAGCCTTTGAGAGGATGACTGCCAAAAGAGCAGACTCTGAAATTTGTAAATGAGGCCTTCTTGAGAATCTTCTCTTCCTTTTTTCTGTTATGCCGTCTGTAAAGTTAACTGCCCAGCCTTCCCAGGAGCTGTTGATGGCAAAAGAAGTCTTGATGGAGAGTTTGGCTTCTCACCAAAGGAAAAATAGGGGCACAGTAATAGGGTGACCGTCTATTCCTGCTGAAGCCCTAAAATATAAAAGAATCCCCCACAATGGGACATCAGACCTTCTCTATCTCAATGGTCCCCAGACTGGGGTTCACAAAGGTAGCACATTTTGAGCTGTTGGAATCAAATCCAAGACATCATTAACGTGAATGCAGCACGATTTTATGTACCACTGAGAAAGGAAAAAAAAATGTTATCAACTACACCAAGCATTGTATTTGTTATAAGATGCATCTGGGTTTTAGAGACGTTAAAATGTGAAAATGAATTCCCAGAACCAATGAAACATGGTTGATTCAGTGTGGTTGGGATGAAAGGGGTCACTCCTCACAGAGCGCTAAGGGCGGCGTTTGACACACCTTCTAGTATAGAGCTCAACGGTGAACTTTAATTGTTGAAATATCTTGGCTGTTCCGATATTCAGGAATTTAATCCTAAGAAAGGTAGGAGGTCCTATTCAGGGAGAATAATTCTCCTCTCACGCAGAATGGAGAAGTATAGGTTGAGTTGGTGAGGAGAAAGGTCACAAGGAGGCTGCCAGAGGATACACCAGAAAGATGGATGGCATGGACCTGAGGTGAGCACACCCTGTCTGTGCCCGAGGGGGGGACTGTAAGTCTGGTCTCTGTCTAGATCCAGCCTAGAGAAGGGGAGCCACTGTCTACCAGAAGCAAAGTCACAGCAGGGAAATCTTGTGAAAAGGCCTAAAAACCTATATTATCACCCACAAAAATGAGGCCATCAACTAAAACCATGTCTGCCAGGCAAGGGTGCCTCACCACACAAGGGTAATTGCATTCTTGAAGGCATTGGGCATGAAGGAGTGCTATACCCCCAAGAGAAGGAAGCATAAGGCCACCACATGACACCTCTCCACCCACCACAAAGTTCTGTGTCATTCAGCGGGGAGACCAACACAAGACCATGATGGAAGGGCCATCTGACTCAGGCCTACTTCCTCATTGCCACCAACTGTGCCCACATTTGGCAGTGGCCATTTAGCAACACCAAATCCACTGCACATCATTTCTGGATCCCAGCTAAGTCCTGTTACCCCTACTTTTACCTCTCCTTTTCCACTGCCATGAGTCAATATGACCTATAAGATTTTTGCTTTGAGGAACGTATGATCATTGCCTATCTGACCAAATAAGTGGTGTTAGGATTCCATGAGCAAGGGATTCCAATTAAACAAAGCAAAGTGAACACATTAAAAACCCACTCAAGGGACAGTAAAAGGAGTGATTTTCAACAGCCATAAAACCGACAAAGAGAATTGGAGAGGAAATAATAGTCGACTCAGGTGTCAGAACTACTTTTGTAAAATTGAGAACAGATGGAAGAGATAAAAGATGGGAGGAAAGTAGGGAGCCTGTCAGAGGAAACCAGGAAGAAGCAAGATGGCCCCCACTCAGGAAAGGCTTCGGGCTTGGACTTAAGACCAGTATGTCTCACAGCAACATAAGAAGCCAGGAGACAATTAAACAAGAACAGCCCTGACTGCAACAAATATCACTTTTTTAAAGAAAAAAAAAACAGTTGCCTCCCTCAATTTAAGGGGGAGAAAAAAAGCATCCTTCACCCAAACCCTGTCCTCAGCAAGATACATCCCTCTTTTCCTTCTCTTCTGTAGTCATACCAATGTTCAATATTGTCTTCTTTCCCTGTCCTCGTGTCCTCCCCTCTGTCCCACTCCTTCAGGAACTTCCATCTGCCTTCTCTCCCATCACTTTGCCTAAAGCCCAATGGGCACTTTGGTGTCCTTATAAGATTTGAGATCTCTTCAGTGTTAAGGTGATGTTGTTCATCTTTCTCTCTCTTAAAAATTTTTTTAAATCTTTTTATTATGAGAGACACAGAAAGAGAGGCAGAGACACAGGCAGAGGGAGAAGCAGATTCCCTGCGGGAAGCCTGGTGCAGGACTCGATCCCAGGACCCCAGGATCATGACCTGAGCCAAAGAGAGACGCTCAACCATTGAGTCATTCAGGTGTCCCTCTTTCTCTCCTTCTTAAGATTCTTTTTTTGCCCTTGGTTTCTGAATCTTCATTAAAGTCTGGCTTCTCCTTCATGACCTTCCTAACTCGCTCTTCCTTTTTCACTTCTTTATGTTGGTTTCCTGGGGATCCTGTATTGTTCTTGATTCACTCTAGCCGCTGTACCAACTCTTGCTAGAACCTACTGGAAACTCCACAAAGCTTTCTCGTTGATGAATTACACTCAAATGAGTTTATCATCTTCCCAACCGTCTTCTAGCTCAGAAAAAGGCACCACCATAAGCCTGGCATTCCTATCCCATTTCCCCCTCTCCCTCCCTGTTTCTGTTATCCGTTACTGCATAAAAAATTACTCCCAAAGCATAGTGACTAAAAACGGGTATTTATTTTACTCATGATTTTGTGAGTCAGAATTCATGAAGGGCTTGGCTAGGCAATTCATCCCTGATCTATATGGTATCTGCTGAGACATCTCGGGGTGGAAGATCTACTGCCAAGATGTCTTCTTCACTCACATGCTGTGACACCTCAGGAATCCATCTCTTTCTCTTCACATGGCACCTCATTCTCCAGGATCTCTCTGATGCCTTGGGCTTTTCACAGCTTGTTTTCTGGGTAGTCATATTTCCCACCCAGAGGTTCTAAGAGACAGGAAGTGGAAGATACCAGGCTGGCTGGGCACTGACTTGGAACTGACACAGGGTTACGTCTCCTACATTGTATTGATCAGAGTAGTCTCAGGACACACCCAGAGTTGAGAGAGTGGAGAAATATGGGTGGGAAATACCGTTGTGACCATCTCTGGAAATAGTCTATCATGATTATCCATACAACCAATCACCAGATCTTATTTGTTCCACTTTCAAACTCTACTTTCCAACTGCTTCTCAAATGCAGTCACTTCTTTCCATTTCCACCACCTTACCCAAGCCACCATCTTTTCCTTCCTGGCCCCATCTCAGCTTCCTAAATGGCTTCCAAGGTCCTTCTGGATCTCCTTTATTCTCTGTATGACTGATAGCACGATCCTTTTAAAAAGCAAATTTAATTATGTTTCTTCCTGTACTTAAAACTTTTATATAGCTCCCATTGCTTGTAAAAGGAAAGATCTAAAAACAATAAAAATAAATAAAAGGAAAGATCTAACATAGTTTGCAAGTCCATTCATGACCTTACCTCTGCTTGTATTTCTACCCTCAACCCAGACAATTTGACAGATTAATGTATAGTTCTACATATTTGGAAGCATTTTAAAATAAGTTTTTAACGTTATACAAAATTGTTTGTGTATTTATGTCAATGCTTCATCTATGCCTTCTGGGTGATTTAATTTTGATTATGAACTTCTGGTGCCTATAAAATAGCTATCACCTGAAAGGTGCTTAGAGGTGAAGGTCCTGTTTCCAAAAATGTATCACCGTGACACTTTTCTATCTTCATACTTTGAATCTTATCGCCTCTGTTCTTTTTGGATGCAATTTAAATGATTGGTTATTCACAAAGACTGAAACCACTCTGTGTTCATGGCTTCTGATCTTTTAACAGTAGCTCTTTTTGAATGGCCTGTCTTACAAAAATAAAATGTATTTATGTGATATTAAGTATAAGTAAATAGAATTTTTAAAAATTATTACAGATGTTTTTGTCTTTTAATAGGATAGTTTTACTCATTTACATTTCTTGTCATGACTGATAAATTTGGCCTCTTGAATTTTATGTTTTGCATTTTTTCTTATGCTTCCTCTTGTTCCCCTTTGTTTTCTATCCTCCGATATTTAGCTTAAAGTTTTTTGGTTTTGTTTTTTAAAGATTTTATTTATTTATTCATGAGAGACACAGAGAGAGAGGCAGAGACACAGGCAGAGGGAGAAGCAGGTTCCATGCCTGATGTGGGACTCGATCCCAGGACCCTGGGATCACGCCCTGAGCCAGACACTCAACCACTGAGCCACCCAGGCATCCCAGCAAAGTTTTTATGACAGATCTTTGATAGTGTTTTGGAAAATTAATCAATGTTTCTAATTCTATTCATACTTATCTTTATATCTTTGCATGATGAAAACTTTTTAAAAATTTTGACTAGACCACTATCTTTTCCCGACTATTCACTATTGGTTCCTGACCACCTAATATGCAGAAGACACAGATGGCACAATGGTAAAGAAACAACCTCTTCCCTCACAGAGCCTATACTTTAGCAAAGAAGACTGAACATAACATAAAAAAAGTAAAATAAGGCCAGATACAGGTTTTACAGCCAGATTATTGTTATACATGTTTAACTATATGATCAATTCCAAGAATGAACTTTGGTTTTTGTAGTCCCTTCGGAACTGAGTTTACCTTTACTATATATAGTAAGTGATTTATCAGGCTACCATGATGGTCCTATTATCAGGTGCTTTATTTATCTCCTGTTGGCTATAACATGTCATTCAAGTATCTAGGTAAAGGGATTCCTTTATGGGCCCTTCAAAAGCCAGCCAGCAAGGCAAAGGGCACTCAATACCATGAAAAATTGACACATTCATGATTTTTCACCATCAGGGGACCATGATACATGAGGTAAGCCTGCAGTAGAAAAAATAAAACTAGAAAAAAAAAAAAGGAAAACTTCCTGGCAAAGTTACAGAGACCCCTGCTCAGTTTTGAAAGATATTTTTCTAAGACTTTCGGAACTTGAGTAGCCTTTATGCATTTATCGCTCAAGGAACAATGACCATTTCAAGGTTCACTGTACCCGTAATGAGAGATCATATCTAGCCATGCAAAAGTTGAGGTATGTCTGGTAATAGTAGCATGGGGAAGTCAGGAAACCAGAAAGGAACTGAAATGATGGGCTCTGATCCCACAGAGTCCAGATTGAGATGGCACTTGTTTTCTCTTTCATACCAAACATCTGGGACCTGCCACAGGCTGGTGGGTAAGGGAAAGGACTAGCCACTTGCATAATGACTGCTTTTATGAACAGATACTTAATCTAGACAAATATAAGCAGGAGGTAACTCTGAAACTGTAGAACCCAGAGACTGGGGAAACAAAATTAGTCTGAGAGTCAAGAGAGCATGTCAAGATTCATGTCAGGAAACCAGCCCAAGTTCCATGCCAACATTGTGCGCCCTTGTTCATATGTCAAAGACAGCTGCTTACTCTTTGGTTATTCAATGCATATTCGCGGTCTTTCTGACCCTGGGAACATTCTGCCTCTTGTCCATGTGGGTCAGCTTCCTGATGGTGGTAGAAGAGAAAAGAAGCTCGTGTGAGAAAGAGGATAAACCACCCAATATCCAGGCCCACTCTATTGATCCTTGAAAGGTCTAGAGAAGTTATTAACTGCCACCAAACCCTTAACTTCTCAAATAGGAGTTAGTCCTAGAAAAGAAAAGGGTGGGGTATTTGGGGCAAAGCCTCATATTCCATACTCTTGGGAAAGGCAGCAGAGATGAAGTAAATTTTCTATGTGGGATCACATGGATTTACTAAAAGGAGATGTATAGGACAATGGTTTGGTAATATAAACTAAGTATTTATTTCCACCAGTATTTCACTCCTCCCCTCTCTGTCATTTCTCCTCATCAAACATAGACTATGTATTCACAAGTGATTTTCAGTAAAAGGTATTTCCTTAGATCTATACCCATCATCCATCTGTCTACCTATCTATGTATCTATCACCATCTATCTATCTGTATACATATAAGTGTAGTTATTTATATATTTAGAGCTCCTTATATATAAAGTTCATTTAATGCATTCTATTAACTACTTATATATTTCCCCGTCATTTTTTAGAAATTGAAAACCAGCATTTTTGCATGGTATATAATACAGAAGCAAGTTTAATTTTAAAATGATTTATTTTAGAGTGATATCTTATCAGTGTACTACAAGTTCATTTTAATATAGTCTGATAATATGTATAGGCTTTCTCTTATTTGACAAATAACATACTCTGATTTTCTTTGATTAAAAATAGAAATAATCTTTTTTTTTAAGAGAGAGAGAGAGTGTGTGTGTGTGCACAAGTGGGGGAAGGGGGAGGCACAGAGAGAGAGAGAAAGAGAGAGAGAGAGAGAGAGAATCCCAAGCAAGCTCCATGCTTAGTGTGGAACCCAAGGTGGGGCTCAATCCCATGACCCTGAGATCATGACCTGAGGTGAAGTCAAGAGTAAGATGCTCAACTGCCCAGGCACCCCCCAAAATCACAATTTTAAATAAAAAATTTAAATGACATGTTATGTTGAGTTTAGTTGAGGATCAAGCACATACAAAAATGAAGAACTAAATCACCAGTAGACAAAACCCATTGTTCATAACTTTGACATTTCTGAATATTAAAAAATTCATTGAAAATTTAAGAAACAACACAGAGGATCATAGGGGAAGAAAGGAAAAAATAAAACAAGACAAAATCAGAGAGGGAGACAAATCATAAGTGACTCTTAATCATAGGAAACAAACAGGGTTGCTGGAAGGGAAAAGGTGGGAGGATGGGGTAACTGGGTGATGGACATTAGGGAGGTCATGTGATGTAATGAGCACTGGGTGTTACATAAAACTGATGAATCACTGACCTCTACCTCTGAAACTAATAATACATTATATGTTAATTAATCAAATTTAAATTTTAAAATATATTTTTTTAAAAAGCAAAAAAATCAATTGATTCACTGTTTTGATTTTTGCATTTTACTTCTGACTAATAAGATTAGAAAGTTCCAGGCAGCTAACAGGAGGCTTTCTCTGCAAATGAAAGAATCTAGGTATAGATAATCTTTATTCCCAATAAGCAAAAAAAGGTAATGGAAAATACATGTTACCATAGTTTCTTTTTTTATATTAATTTTTCAAGTATTAGATGCTCTTTATTAGGCTATATAAGAATCTGATTTGGATAAGTGCAACATACGATAGAATGAAGATTAGTTTGAGGCCAATTTATAGAATTATTCCTACATATCCTTCAAGACTTTGTGGCATTTATCACAATCAATTGTGAAAATAAATAAAATAATATAAGTGATAAGTAATAAAAACAGCTGTTTAACCAAGCAATACAACCTCTAGATAATTCATTCTCCAGAACATTTGTCTGACTCCCATTAAGTATTGTATATGCTCACTCCATGTGCACCTAGAGGCTCTCAAATGTTCCAAATCACAGGGACAAATATTGCTTAAAAAAACAGAAATTGAACCAGATGCCATTAGCCACCTTTAATGGTATGAATCCCCAGAAACGTCACTTGGAAAATGCTAAAGCACTGATGTTCAAGACAGCAAGCTAATAGAACACAACTTAGAGCTGCCTGACTTAGAGCTCTAAAACCGACCTTTTCTTCCTTATAAATAAATATTTCTGCAAATCATTATGTATAATAATAGCCGTAGGAAGAAAGGCCCCACAAAATTGCTGGAGAGATGCAAATTTTTAAAAATGTATTTATAAATTTACTTAGATACATGCGAGTTGATTTGAATTTAAAATGCAGTTACTAGAGAAGGCCCAGCCCCCTTCCAAACTCAGTGTTTTCCACTGAGAAAGTAGCCTTCTGAATATGTAATTATTTTTCATGCCACCATATATTGTTATTTGCACTGGGTTACTGAGCATATTCGAAAACTGCTCTTTCTTATCCATACCTTCAGGATAGGCAGGGCCTGGTCTATCCCCCAGGAAGACACCTCTGAGAACCAATAGGCAATAACTGGTAGGCAATAGAGTTTTTGGAAAATCACCTCAAGTATATTCAAGGACACTGTCACCATATTTTTGCCACAGAGATAGTTATCCTTCCAGCTTGTAAGGAAACCCATTCAATTTGTCTTTACTAATTGCCCTAGGGCCCGAAACAGAAGACTTAAGAAATAAACTTTGGCCTAACTTTCATTTTGTTTGTTTGTTTCCCTTCAGGGAACCAGTTTTAACCCCCTTCCTCTCTGAGGAATTATATTTGTTCTTCTAACACCTGTCATAACTAACCTCAGTAGCAATGACATTGAGTGTAGTAACTTCCCAAGATGCCTGACAAAGCCAGCCCCAAAACTAAATCTGGCCTCTGAAAGAATTCTTTCTGCAACAGTGTGCTGCCTCAGTAAACCACAGGACTGACTCTGGGACAGCCATGAAGCAGAGATGAGTGGTGGTTATCAGAATTGCAAGTGTTCTCTTTTCGGGCTAACTCATATAATCAAATAAATCAAAGATTACTCTTGCAAGCTCAGTTGGAAAGCACCGTTCATTCCTTCCAGGAAAAAAAGAAAAGCTAGAAAAAGTCATCCCCAAGAGTGATGCTATTTCATATTGCCTTTTTAAATTTCCTAAATCAGCCAGTGTAACCATTTCTCTCCTCACTTCAATCCAGACCTGGAATGTGGAAAGGGCTAGAAAGACTTTCCTCAAGGCCCAAGGAAGCGCTGTAAGGAAATGAGACCAGAGTGTTCCCACCTCATTAGAAGGCCCGAAACAAAGTCACCATCCACATGAGATTAAGCTAAGTCTCCTTCTCCCATCTCTTTGCTCCTGCTCCTGCCATATTGACATAAGTCAAAGGGAGGTGTTTACTGCTGAGTCAGGCACATCTCTTCTGTTTTGATTTCATGGGAATAACAAGAATTGCAATCATTAAAATACTATCTAAAGGAACTGGAAAAAAAAATAAAGGAACTGGAACCCTCATATACTGCTGATGGGAATGTAAACTGGTACACGTTATTTCTTAAAACATTGAACATGCCATGCTAAGTGAAAGACGCCAGACACAAAGGCCACATACTGTATGATTCCATATTTCTGACATTTCCAGGATAGGCAAATCTGTAGAGCTCAAAAATAGGTTAGTATGGTTTTCAAGGGACAGGGGAAGGTAGGAATTGGGACTGACTGCTAATAGGTATGGGGTCTCTTTTGGGGGATGATGGAAATCTTCTGGAATTAGATAATGGTGATGGTTGCACAACATAGTGAATATACCCAAAACCACACAACTGTATACTTCAAAAAGGTAAATTTTATGTTATATGAATTATATTTCAGGTAAAATAAATTAAAACTAAAAACACTGGGGTCCCACATTCCAAAAGGTCTGAATTAAAGCAACAACTTTATATGGATATATTCCATCACATAAAGGATAGCTTTTGCAAGTTAGAAAAAAAAAGGGGGGGCGGGGATGGAGAGAAATAGGAAGACCAGTTGCGTCTGATAAAAATGATCTGCTGATCTACTTGTATTTTCATAAGCAAAAAATAAGGTCAGATAGAATCTGACCATAAATCGTACCATAGATTCCACTCTTGGAAATCTACCCAAGGGAAATGAAAATATGGTCACACAAGTAATTGTACGAGAATAGTCATAGTTGCATTATTGATGATAGCCAAAAACTGGTCCACCCAGTGGTGAGTAGAACAGTAAAATGTGGTGTATCCACATAATGGAATACTCTTCAGCAATTACAGGAAGAAAATAATGCTCTGTGAAAAGACATACACAAAATACTTCAAAAACATGATGCTAAGTGCAAAAAAAGCCAGAGACAAAAGACTACATATTTTATGATTTCACTTGTGTGAATTTCACAGAAAAGGGGAATGATGAGAAAGTTCTAAAATTGGACTATGGTGACGGTCGCACAGCTCTATGAATGTACTAAAAATTACTGAAGTGTATATTTAAGTTAGTGAAATGGAAGGGGAGTGCCAGAGGAGGGTAGGAGGGAAAGAGGAAGAAAAGAATTGAAACAGAAAGAAATATTTTTTAAGACATAAAAGTATAAAACAATGGGACAGAAGTAACACAAAAGTTTTAGATTCAGACACAATTAATACAAAATACTCAGAAAAGTTTAAATAAGATGTGGGTGAAGGTATATCAAGCAAACACAGAAAACCCTGACAATATTCATAGCAGAAAAGTGGAGTTCAAGGGCTAAGCCTTCAGCGAGACAAAGGGAATCATTTTATATGAATAAAAGTTAAAAGATTCAGGGAAGAAAGATTAAAGCTGATCATGTTCGATTTTGTTCCTAAATACACTATTGTATCTGTCCCCGCTGGTCTCTTCCAATCAAACGGACAACAAATAAATTTATTAAAATGTTGAATAATACATACAAGCTTGACTCAGTAGATACATTTAATATGTATAAAATAGTTTCTTTTTTAAATACCCAAGAAAAATTTGCACAGAGAAACAGCCCAGGAAGAAAATCTCAGGTTCTGAAACACAGAACTTTTTCAGATCATATTCTTTGACCACAGAGCATAAGGCAACATTAATAACAAAACTACAACACAAAAATAAAACCTCCACTACAGAGGAAGGGAAATTTTAGTTCTCCCCATGCCACATGCTTCTCTGCCCACCCTCTTCCTCTCTCACACTCTTCCTCTAAGCCAGGTGGCTTCAGAGCTCTGCCCACTTCTTTGTCCCTTTCTAGTTCTGCATGCCTGGGAACACTGATGTCCAGATGGGGACCATCAGGACACCTCTCAGAGCCCAGCCAGCTCTCCCAGCACGATACCTGAGTATTTGCTCCCAGGATTTAGAGCAGGGTCTCTGTTGGGCTTGACCCTGAGTTCTGTGCTCCATTCTAGCTTCTCCAGAGCTTCTCGATGAACGTTACTATGAACTGGCTCAGCTATTAAAATGGTGCTTCGATTCCCATTTGATTCATGTTTCTTGTATAAAGCTCTGCGGGAATCTCTAAGGAGAAGTACAGAGTGACTGGATGAGGATGATTTATGCATTTCTGCAATCCTAGATATAAATATTACTGGTAAGTTTCACTAACATTCCATTTTGATTTTTAATATCTACCAACTGGAAACTAGAAAAGACTTCTGTGCTGCCCAACATTAAAATACTATTACAAACTATTTATAAAATGAGATGCTTCCCAAAAAAATGAACTGTTGAGACTTCATCAAGATAAAAATATTCTGCACAGTGAAGGAAGCAGTCAACAAAACTAAAAGGCAACCTGCAGAATGGGAGAAGATAGTTGCAAATGTCTTACCAGGTAAAGGGCTAGTATTCAAAATCTATAATGAAGTTCTCAAACTCAGCACTCCAGAAATAAATAATCCAATCAAGAAATGGGCACAAGACATGAACAGAGATTTCTACAAAGACAAAATATACATGGCTAGTAGACACATGAAAAAATGCTCAACATCACTCATCATCAGCGAAATACAAATCAAAATCACAATGAGATACCACCTCACACCAGTCAGAATGGCTAAAATGAACAGCTTAGGAAACAATATGTTGGTGAACATGTGGAATAAATGGAACCCTTTTTCATTGTTGGTGGCAATCCAAACTGGGGCAACCACTCTGGAAAAGGAGTATGGAGATTCTTCAAAAAGTTAAAAAATAGAACTACCCTACAACCTAGCAATTGCATTACTGGGTATTTATCCAAAGAATACAAATATAGTGATTGAAGGGGCACATGCACCAAAATGTTTATAGCACTTATTAACAATAGTCAAATTATGGAAAGAACCCCAATGTCCATCAACTGATGACTGGATAAAGAAGATACGGTGCACGTGCACGCACACACACACACACACACTGGAATATTACTCAGCCATCAAAAAGAATGAAATCTTGCCATTTGCAATGACGTGGATGGAACTAGAGGATATTATGCTAAGTGAAATAAGTGAGTCAGAGAAAAACATATACCATATGACTTCACTCACATATGGAATTTAAGAAACAAAACTGATGAATATAGGGGAAGGGAAAGAAAAATAAAATAAGATAAAAACAGAGAGGGAGGCAAACCATAAGAGACTTTTAACTATAGAGAACAGACTGAGGGTTACTGGAAGGAAGGTGGGCAGAGGGGATGTGCTAGATGGGCGATGGGCATTAAGGAGGGCACTTGTTGTGATGAGCACTGGTGTTATATGTAAGTGATGAATCACTAAATTCTATTCTTAAAGCCAATACTACAGTGTATGTCAAATAAGTTGAATTTAAATAAAATCTTGGAAGAAAAAAATAGGCCTTTAGAGAGACAACTAAGTTAAAATAAGATCATTGGGGTGGTCTCTAATCCAACATGACCAGTGTCCTTATAAAAAGGGGCCATTTGGACATAGAGCCAGACCTGCACAGAGGGAAGATAATGTGAAGACAGGGAGAATGCCATGTGAAAGCGAAGACAGCTATTGAAGTGATGCATCTCCAAGCCAAAGAATTCTAAAATTTGATGGCAAACCACCAGAAGTTAGGAGAGGGGCATGGAGCAGATTCTCTCTCACAGCCCACAAAGCAACCAACCTGTGGACACCTTGATATTGGACTTCTAGCCTCCAGGACCGTGAGATCATAAATTCCTGTTGTTTGAGCTAATTTGTGGGACTTCATTAAGGCAACCAGGAAACTAAGGCATCATTAAAAATGCTAGCTCTTCTGCAGGGCAGGTCTTTTGAAAGCCCTACAAAAAGTTGTCCCCCACTTGTTCTGTGACGTGAGCCTTCTGGCCTGGGTGTGACTTCTTCTACCATTCCCTAAGCCCCCTAGGACAGCTCCCCTCTTCTGGGATTCCTTGTCTGGGTGATGCCCTATTGGTAGGGTACCTTGCTGTTGAAAGAATCAGTGGTTCCTTCTTCCTCAAAGGGGTGTGAGGATAGAGGAAGAAGAGGAGCACTCCTTTCTCAAAAAGGTGTCAACCTTGTACTTCTCAGTCCTCCCCTTGTATTGACCTGGGGTTGGGAAACTGTGGTTCGGGTCAGAAAGTCATCTGTGAGGTGTCTGACCCCAACTTCTGGATGCTTTTGAACTTTGAATACATGGTGTTTAGCTCCATTTATTCTCCTTATTAGCCAGAGTTCCAAAAACAATCAGAAAAATGCCACTTGGTACCTTGTTATGTAAGGATGATGATTCTATTAAATTAAAATATATCTTGTATAAAAGAGTTGCTTTCATTTAATAATACTTTTTAATTTAATTTTATTTATTTTATTATTTTAAAGATTTTATTTATTTATTCATGAGAGACACACAGAGAGAGAGAGGCACAGACACAAGCAGAGGGAGAGGGAGAAACAGGCTCCATGCAGGGAGCCCGATGGGGGACTCGATCCCGGTCTCCAGGATCATGCCCTGGGCCAAAGGCGGCACTAAACTGCTGAGCCACCCAGGCTGCCCAATAATACTTTTTATAAACAAAGAATAATAATAATGTGTTAATGTTTAATGACAGAGATTTAAATAAAACCCACCCCAAAGAAATCAAGACGATCAAAATAATAAAGATCAAGGTGGAAACTAATTAAGAAACAAAATTGGACAGAACAGATGAGTAAATCCTTGAGCTGTTTCTTTGGGTTATCTAGTTATTTAAAAATAATACTAAGGCAACACAAATAATAAGATTTACCCTGAATTTTAAAGAGGATTTGTTTAGTGACATGAAGATTTAGAAATCATCAACAAATGCCCTAAATTTCTGTATGCTGATGAATATGAAGACCCCAGTGAAATACACAATCCACACTCTGCCAAGCTCCCTGCCACCCCCTGCACCCCATCACACCCCAAGGCCTCACTCCTCACTCCAACAGCCCTGAAGCAGTGGAGTTTCCTAAGAACAAGGTCATTGGCCCTTAAGGCTTGGCAAGACTTTCCAACCCCTTTCTCTAATAATGCAAAACAATTGAGTCACACTACAAACCTCAAGGCACCACACCCATTCCTTTCAAGTAGTGTTGACCTTGTCTCTTTGCAGGCTGACCCACAGTCCCCTGGTTAGCATTGCAAAAAGCCTGACTACAAAATAAGCTGGGAGAACCTGGAGACTAAAGGGCATAGAGTCCACTGTTTGACTTGGAAAATACTGAACTAAAGACTGTTAAAGCAAAGGGGGGTGGGGGGGTTGGGAAGATCATAAATATTCCGTGGGAAAAAGTTAAACAATTTTGCACCAGGCTTTTCAGTTCAATGCCTTACCTAGCCCCATCTTTTCTGGTTTAGTTGTATAAATGTCTGATGTTGTCTTTTCTGTAAATTGGATGTAATCACTTATCTCACAGAATTCTTAGAAGGAATAAGGCTGCATATGCAGAAGTACTTTGCAAAGAACAATACTTGATATGATGATAGTGCATGGAGAGGAGTTTCACTGCTCAGTAAGGGATGAGAGAGGACAACACACACTTCGAATCTGTTCTAGGGCAATCATGACAGTCAGCTTTCAAATGCAGCTGTCCGCCTTGGTGTCTTCCAACCCGCTTGGAGCTGCCAGTGGGCTGCTATGAGGTTAAAGACCCTTTATAAGTCAGAAGGTCCAGCTGCCCCAGCCAAGGAGGGGGAAGTAGCATGCTTTCAGACCCCAGTAGTCCCACCAGGGTTAGGGCAACCCTAGACCCTATCTCCTCCTCTTAAGCACCCAAATTTCTTGATCACCAAGGCCTTTGGGTAAGAGCTAGAGTGGGAGTACAGATCTAGAGAACTGACTTTTCACTGTGAAATAAGTATTTGAAAACCCCACCAGGACCCAGACCCATGTGGAGAAACATAGAGTAGATGAGGCCATTGGAGATGGCTCAGCCCGAATGGGACTAGGGGCTCATTGATTGGTCTGTATGTTGGTGTGTGATGGAAACACACTCCTCTGTCTTTCCTAGCAAATATTTAGTAAAATCCACATTGATCATGAATGTTTTGTTAAATGGATCTTCTTTAGGAAAGAGTGCAAAGAGACCTTGAGTCTGGTGTTGTGAGTAGCAAGATCAGAGGCTGCACTTGGAAGATAGAAATTCCTGAAATAGACAGTAATATACATCTTAATAGTCCAAATGAAAAATTTTAAGAGTTTCTGACTGGCCCAACTTGGGGCAGGAATGACTGTTTGGATTAGTAAACTATGGCCAAGTGGGTACAGCCAAGTAGTATTGACATAATAACTAGAGGTCTTGTGAATCAGGGGCTATGGCCAAGAAGAGACGCTTTGCGAGCTGGGCAGGTGCTACAAGAGGAGCTGCCACGAGAATGCACACCACAATGTGAAAACAACGTATCTCTGGGGGTGAGATTGTGGGTGTCTTTTAGTTTCAGTTTGTGTCATTCAAGGATGGGTTAGCTGCAAGAAATAGAAACACAAGGGGCACCTGGGTGGCTCAGTGGTGATCCCGGGGTCCTGGGATCGAGTCCCGCATTGGGCTCCCCACAGGGAGCCTGCTTCTCCCTCTGCCTGTCTCTGCCTCTCTTTGTGTCTCTCATGAGTAAATAAATAAAATCTTTAAAAAAGAAATAGAAACACAACTCTAACCTTCTGAGGGAGAAAGTGAAAAATCATGAAAAGGCTAACATAAGTGCACTGAGAGTAGGGTACAAATGGTCTCAAGAACAGCCAGAAACAGAATCTTGGACACATTGCCAGGACCATCTCTCACTTCCAGTCCTCTCTGAACGTCAGTTTACTTCCCTCCAGATTTTTCCACACAACGGGAGACATGGCTGCAGGAGGCTCCCCAGCCTGGCCCAGGCTGGCTCCCCAGCCTCTTTCTCTACAAGATGAGACTGATATTTACTCTGTCTGGTTCCAAATTTTAAAATCCCAGAGAAGATGAACTTAACTCAGGCAGGAATCTCGACCGCCTTGTTCCCCATTCTATCCACACTACCTGGCACGTGGGAGAGCCCAAGTCCATGTGTTAAACAAATAGCAGAGGTGAGGGAAATGGAGGGAACCTTGTGAAAGATGACTCCCGAGCTTGGTGACCAATGGGGAGGTGATACCACCAACTCAACCAGGCTTTGGAAGAGTAACAGCCAGAGCACTGCTTAGCAGTGAAGAATGTGAACATCAGATTTAGACGGTCTGGATTGGAAAATCCAGCTCTACCACTGACCAGCTGTGTGACCGGGCAAGTTATTTCCACCTTCAGAACCTCACCGGCTCCATCCCACAAAAATGGAGCTTATTTTAAATATTTTTTAAAATTTTTATTTATTTATGATAGTCACAGAGAGAGAGAGAGAGAGAGGCAGAGACACAGGCAGAGGGAGAAGCAGGCTCCATGCACCGGGAGCCCGACGTGGGATTCGATCCCGGGTCTCCAGGATCGCGCCCTGGGCCAAAGGCAGGCGCCAAACCGCTGCGCCACCCAGGGATCCCAAAAATGGAGCTTATTTTAACACCCAATTTCTAGGGCTCCTTGTGAAAGTTAAATAAAGTACACTGTACAGGGTGCTCAATATGACTAATATTATTATATTCTTCTTTCAACCCCACTGCATTATGCTTTTAAATTGACTTTCACTATCTTCATGGTTGGAACTGATTATTCTCTAATAGGAGCATTAAGTTTCACGCTTCACCATTCCTGCCCCTTGATCAGGCTGTTTCTCCAGTCAACAGACAGGAATGTGTGCTCCACCATACATATCTCAATGGGGAAAAAAAAAACACTGGAGCCCCCACTTTTGTTAGGGTCCTGGTCATAACAGAGCCTATGCCGTAAGAAGTGTTTGTATGTTGCAGAAGAATGTCACCAGGAATGCTCTTGGCAGCTTGCCAGGCAGCAGAATCCAGAAGCAGGTGACAGTCGTGTTCAGAGAGCGCAGGCCTCGCCCAGCAAAATCTGAGACAGTGTGAGGACAACCACATGGCCGTGCTCGCTCATTATTGCTACCATACCTACACGTGGGGAAATCCAAAGGCTTTGACCTCTCTCTATAAACCTTACGGTTGAAAGACTTTTCCCCTCTTGGTTTTTAGGTATCAGCTAAGGATTGGAATACATCCTTCACCTGAACACTTAAGTTTATGTGGTCTTTTGATACGGTCTTTTAAATTTCTCCATATATAAGGACTATGGCTTTTGGGTCACCCCCGCCTTCTAGATAGGTAATGCTTTGAAGGTAAGTAAGTAGAACCCAGAATAAGAAGGAAATTTTGTGGGTTTTACTTTTTATTAGTAGAAGAAATTTTAATATTTTATGTAAAGGCCTTAATTTTTATAACATCCTCAAATATGTTGGGGCAAATTATATTTTCCAAAGATGGCTACTTCGATATATACCCCAACTCACATACTCTGATTATAAAGAAAAGTCCAAATAACTAGTTTCATTCAAAAGATACTGATTGTGTCTCAGTAACTACTGACGCCTATGTCCTGACCCAAAATTCAGACCTCAACACTTGACTTAAAGTCATGTTAGATCCTACTCTGCATTCGAGTAATGTTAAAAGCCCAGGATGTAGAATTAGATTTCCTGGGCTTGATTCTTCATTTACTACTAATTATATGACCTTGGATGAGGGACTTAACTTTCCCGTGCCTCTATTTCTTTATCCAGAAATGGGAATAATAACTGTTCCTAACTCATAGAGTTGTCGCTAGTAAGTTAATAAACATAAATATCTTAGAATTGTTTTTGCAAACGAATCATACACTTATATATGTTAGCTGATATTATTATTCTGGGTGTTCTTGCTCAAGTGGCTGATATAGAAGGAAGGAAAAGGAAGAAATAGAGAAGTATTGTGATCCAAGCCCCAACTTTACTTCTTCTATCAGGTTAATAAATGAAGGCAAGGAGTCATCTGTTGACTCTACTGCTGGCTGCTCTGTTGGGCACTTCTTGGGCAACTATGTCCTAACATGCTGTGACGGGACTGGGCTGGGGCTGACTTGACCCACATACTTTCTGGAAGCTGAGGTTTGGGGGTAGATGTGTGTGTGTGTGTGTGTGTGTGTGTGTGTGTGTGTAGGGGAAGATGGAGACATCCGGGCACTGCAATGAAAGCCAACCTTAAGGAGAGAAAGGACCAAATTCAGGATATTGGCTGCCCCAGGAACTAAGTACATGTTTTATCATCTCTCCCAAGTCTGGGCCCCGCCTACCCTCAGTCTTAACACTGGAGGGAGAGAAAGAGTAAGGCAAAGCCTATAGAGTAACTTGTGCTGAGGCCCAAGCTGAGGCCTGATTCTAGGCAGGGAGTGCACTTTGGAAGAGAGGAGAGAAAAGGCGGGAATGTGCTTTGAGCTCCGCAACCTTCCTGCTCCAATCAGTGAGGGAGAGCCGGGGGCCTGCCTCCTCCGTGTCCAGCTGAGTTGTGTTCTTCATGACTTACCAGACTTCCCATGCTTATCCTGCTCCCTGAACTCTGAGCACCATGACATACGGAGACTGTCCCATGGTCGAATGCTTAGGCTGGGTTCTGTGCTAAAACTAAAACAGTTGGGGGTGCGATGAGGGGCAAAGGGGTGTGGGGAAGAGAAGCAAGATAATTCCTTGAATGCTTACTAAAAGTCAGGAAAAGAGCTGGGCCCTTTCCTGTGATCTCATATAACCTTCAAAAATGACTCTGAGGGGCCCCTGGGTGGCCCCGTCAGTTAAATGTCAGGTTCTTGATCTTGACACTCAGGTCTTGATCTTGGGGTCATGAGTTCAAGACCCACATCCCAAAAAGACCCAAAAAGAAAAAGACTCTGAGCTTAATATTTCTATTTATTTTCAGGCAAAATGGAAACTGAAGTTCAGTTGTTAGAACTAGAATTTGAATCCAGTGCTGATTCCAAGGTTCAGGATCTTCTGAGTCAGCCAGAAAAAAAAAAAAAAAAGAGGGAAAATAGGACAGCTGATGCCAAAGCAGGACTTGAGATTCACAATAACAGGATACGCTGAGCACAGCAGAGCTCGCTGGTTATCAAACTCATCAGTCACCTGCTCTCATCCCGCCTGTTTACAAGTCAGGAAATGAAGTGGGGATGGCAAATGTGAGGAGAAACTTGACAAGCCAGCCAACTCTAGAGCTTTCCCTCAGCAGCATGGTTCTCTCGTTTTGTTATCTGCAGGAAAGATGAAATGTCAAGGCTGAAGAAGGTTGCTCGATAAGGGCGTAGGCCACGTCTCCCGCACAGACTGTAGGCACAGTGAGAGAAATCACAGATGTTGGCTGAGCCATGGTAAGCAGAACCCCTGGGGCACCAGCAGCTTCCTGCCCCAGCCAGCCCCTCCCTTTCTGATTCAAGGGCTCCCATGGGCTCACAGACGCAGTAGGATTTAGCAGACTCTACGGGTTCAAACCTTGGTTCCACTGGGTCCCCTCATAGGGTTGTTGTGAGAAATACAATAAGACAACATCTGGAGGGTCATGTTCACTCACTTCTCTTGCCAAGGGTAATTCTAGACGATCCAAATGGTTACAGGGTCCTGCTAGCTCAAAGCCTTAAATATTGCTAAGTCAGCCTCCTTCTGCAGCCTCAGTTCAAGCTACCAGAATGCTCCACCAAAACATCCAATCTGACTTCATCACAGTCACAGAGAAATGGATTTGAAGGTGGGGGGGGGGTGTATCATTTAGTTTCCTACCTATGTTCTACTCTAAAGGTATGTGTGCTGCAGGGTACCGTTAGCTGACACAGTTTAGAAATCTTCTGGTTATCTTGCGAAATAGCACATTCTGTACACTATCTTAGAGGCCTGGGTGGTTTCCAGTCACTTTGGTGGTAAGAGTCCTTTCCATTTTACAGTTCCTTATCTAATAGTCACAACTGACCATGAAAGCGTCCACGGCCTACGTGGCTCGGCTCAGTAGCAGTGGTTCCTCTTCTGGAGAAAAACCCAGATATTTATATTTTAAGACCATTAATGACAGGTAGTACACTTGCAGTGTTGTGCAACCTCCACTACTGTCTAGTTGCTGATTATTTTTATCATCCCAATAGGAAACCTCAAATCCATTAAGCAACCACTCCTCATTCTCCCCTCCTCCTAGACTGGCAACCACCAATCTATTCTGACTTTATGGATTTGCCTATTCTGGATATCATAGAAATGGAATTATACAGATAATGTATCTTTAAGAGCTAAGGCTAACCTAGCAGACTGAGGGGTGCTGGACTGAGAGGCCTTCAGGCCAATCAGAGATCCCCAGGCTCACTGATGCATTGAGGTCTGATTCATCTTGACTGACCCAATGAGTGACTTTCTTAGATGAGGAAAGATATTTGACTAGGCTGCTTTTTTAGTGATTCTATGGGTTGAAATCCCATCTTCCCTCTTCTCTGGGCCTATCCTGACCCAACTTGGTCTTGCACATCAAAGCCAAAAGCTCCAGTACTGTGGTGGGGCCATTCTGCTATAAGGATTGAGCTCTCTTATGCTATTTTTAATAAAGATTTTATTTATTAATTATTTATTTGAGAGAGCAAGATAGTGTGCACAAGAGAGCACCAGGTGGTGGGGGCAGAAAGAGAAGCCAACCCACTGAGCAGGGAGCCCAACATGAGGCTCCATCCCAGGACCCCAGTATCATGACCTGACCTGAAAGCAGATGCTTCACTTCACCACCCAAGGGCTCCTCTCTGAGGCTATTTGAAGCCAAAGAAGTAGATGCAACTTCTTGAGAAATGAGTATTAGATGAGAAAAGATTATAGGACAGAGCTGTAAAGAACTCCAACAGAACCGACTGGATGGAGGAGTCATTGACAAGAAGGCTAAGAAAAAGTGATCAGAAACTTAAGAAAAAACCCAGGTTTGTGAGACATCACAGAGGCCAGTGAAAGCATGTTTCAAGAAAAGGAGAGGTGCCAACAGAGATCAAACAAGCTGAGGGTGAATAGGCCAGCTTCACGAGAGCAGCTCCAGTGGAGGCTAGGTTGCTGTGGGTTGCAGGTGGAATGGAATGGAGGTGAGGGGGGTGGAGACATGAGGGTCAATGTCAAGAAGTCCAGTTAAAAGAAGAGAAGAGAAGTGGGTTGATTCTAAAGAAGGCCATGGGGTCTTAGGAGGGTTGTTTAGGGGGTTTGTTTTGGGGCATGGAGAAAAAGAACATATTTTAAGGCTGATAGGGAGTCTCCCATCAAGGAGAGATTTGATGGGCTGGAGGGGGGACAACCACGTATTATGGTCCTTCAGAAGGCAGAAGATGGAGCAGAACAAAGTTTTCCTGAGAGTGGATTTGCCTCAGCCATGAGAGTCTGGGCAGAAGACCACCAGGTACACAGTCTGTCAAACACGTAAGAAGCAGGGAGACCCGGGTAGTGACAGTGCGGGCACAGAAAATGGAAGGCTCCTCCCTGGACTGGTCTGTCCTCACATCAAAATGACTTCCCATAAGTGGTCTTAGACCAGGAACTGGTGCCGAGCCAGCCTGGCTCCTGTCAACATACCTCCCTCAGGACTCCCTCCCAGCTGTCCCACAGGCAGACAAAGCCTCTATTTGAGAGTCGTTCATTGTGTAAAGGGATAGTAATGAGTGGAAAAGGTGGATTAGAGCAGGTGCCAGAGAACAGAATTCCTGATTCCCTAAACTCTGATTCCCACCCCCTTTTGACAGATGCAATGCCCCTTAGCTGGAGCAGGCTCTGAGGAGTAGACCAACCACATGGATGAAGGAAATGATCAAAATAAGTACACAGAGCATGTTTCACGGGAAGAAGTACAAACAATATCTTGGTTATTTAAAATAAATAAATCAAGAGGATTTGGAATCTTTAATTATCCTATCTCTGCAGGATGTACATCCTGAGATTTGTTTGTCCTCTCCGGGACAGTTGGCTCCATTTCCAATGAGATTACAAAAGCCCCAAAAGCCAGGGCCCAACTGGAGCAGAGAAGTCTCCTGCAAAGTCACGTGATCCTTCATGGCACTGGTGACCAGGCATCCGAGGCCAGATCCCCCTCCCCCAGAAAGCCCCAAGGGTGGGCTGCACACCAGTCTGCAGCACCAGCAAAGCATTGGGGCCTCTGCCCTCCACCTCACCCTGGCATTCCGGTTTCACCCATCGAATCCAATCCAAGCTCTCCTCTCTTCCCCTCCTGGGCATTCCCAGCACAACAATGATCATGTGAGGGGTGAGGTGGGGATCAAAGGAATACTACAGATTCTCAGGATGAGTCACAACTCTCCTGAAGAAAGAGGAAATGTTGGTGTCAAGTGCCTGTTTCCTAAACCAGGGCCTTATCTTGCCCCCAGGTTGATCGCCACAGATAATGCAAGTCAGTGATTTCACCAACTGCACTCCAGGCTCAGAGTTGGACTGCAAAGGGTACTGAGAGCACGGATTCCTAAAAAGCACTTTTATGGCACGATCATATTTAATCCTCACATCTCTGGAGGCACAGACGGGATTACTAGAATATTTTGGATGATGAAACTAAAGCCCAACAGTGTTGATGATATGTCCGTGGTTGTACAGGCTAGTAGAGGAGTCAGAATTTGAACCTGGATCAAGCTGATTCCTGTCCGATCCGGTTTAGCTGCCCAAGACTCAGCCCCTGGACTCAAGGAAACGAACAAGGAATGTAGGCAAATTACCATGATGTGATTGTGCATCAGAACCCAGTAGTGAGGGGTTCTGGGTGGCTCAGATGGTTAAGTGTCTGTCTTCAGCTCAGGCCATGGTTTCCAGGTCTTGGGATCAAGGCCCACATTAGGCTTCCTGTTCATCTGGGAGTCTGCTTCTCCCTCTCCCTCTGCCCCTCTTCCCTGCTCATGCGCTCTCTCTCTTTGTCTCTCTTTCTCTCAAATAAATAAAATTAAGAAAGGAAGAAAGAAGAAGAAGAAGAAGAAGAAGAAGAAGAAGAAGAAGAAGAAGAAGAAGAAGAAGAAGAAGAAGAAGGAGGAGGAGGAGGAGGAGGAGGAGGAGGAGGAGGAGGAGGATGGAGGAGGAGGGGAGGAGGGGGAGGAGGAGGGGAGGAAGAAGAGGAGGAGGAAGAGGAGGAGGAGGAAGAGGAGGAGGAGGAGAAAAGAAAGAAAGAAAGAAAGAAAGAAAGAAAGAAAGAAAGAAAGAAAGAAAGAAAGAAAGAAAGGAAGGAAGAAAGAAAGAAGAAAGAAGAAAAAGAAAAGAAGAATTATCCCGTAGGAATTGAGAGAATGGAGAAAAACACAATCTTAACTTTTTAATCTAAGAAATATGGTACAACTGTCTAAGGAGAAACCAATCAGGATACCTGGAAGCAAATTTGTTTTTGAAAAATCTTGTCAGGTGGATTTGTAAGTTGAAAAAACAAAGTAAGACTTCCAGGAGTGGAGGGGAAGTCAAACATATAAGTTGGGACCTAATGGGAAGCTTTGGATATGCAGAGATAGGGGAGACCCAGGGATGTTACTCCCAGAACAGATTCGATAAAACAACAGCTACAATTATCAAACAGAAGTCTTAGAAGCTGAAGCATGATAGGAATGAATCTGTAACTCAAACCTGGATGTGCAAAAAAGGGCAACATTGCTGTATTTGCTTAATATAAAATCAGGGTATGTATGACACTGAGCCCCCGTTCCCTTTAGCTGGCAGGATTTAATTTAATTTCAAAGATTGAGAGGGTTCTCTTCGCCTCTCACCTCCCGCTGCCTTCGCCACTCCAAGAGTTAATGATTGGGAGTTGGGATGTGAAGCCAAACACTCAGGAGGCATCTCTGTCATCGAGGGCCAGCAACTTTTTTTTCTGCAAAGGACCAGGTAGTAAATATTTCAGGTTTGGTGGGCCCGATGGGTCTCTGTCACAACTACTAAACTCCACCATTATTGCTTGAAAGCAGCCACAGACAATAATAGGCAACCATTCTTAGCTAACAGGTCACACAAAAACAGATGGTGGGCCAGATTTAGACGCAAGGACCAACCCCTTATCAACATGATGTCTAGCAAGATCCCCATAGGCCAACCTTACGTAGGTCCTTGAAGTTGGGTGGCTCTTTGCCAGGGCTGAGAGCCCTGGTCCCCAGAATCCAGGAGGACTTTCCTGTACTTACCATGGAGTTGGTGCCTCTGGGCGGCCTGTCATCTTCCTGAGGTTCTGTGGAGGATGGACCCCAGAGCACCATGACAGGTATCCCCTGCTTTTCAAAAGGTCATATTAGGCCATTTTGCTTTTATGAAAGACCTCCCTTAGTACCTTTTTATCTAAAGCAGGACTTTCAAATTTCGTGCAAAAAGGCAAAAAGCAAAAATAGTGTTCAGTGTTTGTGTTGCAGGGGAGCCTGTATAGAGGCAGCGCACACTCTGAGCAGTGAGCGGCCTGGCCAAGCTCCTTCCCCAGGAGGATCTCAGCATGGGGGGGGGGGGGAAGGGGGGGATACAGAGCTCTGGGCTGCGGCTGGGAGCAACTGTGCTTGGTCTCCATTTACTCTGTGCATCCATTAGCAAGAGGGGCCTCAGGTATCAGAAAAGCCTAAGAGTGATTATTTTGGGGGTCCAGGAATGCTCAAAAGTGTTTTCCTATAAATTCACGGTAATACTTCTTCCCTTTACCCCATTTCAGCTTTGGAAAGTTTTCATGGGAACGCCCTACTTTTGGATAGCGGGGGAACCTGTACTTACAAAAACTGCAGACATCTGTTCCTTCTCTTGGGGAAAAGTCTTTGCACTTTCACTCCTGGAAACTTTACCCCTCAAACCCACTCTCAGTTCCTTTCCCTCAAATCATATATACTCAAATCCCCCAGGAGAAAGGGGAGAAAGTCAGGAAGGGAGATGGCCTGCCCTTCTTCTCTAGGCCCTGGGGCAAGGGAGCTTGAAGACTTGGACACCTGCTGAAATGCTGAGTAATATACAAAGAAAACAAAGACAACCACTTCCTTCAATAGATTATCTTGTCCAGTACCAGAACTTTCTACCCCAGAGCAAGTTCAGGCTTCAACATTCCAAACTTACGAGTCCAGACTGTCCCTTCACACCTCAATGGGTCCTGGTGTCAGATGTCCTCAGAAAACCTCCAAAGGGAGGTCAGAGTTCTGGTGACAAGGAAGGGAAGTACATGATTCAGTCTTTTCTGGGACACCAGGCTCCAATGAGGATGACTCACAGTCTTGGCTTGTAAGCAACTTTGCTAATCACTTTGACAAACCACTGTTCCCTACCAGCTGCCACTCCAGGAGGACTCCCAGCATATCTGTGGTATGAAGAACACCTACCAGCCACTTTCCACTTTCCCCACAAAAGCCTGTTTTGCTTCTGCTTTGGGTGAATTGCTTAAGTCTGTGGACCGTGAGCCGTAACTCCTAGAATGGGAGAACAGATGCCACTTTAGTTGTGAACTTGTCTCCAATCCCCCCAGCCTCAAAAGGCCTCATCCCTCCTGAATTCAAAGCATACACTCAAGAGTGCCTGCTATTCATGTCATCGTTGTACCCTTAGCCTATCTCGGGCCCCCGTTTAGCACTGGCTTCAAGCATGGTTCCTGTGCCACCTGCTCCCCAGTAGGTTGTCCAGGCTTACTGGAAGAGAATATTCTCTACACAAGGCAATTTGAGATAGTAAAAGTCATCCTGGGAAGGTAGAGATTGGGTGGACACAATTGTGCTGGGAAATTGCTCTTATAGAGTCCATGGGAGGCAGGTGTCTATTGCCCAGATTTATTCGCTCAAGTGGAAAATAGAGACCATCATACGGGTTGATTTCTGGCTCCTTTCTGTGCCCTGCACCCGTCAACCTTAGACAATAAGATCACTTTTTAAAAGTTATTTATGTGAGTAATCTCTATACCCAATGTAGGGCTCGAACTCATGACTGTGAGATCAACAGTCACATGTTCTTCTGACCAAGCCAGCCAGTCACCCTAAAGACATCATTTTTTGTACCCACAAACATCACACAGGAAAGACTCAACCAAGCCTTGTAAAGTGGATGAGTTAATGAAACTCACTCTCTGGGGTTTAGCCACATTTTGCCTAATTCTCCCCCACAGCTCTAGAGAAAAAAAAAAAATCTAAAATATCTCAGGGGTGCCTGACTGGCTCATTTGATAGAGCATGTGACTCTTGATCTCGGGGTTGTGAGTCCAAGCCCTACAGTGGGTGTAGAGATTACTTAAAGATAAAAAATCTTTTAAAAAGAAATAGCCCTCTCCTTCCACAGAGCTGTACAAAGGCCCCTTGCTTAACTGTACTTCTTGACAAAATGATGCTTACAGTCAAAATGGCTGCCACACATCTGCTCTCAAGAGAAGAAGAAAGGGAAAGGAGAGGCAATGGTCCCAATTGTGCCCTTTATCAGCAAAGTAAAAGATTTCCCAGAAAGTCCCATAGGAGACCTCATTTCAGCCTGATTAACTAGAACTGTTTGCTCTGTCCACCCGGAGCAACAAAGGAGGTTGGGAACCTGAGTGCTTTGCCTCTCTAGAGTCTCATGCAGAGAAGAAGGATCTAGATAAGTATAGGAAGGGTTAAGCTGAAATTCTCCCATAAATAGCTGCACAATTTGGAAAAACAAAAGCACTGAAGAGGAAACTAGCTCTATTCTCTACTGATATATATCATAAAACTACAGGAATATCATCAGGGATACTCTCAAGGGAGAGAGAAAGAATTAGCCCAGAAACAGATCATGATTTTTTTAATTAAAAAGTTTGCTAACCCTTGGGCTAGATGAATGAAGTACCTTTGCTGCTTAGAGAACTGCGACTCCGAATGAGCCGTGGCTCTTGTTGGAGGGAAGTTAATCCAAGAAGATGGGAGCTCTCTATCTGCTGCCCTGATAGGCCAGATCCCCTCCTCCCTTCGAAGCTGGCAAAGCATGAGCAGAGGATGCCCGCCCTAGCATCTAGGTGATGCCACAGGGGCATTTTGAAGATCCTCAGGGCTATGACTTCTATCTCTCCTGAAACGAGGTTGAATTTTCCAAGAAAACTGAGTGGGGACTAGGAACTGTGGGGACCTCACAGAGACTATAGAGGGAAGGAGGAAGAACGAAGCGTTCTTTAAGGAAAAGAGGACTCTGTGTGGAAGACCTTCTTTGTGGAGGTGGTAAGGACTTGCCCCTTATGTTATATAAGAGGAATGAGTCAACTGAAG
Organism: Canis lupus baileyi; assembly: GCF_048164855.1. NCBI lineage: Eukaryota > Metazoa > Chordata > Mammalia > Carnivora > Canidae > Canis > Canis lupus. The sequence goes on from NC_132847.1 coordinate 68,410,665, forward strand.
AAAGTCTCAGTTCGTCCTCTGTGACAGCAAATCTTCTCTTTATCAATAGATCTGTGATTACCCCCTTATGAGCCAGCATGTGTTTGGTCTGTAGGAAAATCATGAGCAGAAAGTTCTCAAGAAGGAGAGAGCAACCATTGTTATGCTACTTTGTTGAGTGCTGGCAGAAATGATCCTGAAAGTTCATCAGCCCTCTTTCATGGATGATGATGATGATGAAAAATTAATACAGTATCTGGCATTTCATGAGCATTTAGTATATGCCAGAAGTAGGGATTGTATGATTTAATCCTCAAAACCACCCTTTGGAGCTCTGCTGTTGCCATCCCCCTACCTTTTATCTTTTGTTTTTTGTTTTTTTTTCCTTTTATCTTTTGGATGAGGGAATTAAATATAAGTTAATCATCCAAGGCCAGCCAACCAGCAAGTGGGTAGAGAGACCCCAGAGCTCAAGCCCTAAACCTTACTTGTCCCACCTCCCTTGGCAGAGCCCTTGATCTACCAGCCCAACTGCCAGTAGAGAGGCCTACTAACAGCAGGAGAGAAGGTCCTCCCTGGCATGAGAAAGCCTGAGGCTAAATAGTCTAATTTCCTGACTCCTTTCAGCTCGTAGGTTAATAAGAAATACCTGCATTGTATAAACATGAGGACACCCCTACATACCAGATGCACCCAGAATTGCAGCACTTCGAGTGCTCTGTCGAGAACAGGCGGAATCAGGTGTTTTCTGAATTCCTCATTTTCAGTAAGAAAAGTCAATCTCAGTGAATAATGGTATCTCCTAATTGCATTAATTTGTGTTACTCTATCTTCCACATTTATTGGATATTTCATTGCCTCTTCTAGAATAGCCTCATTGTGTCCTTTCCCATCTAAAATTTGACTTGGTTCTTTTCTATCAATCTGTAGGCGCTCTTTATATATGGGGACATTAAATCTCTATCACGTGTATTACTAGTATTTTTCCCAATCTGCCATGAGTCTTTGACTTTGACTTCATAAAAAAAATTAATGTAGCCAACCATATCTATGTTTTCCTTTATAAATTCGGAGTATTCTGATTTGCTTAAGAATTCTCCCTTCTTCCGGTTTACACTATATTCTTCTAAATTTGCTTTTTATCACATGTAAAACTAATCCGAGATACACTTTTTATATGTGATACATGAGGAATATGTCCACCCCCTTTCCTCATGATGCACAGCCAGACCACTAATGAAATAGATGGATTCTCTTTCTGCTTAATTTGATGTCCAGCTTTGTCCTATATTTACTATCCACACGCTCTCAAGTTTATTTCTGGACTCAAGTACCTTTCTCTGATCCATGTATAGATTTTTGTGTCAAGTTCAGTATTTTCATCACCATTGCTTCATAGAATTTTAAAAAGTGTTAAGTAGGGGCACCTGGATGGTTCAGTCAGTTGAGCTTCTGACTCTTGATTTTGGCTGAGGTCATGATCTCAGGGTCAAGCTCTGTCCAGCTCCGTGCTCAGCACAGAGTCTGCTTGAGATTCTCTCTCTCTCCTTCTGCCCCTCCTCCTGCTCAAGTTATCTCTCTCTCTCTCAAAATAAATTAAAAAAAATAAAAATTAAAGCTAAGAGGTGTTAAGTCACTACAAGTCAAGCAAAATGAAGAATGAGAAGCTACTGGATTTGGATTTGAGTCCCCAAACCTTGATCTCCTTTCTGAGTGCAGTTCCATGCTAGATTTACCGATGTTTGGAAAAGAGTGGAAAGTATAGGTTGTGCTCTTGAAGAATTCAGCAGTGAGAGGATGTGAGAAAGTGGTATGGTGGATTGAAAAAGAAGCAAAGAAAAGGGAAATGTTTTAAAGCCCAGGGAAGATTTGCACGTTTGTGACCCAGAATGAAAGTGCCAGTGAAGGGGATACACATCTACCAAAGAGTTATAATCATCCATAAACTTCTTCCCCAAGAACTAAAATACCTTGATTATCATAAAACAGTGTGAATTAGTTTCAGGCACTGTATAATATGTATTGCCATGAAGGCTTCCTGGACTCTCAATCCAACATTAAGTGTTATATTTAAAAACATAGGTGAAAAAAAACAGATGGAGGAGATTAAGCGGGACAAACTTCATGTTACAAGAAGTAATGGGGAAAAAAAAAGAAGTAATGGGGGTGAAAAGTACAGCATGGGGAATACAGTCCAACAATATTGTAATAATTTTGTATGGTGACAGGTGGTAGCTACACTTAGTGTGGTATTTAGTAATGCATATAAACGTCAAATCACTATGCTGCATCCTGAAACTAATGTAATATTTCATGTCAACTACACTTCAATTATAAATAGATAAATAGATAATAAATATCAGCTACATCCTCCCTATTGGTGAAAACAGATGAAGTTCATTTTTTCCTCTGTAAAATACAATTCTGAGACAGATGCTAGGGGAGGAGGCCAATGGAAGGCACTGGATTCTGAGGCATCACAGGGACTCTGCTTCCTCATAACTAAAGTAGCAGCAGTGGTTTTTACCTGGTTTTTCTTCTGCTCCAAACAAGGAAATAGCTAAAGCTGTGCTCCTACACCCGAGGGCAAAATTCTCCAAACACAGCTGCGCACTAGAATTAGCTGAGGAGCTTTAAAATAAAGTCAATGCCCAAGTGGCACCCTAGGCCAATTAAATCCATCATGTGAGACCTGAGCATGAGTATTTTATTTTAAAGATTTATTTATTTATCTGAGAGAGAGGGAGCATGCAGGAGTGGTGGGAGGGTACAGAGGGAGAAGGAGAAGCAGACTCCCTGCTGAACAGGGAGCCCAACATGGGGCTCTATCCCAGGACCCCAGGGTCTCCTGGGATCATGACCTGAGCCAAAGGCAGATGCTTAACTAATTGAGCCCCCCAGGAGCTCCTGAGCATAAGTATTTTTTAAAGCTTCCCAGACAATTTCAATGTATAGCAAAGATTGTGACCCACTGATCTGAAGTTTCTGAATCGGCCGACAAGGCAATGCTGTTTTCTGAAACCAGTACATGTGAGACTTGGCAGGGTCCAGTGTGAAAAAATAGTAGAGACAGACAACCAACACTCCCTCGTGTGACAGGGCACACCGCTTTACTCAGGCTGTCCTTCAAGGAGAATGCTGGTGATACCCTCAATTGGGGTGCTTTCCAGGGTATTTCTAAGACTAGGCAAGACTCAGAAAGGCACAACAGTATTTGCGTATTGGGGTGCTTTGGTCAGTGTGCGGGGGTGGGGAAGGTTAAAATATCACAGGAAATGAAAGAGAAGCTACTCCTGAGATGAAGTTGAATGTGAGAATTTAATTCCTAAGAGCAAGAAAAGAGTCATTCATTGAGGAGTTTTCTAGGAGGTGAACTCATTTCTTTGTCAACTCTCCAGCCGGCTGGCATGCTGTTTAAACCGATGGCCCAGAGGAATTTAAAAATTAACTGTACTATAAATTGTTCTGACATACAAGCACCTAGAACAAACACATATTCACACCCACCCTAAGATCAGAGCAAAACTAAAAATATATTTACTGGGAAACAAAAGGAATCGTATTGAAATTTAGAAAGTAGAACACTAGAGTGTCACCCTGACATCTGAGAAGCAAAAAGAAGTATTTGCTAGTGTTTGATTTTTATTCCCAGGGGTCGTCTGTTTGTGGTCTCTTAACTGGGGAACAGGAAGTTGAGTTTATCATCCAGAAATTCCTCTCAGCATGAGACAAATGTCTGCACTTATGTAACTTTATATTCAAAAAAATTTCCAAGCTCAAGTTGAGAGTACAGAGCCCTGGTGAGAACCCCAGCTCTGGATCATAGGTGACCTTGGATAATGACTTTAACCACACTAAGTCTCAGTTTTGTCATCTTTAAAATAGCGATCATGATGATGATGAGACAGTTGGACACCTACAGCATAAGCTGTTTACAAAGAGCTTAGCTCCATGCCCGGCACGGGGTAAGCATTTGATAGGTCTTGATCACTCTAGTCATATTCTATTCAAAAACTAAAAGACTGAGAAGTGTCCCTGTCTGTCATTATCTGATATGTAAAGATCACACAGAAATAGCTGAAATGTTCTGGCCTTAATAAGAGACACATGGTTTCATTTATAGATGCACTATTCTGAATCTGAATTCTTGATTTTGGTCCTTCAGCTGGGACCACTCTCCCTTCTGAAATAGTCCTCCTGTCTCTTAGCTACCCCAGTGCCCTCTCCAAGTGAGAAACTAAAAATACACTGAGTAAACATAGTACAAACTATCGGTTTATTTTTAAGTTTTCTAGATTCCCTTGGAAATCTAACCATCTCCCATTGGCACATCAACTCACTCTGAGGAACGCAGCCAGATAGAATGCCATCTGGAAGTAATCAAGAGTTCCATGATCTACCACCAGTCTCTAGCTCATGACCTCAGGGCAGTACTGAGGTCACAAGTGAAGGAAATTCCATAGGTTCCCACCAGTATGAGTTCTGGAGGCATGGACAAACTTCTGGAAGAATAAGAAAACACTCCCCCACAAGCACATTGGCCCACCACTGATTGCTAAGGTATGTGGTGTTGCGAGAGAGACTGCCCTGTCAAACACTCCATTTCTTCATTGTTTCCTATCACATTGGGGCAATGTCTGGAGGCAAAGCCTACTTCACAATCACAGAGAACCCTGAATAATCCTGTATGACATAACTGGAAACTAGATGGAAAGAGATTCCTATGTGATCTAAAATGTTATAGGTTAGAGAAAGAAGAAATTCTTGTCAGTTAACAAATACCAATATACTTCTGTTCTAAACAGATAATGCACAAGAGAAAACTAAAGATATCAGAACAGATTTTTAAAGTATTCTAGGGGCACCTGGGTGATGCAGTCGGTTGAGTGCTCAGATTGTGATCTCGGGGTCGTGGGATCAAGACCCACATTGGGCTCTATGCTCAGTGCAGAGTCTGCTTTGGATTCTCTCTCCTTCTCCTTCTGCCCCTCCTGCTTGTGCTCTCCCTCTCTCTCTAAAATAGATAAATAAGTCTTTCTAAAAATTAAAAAACTAAAAGGTTCTAAATAAAGTACTAGTAAATAAAATCTAGGAGTAGATTTAAATAGCAATATAGCATGAGTATGAGTGTGTATTCCAATAATGCAAAGATAGCTAAATATTAGGAAATCTACACCAATATTGACCAAAGGGGGAAAAAACATATGATCCTAAGGTAGATATTAACATAACATTTAGTGTCTACCCCTGATAATTGCTCTTTGTGAAATGGGATTCAGTGAATGATTTCCTTAATATCAAGACATATCTTAAACCAAGAGCCGATATCATCCTTGGTGATAATGTCTATGACATTACTTTTATGTGATAGTTATTGCAATTAGACAAGAGAATAAAATAAGAGTTTTAAATATTAGAATGAAGAAGACAGAATTATCATTATTTGCAGATAATACAAAGATTCAGCAGAAAATTATTGAAAAATAAAAGCAAAAGAGAGTCCAAAAAGTTTTCATGATATCTTGATATTCAAAAATCACAAATCTTATAGTGTATTAAAATATAATCCCAAGTCAATCATTTATAAAAATATAAAAACATAAAATTACACAAATAAACTTGAATTATATGAAGAAGCAGAAAATGACCAAGAAATATAAAATAATAGGTGACTACGTGAAAAGGCATACCCTGGAATAATATTCAGTATGGTTGTAAAAATACAAATTCTTCCAAAATAATCTAGAAAATCATCTTATTTCTGGTCAAAATCCCAGCATGCTACTTGTGGGAGAGAGCATTTTAAAAAGTATCCCAACTGCATAATAAAATGGTGATATTTCAAAACCATGATTGGCAAAAGATAATCACATCAATAATTGTGCTATTATAACTATGATGAATAGTAGGAGAGACAAATACAGGTTTGGTATGAAGTGTTTTAAATAAAATGTGGGTTCTTGTTTCATTCATTACTCAAATTCCAAATACAACAAACATTGTAAAGTAAAAACTAAAATTATATATATAAAACCTAGAACAAAGACTGCACAAGTATTTCTGTAATCTTGGGTGGAAGATATTTCTAAATACATCCTAAAAACCAGCAATCACAAGATTGATAACCTCGACTGTGACAACGAAAAGTTTCCAATGGCAAAAACAAACAATAGCCTAAAAATAAAGCTGAAAGACAAAGAACAAATGTGGGGAAATATGTGTAATATGAATGACAGACAACCTGCTGCTACCCAAATATAAAGAGCTGGGCAGTTAAGAATAAATCACTCCTCCTTCCAAATAAAACAAAGAACCAATAGTTTCTTCAAAAGAAAGAAAACGAATGTGGTGACTCAAAACACACACAGACCCCTATGTTTATGGCAGGATTATTTACACTAGTCAAGCTATGGAAGCCGCTCAAGTGTCCGTTCCCAGATGACTGGATAAAGAAGATGTGGTGTAGACACACAGTGAAATATTACTGCCATAAAAAGAAGAATGAAATCTTGCCATCTGCAACGATATACCTGGAACTAGTGAGTATTGCACTAAGTGAAATAAGAGAAAAACAAATACGATGTGGGGTTTAAGAAACCAAATGAATGAACAAAGCAAACAAAGTATAAGTTCTGCAGCTGATAAATTTTTTTCTCCTGTCTCTACTGACCTCTGAAGAAGGGAGGAAATACAACCAATGGCAGTTCTTACCACTCACACCTATCACACACCTCCCAAACGCCCATCACACACACGCACACACACACACCACATATGCACACACACCACATATGCACACATGGAACATACACACCATGCACACACACAACACACATATGTACACATGTAACACACACGCATGCACACCTTGGGCAGTTCGTTGAGGAATCACACCTGTGTCCCTGTAGTGTGCTCCTTCTTAGTGTACTGTTCAGCTCTTTCTAAGCTTTTTGTTCTTTCTGAATCCAGAATACTGCCCATGAATGTGCTCGTGGAGGGGACACGTTCAGCCTCCCCTCCAAAGTGGAATCACTGCACAGAGAAGCATCACTGTCCATTTCCTGGTTCAAGTCATGGGAAGGGCTTTCTTCCCTTTGCACAAGGGCTCTGTTTTTGTGAAACAAAGCCCGAGTGTGCAATG